>NC_045429.1:242442996-242785496 GCF_902635505.1 Sarcophilus harrisii
TGTATATGTCACACACATACACTATATGTATATATGAGGTGACATTTCATTTGTTTTTGTATGCTTCTCTCTATTAATGACAGTGCATTTTAAAAATACGGCTACTGATAGTTTGGGGATTTGCTTTTGAAAATTATCTATTCATATCCTTTGAACATTTATCAATTTGGAAATGCCTCATTCTTATTTATTTGAATGAGCTTCTCTGTATCTTAGAAATGAGGTCTTTATTAGAGAAATATATAACAAAGTGTTTTCCCCATTTACTTTTTTCTTATAATTTTGTCTGCATTACTTTTATTTGTACGTTCAATTATAAATTTAATTACTTATTTTATCTATCCAGCAGTATAGTTGATTAAACAATAGATCTAGATTTCAGAAATCCTGAGGTCAAGTCTGGGATGAGGCACGTTTTAGTTACATGACCTTGGAAAAATCAAAACCTCTTTTTGTCTCAGGTTCCCCTACCATAAAATGAAAATAATTTTGTTTTGTTCTTTAATAATTCAGTCATAAGTGATGCTTTGTAATCCAAAGGACCAAAGCACACTAGGGAAGAGTCACAAATGACAACATGTAGTAACAATTTCATTTTATAGCTAGACTCAGGAATAATCAGGTAGGGAACTTCAGAAACTAAACCAATGGGATCCTACCTGTAAAAGTTCAGGAACACATACATCTGAGTAGTTTGTGGCATTTCTCTTGAAGCATGAGTTACTGATTTAATGATCCACCAATATACCTGAATTCAAAACTCAAAATCCATAAGTTATAGTTCCAAAAGACATTTTTCTCAAATGGCAAGTCTTACTAATCAGAGTCTTCAGATGGTTCTGATTTCAAAAGTCAACACAGGCTTGCAAATCCTCAGCAAGCCAAGTTTAATGTTCAGGAAATCTTTAACTTAAACTCTATAGGTTTGTAGGCTATACTCTTTGACATAACCCTTACCTTGTGAAGGAGTATGTGGGGGGCTGGAAGGGGAGAATATACTAATTTTATGGCATAATCTCATACTTTAAGGCAAACTGCTCTAAATGATCAATCACACTAATTTTGGATTTTAATGTTATGATGGCCATAATTGTTAGTCAAATTGTCTTAGCTATAACTTCCTTTAAAGTTACAAGCAAAGATAAAATTATCCAACTCCTTTAATGGCAGCTAAAAGAATTATAAAACAGGATTATCAGGGCCCTATTGGCAACTATTGCTATTGTAACTGTAGGAGTTCTCAGAAGTACTTGGGCTTCTCTCTGCTTTTCTCTTAGGAGAAAACAAGATAGAGGGGAAGAAAAAGAAACAACTTTTCCTTTATGCACTATCCTCCTATATCTCAGGAGCCCGGGTTTGGATCACATCAATTTGTAATCAATGTGTAATGTTATTTGTGATTTTAATTTAGTTGAATATACTTCACAGAAAATCATTTATTTCAACATTGCCATTAAATGTTGGTCACATCTACAAACTCATATAAAGTTATCAAATATGAAACAGCAGTTAGAACGCATATAACACTGGTCTTATGTCAAACACTTTTGCAGTCATGATCCTCTTATAAGGAGAGTTCAAGTTACAAAATGCAGTGGCTTGTGTTCCCTGACTAGATAGTGGAGCCTTTTAACGTGTTGGTCCAGATTGAGAATTTTCCACATGTGAGTGTTCAGATCTAGAAGTGGCCAGCTATTAGGGGTGCCAGCAGTAAGGGAATGAGCTTATATTAATTTGGAGAGACACCTGGAATTTTGTGAATGTTCCAAGATGTTAGAGTACCTACAAGTGGATTGTGGTATCTTCTCTAAAAGAAGTCAGGCTTAAACCATCTTCAAATCAAACAAGAAAATTTATTTGGAATAAAAGGTGACATACCCTTTGGGCCTCCTTTTTAAGGGAAAAGGCTAACAGAGAGACATAGGCTGATAACAGAGAGGTACCTCAAAACTATCTGAGGTGTTTTATAAGGGCTGAATTTCTAAAATTACCCCATAGTCACAGGAGTTCTTTCCTGCAATCTTAAAATACCTAATTGTCAGTATCCTTAATGATTAATCTCAAAATCCCCAGAATCTGCTAATATTTTTTTAGTGATTCTGCAATCATAATTATCTAGTTCTATTTCTGTAGCCCCAACTTAGCCAGTGTTGGAAATACAAAAGATGTCCCTGTTTTTTTTTTTTCTTTTAATCTAAGGTAGGAATTAGTTATTCTAATAAATCTTTCCCAGTATTACTCTCTAAGAGTAACCCTTGGAAAAAAAATTTAATAGCTATTCTTCTAGTTCAAATTTGTAGTGGAGAGAGAGAGAGAGAGAGAGAGAGAGAGAGAGAGAGAGAGAGAGAGAGAGAGAAATGGACTGTTCCTTTTTGCCAAAAACTGTAGAAAAAGTTAAAAATTTATATTTCTATAGCCATACATGTCCCTAGAAATATTCTGAGGATGTGAAGTTTTGCAACTGTTTTCAAATGGAAGTATGGTGAGAATATAGCCCACCAAATGTAGAGGTTCATGATAAACTAAAAAGTCTTCCTGGAGTCTTGAATGTCTTAATTATAGGAGAACAATAAAGAAAAAGCAAAGAAAAAAGGGGGCTTACCTTAAAATGGAGGAATTAAAGCCAGATTCTTCCTGTATGGGATTGCCAAATGATGGGGTTTGTCCATCAAAGGTTGGGGTGAAGAGTTTTTGATCCCAAAACTATACTGGGGTTATGAGCTGGTGTCTTGAGGTTTCTCAAAAGAATTTGTAGGCTTAGACCATCTGCAAATCAAGAGGCAAATATTTTGTTATGCTTCTAACGGTGTGCTAAATCCATATGAGACTTTTAGCAAAGAAAAGATGTTTTGAAATTAACAAGGAACCTAAGACACCATTAATTAAGGAGAAAGATATCCTCAAGGCATGGCACGTTTCTAATGAATTCCTGATGCCATAAGGAAGGCTAAATTCCTAAAGGAAGAGTTTAGTGGTAGGCTATACCACTTTTTGGCAGACTAAATTGCTAAAGAAGTTTAGCCAAAATATTAACTTCTGTATTTACTTAATTTTAATTTTCAAGATTTTTTTGTTTGGAGAAATTTTAATAATTATTTGCTATTTCTAATTCTTATTTATTGCCCATATTTTTCCTCCATATATTTTCCTCCATTTATTTTCCTCCATTTATATACCATGCTGAAAAAAATGAACGTGGGAATTTTTTTTTAAACTTCTAACGTTCTAATTCCTTTTTAAAAGCAAGATTCCTCTCCTATGATGCCAGCTTTGAAGTCTTGGAATTTCCTATCATTCTTCCTCTCCTTTAACTGTCATACTAGTAGGAACCTAGCCCTTTTGCTTCTATTATTTTAACATCTCTAACATCTCTAACTTTAACATCTCTTTGTTTCATTTCTTTAATCTGTAAAATGAGAAAGTTGATCTTTGTGTCTTTTAAAATTTCCTTCTAGTTTTATCCCTCTTATGTGATTCTGTCCTTTCAGTTTCTGATACCACTTTTCATGTTTAGATGAGATGATAATATTGAAATACCTTTCTAGTTGATAACTCTGGAATTTTCTTTTTTCACACTCCAATATATTATCCCTACTGACCAAGCAAACTTCTTGATGTATAGCGCTAGTTAGAACATATTTCCTCACTCAAATGTTTAGTGCTTCCACATTGTCCTCAGATAAAGTTTCAAATTGGTGTTCTGGTCTATCTTGGGTTGTATTCCTACTTTTGTAGTCTTCTAGAATATCACTCCACCTCATATGCTTAACAGATTGTTAAACTGGATCACAAATAAGTCTAAATTTTTTTTTTCCTGAACATTTACTCAGACTATCCTATGTTCCCAGAAACTAGTCTCCTATCTAACTCTTCCTATTGACATACTACTTTTCTGTCAAGATATAGCTAAAAGATAATGATCTCCATGAAAATTTCCTGGAAGTGAACATTTTTTATTGAAAATTGAAAAAAAAAATCTTTTCCCTCTCCTGGAAATTCGATCTCTGTGTGTGCGTGTGTACGTACTCAGCTCTTTTACTAGATGAGTAATTCTTTGAAAGAAGAAACTTTTATTCAACTGTTTACCTCTAAGCACCTAGCAATTAGCTTTGTACATAACACATTTTTGATAAATGTTTGGGAATTGAGTTTTATTTAAAATCTTAAAAACAACTGAAATTTTAACAGAGAGTAAATAATGAAATGGTTGTCATTGATTCTAAGTTTCTCTAAGTTCTGTAAAAAAGCTTTATATTTACCCTTCAGGCTGTTGGAAAATTGCCTGCTATTGTGTCAATAGGAAACTAATGATATCTCATTGCATTCCAGCTACTTGGAGGTGCCCCAGAAAGGAACTATATTCCATTCTGTTTTGCCAGATTAAAAGATCTCAGAAATGAAATGCTTTTGGCAGAAAATAATTGGATAGGAGTGATGGTTTTCTGTGAACCATAGGGAAGCATCTTTCTGGATCCAATATCCTATGCCCTTTCAAGAACAGTTGTTTCCTAAAGATCCTGTTGACCTCAGCCTGACTTGCAATATAGAGGGCACAGAATAACTTCCAGATATGTTGGACACATAAGATTCACAGAGTTGTTATTCAAAGCCAGAGTTTCTAGCCTTCTAGAATTGCTGAATAAAAAACTGGAAGTAGTAGCCAGTGAACTTCAATGGACTTAGAATCTGTCTTTAACACAGATAGGCACAAAAGGACTAGTTCAATGCCTAGGCTTTATATTTATGGAAGCTAGAGATTCAATGTTTCTCATAGACTACAGTTTCTATATCTGATAACAAAGTCAGGGATCCTAAAAGAGATTGGTCAAGGACTCTCACACACATACAGGCTACAACACATTATGGATTGAAATTTTAATTAGAATTGTATTTAATTCAATCACCCAAATCTTCTAATAATGAGGAAGTTAGGTGATACAGAAAATAGATGCTTAGCTTAGAATCAGGAAAATTTGAGTTTGTGATTCTGCAATACTTTGTCTGCCTCAGATTCTTCAACTGTTAAGGTGGGGGTGATACAACTACTTACACTGCAGTGATGTTATGTGGATTAAATGAAAAAACTATTTACAATGTTCTTAGCACAATGCCTGACACACAGAAAGACTACATCAATGTAGGAGCCAATCTACCTGCTAAAATTATAAATCTCCTTATTTACTTATCCATTTCTGATAGAGCCAAATTGTTAAAATCCAGAATGTCACTTTGAGAATTTGAGAATTAATGTAGAGAACCTAAAAGTTTTGGAAAAAAAGAAAATCAAAACTGTGCATTAATGAATTTGTTCTTTCTCTGAATCTCATTGGAATGTAGAGACAATGGAGGTAGAGAGCTCATTTAGAAGGTCAGCATTTTGCCACTATAAGCTAATCTCTATATGAATGGTGGCAGAAGAAATCAAAAGAAAGAGAGCAGGAAAGACTCTTTAGATGCCATGGAGTTCAATTCTTTCATTTAAAAAAAGGAACTGAGGAATGGATGAGGATGTGCTTGAGAGATATAGAAGGCTGGGAAGCAATAGAACTTGGTAATTTATGGATATGATGAATAAAATAGGGAACAGTCAAAGATGCATGCAAGATTTTACTGTTGGCAATCTAGAATTGTAATGATATGAACAAATTTAGGGAAGTAAGGAGAATTTCATATATAGTATAAGAAAGTAATAATAAATTCATCATGCAGAGATGCATGCTTGTATGGGATACAGAATGCCCACACACCAACTGAGAATGTGAAAACTCACTCTATGACTGCCTTTAAAATCCTCAGACTTATTATAGGCACTGCTGTATTTCTTCAGCCCTACGCCAAATCAATTTATTCATTTTCTACTTCAATCCAGTGTCATTTTAAATCCCATTCCATTGTTTATAAAATGCCAAGAACTCTCCTAGCTCCTTAATGGAAACCAAAATTTTGTTGTTGTTATTGTTCTTTGAAGCTGCCACATTATTTGAAATCCTTTCAACTTATGACCCCATCTTCCACTTTCAACTCCTGTCAGAGAAGTGGGCATATTCCTTGTTCTCCCAATCATGTCTTTACATAATTTTTCATTTTTTTGCCTACTGAATTTCATTCAATCCTACTTGCTTAACAATCCTACTTGTTCTTGTCATCTACCACTAACTTCCTGGCCATTCTCCTTGAGAAGCACAGCGTTTTGAAAATAGTGCTTAATGTTCTTCTTTCCTTCCTTCTTCCCTTTCATTCTTTCATCCTTCTTTTGATCCTTCTTTCCTTCCTTTCTTACTCTCTCCCTCCCTTCTTCCCTACTTACCTCTCTTCCTTCCTTCCTTCCTTTTTTCCTACTTTCCGTCTTCCTTCCTTCTTTCCTTCTTCCCTTCCTCCCTTTTTCCTTCCTTACCTCCTTTCTGTCTTCTCTCTTCCAACACTTTAAATTAATTTAAAAAATGTTTCATTTCTTACTTTATATTTTATAATTTTGTCATCCTCACTAGAGATTTTAATACTCATGAAATTATCTATGCAATTAGACCTCTCAGTTCCTCAAACACTTCTAATCATATGGCTTTCTCTACTCTTCTTTAGTCATCTACAAACAATGACACATATAACTTCTCACAATCTCTTCATATGCTTTGCCTATAAGATAAGCTTTAAAACTATAATTTCTTACTGTATCATTCTTTAGTGTTTTACTCTTATTCCCACTAGGAATCCTATTATACCTTATTGTGATCTTTCTAATAACACACTCTATTTGGCTCCTCATTCTGGTTTTATTTCCTTTACACTCAGCCTTGAAATCTTGATTTACCACTTTAATTTCTTAGTGACTATTAACTGAAAATCTTTTGCTACTCTGATCTTCTGGTGTACATCCAAACATATTCACCCTTGGGTAACCCTAACAATCCATTTTATTTTAAAATACTCTAGGAGAGCATGAAATCAAGCTAAATCAAAATAAATGCATATCAAAAATATAAGATTTTGGTTGGGCCTTTGCAGCTGTTTTAAAATCTTTCAAACTTTACCATATTAACTCTATCTCATTTTTTACAGCAACTATATTAAACTTTTTCTTATTTGCACTCAATAAGCATAGACAGAAAAAATAAATAGGCACAGAGTGGCATAATATAGAGTTAGCCTTCAAGTCATGAAGACATAGATTTGATTTAATCTCTGACATATGCTGACTGTGTTAAAATTGTGTCCCAAGCAACTCTCTAATATTATTAATTGCAGAACATGTATGAATCTACATAAGTATATACATGTTATCTTATTGGAACCTCTCTAGACCAATAAAGTAACAGAATCAAACTTTTTAAAATAAACAAAACTCATCACTATAATGCACTTAGTACAGCTAGTCTATTTGTTTATTTCATAGTTCATCCAAAATCATCTTTTTTTCACCACTTCTTTCCTTTTCAGTTACAAATGATAAGATACCACAACCATTCAGGAAGGCTAATCCTCTTACTTGCATCCTAGATGTCATTCCTTTCTGTCTTGTTCTAAGAGTAGCAGTTTCAGTATTATCTCTTCTCTCATTCATTTAACATTCTACATGTAGGTAACAATATCTATTATCTATGGACACCAGTGATAACTTGATAATCTAATCTACTGGTCTATTTAAACTTCCTTTCTTCTTCAATTTTCTGGAGTATTTGATGTTATTTCCTTCTTTTAAATAGTTCCCCCTTCTTTAATCTGAAGTGAACATACTCTTATTCTCCTCCCACCTCTAATAATTCCTCCTGTGTCTATATTACTTTTCTTCATCCTGATTTCCTAATAAGGTTTTTCTCCTCAAAGGGTCTGTAGTTTAGTTTACATCCGTGCTTGTGTCTACTTCCTTCATGTTATCTCATTTACTCCCCTGCTTTCATTTACCAGCTCTTTATAGGTAGTTCCTAAACTGATATTTCTATTTCTAAGATCTCTTTGAGATCAATAGCTGTATCTTCAATTATCTGCATGAAATTTCATAATCTTTCTCTTTATAGCTATTTTTCCTACTGACTTCACTATTACTTTTTGTGACATCACTATTTAGCAATCATTTTGATAATATTAAGATTATCTTTGGCTCTTCTCTAACCCTTCCTTATTTCATAAAATTAGTTTCCAGATTATAATTGTCATATCCCTAACAACTCTTGCACATTATTTTTTTTTTCTATAACCATTCTGGTTTAATCATTTATTTACATACAACTAGATTACAAAAATATTTGCTTTACCCATATTCTCCTCTTATTTTGTTCCCCCACCTTCAAAATCCTTCTTTTATACTACTTTCACATAGATTTGGATATATCACTTTGATAATAGGCAATTTTAAAATATTTGCCTGGTTTTTGAAGCATTCTACAGTATTATACCATAATATATTTGTAGTCTTATTTGCTATTATTCTTTTCCTTATAATCTACACTCCAGTTGAAATCAACTTTGTTCCCTTCCTCTAAAATATGTTGTCCTCTCAACCTCTTTGTGTTTTTATTCAAGTTATTCTCTAATCCCAGGATCTCCTAGCCCTTCCTATTGAAATCCTATTAGTCTTTAAAATCTCCATCACTTCATCTAAAAAAAACAAAAAAAAACTTTCATTAACTTCCTCAATTATCATTGAGTATGTTGCAGATGTAAATACACACATAGAGACACACACAACAATTGGTGGTAAAGGACTTGAATTCAAATCTTGGCTCTGACCATTTATTACTTGTGTGAATGGGCCAAGTTGCTTAACTTTCTGTATAAGTTTCCTCTTTTGGAAAACAAGGTTGGATCAGATGACCCCTAAGGAATCTTGCACCTATAAATCTATGACTTTTCTTCAGAGATTTTTAAGTGCTTAATTTTATAACTCTCAAAAACATGTTTGTCTATTGTACTTTAATAAAGTTCTTTTGTGTTTGTTTATTTTTTTCTCTTCCTAGACTTCAATCTCTTTGAAAATAAGAACTGTCGGTTATCTAAACTTCACTAATATAGAAAATGGTTATAGGATTAAATTGTTGTATCTTTGTTCCTCAGATGATGTGTCTTTTGGTATATAGTAAAGCCCTTCCAAACCCATATCTTATAACTTCTCTGATACTAGGTCTAATATAAGTCCACTCCAACTGGACATAAGGAGCAAGTGTGTACATTTCATCTCCATAGTGTGTACATGTATCTGTGAATAATTGAATTATTATGACCCCATGTTAGAAGGAATTTGTTGTAGTGTTGTTTGTAATAGTTATTTTGGGAGATTCCTATTTGTTTTGAAATAATTTTTCCTCAGGCAATCACCATGTGTTTGCTTCAGTAAACATCCTCTTGACTTTCAAGTAAACTTATATAATTGATCAGGGTGGCATGAAAGGAAATGATCTATGATCATAACAATTATTCAATATTCTGATGACTTACATGAAGCATTTATTTTTAAATAGAAATTGGAAATTATTTTTGTTTAGATATTATAGTCAACCACTCCAAGAAGTCTTGGAAACATAATTGCATGTTAAAGCTGCTTATTATTGCTATCAATGAATAGAATGACCAGGGAAGACAGTCCTATGCCGGAAGTAATTTGTGGTAGCTCCACTCATATCTGAAGCAGGAAAGATTTTTAACCATAATCAAATTGATCTCAGATCAGAGACAGTTTTCAACCTGGTTCATGTTTTGAGAAGTTTATAGTGCAACTTGTAGAAAAGGGTGAGAGATACTGGTTAGAGAAAATGATGGGAAACTTGCAGTAGACCAGACATGGGACATGGTTGTCTAGGGTTTCCTTCTCATTTCCCTGCTTTTTGCTTTGTGACCCTGGCTACTAAAACATCAAGAAGGCATTTAGGAGTTTGAGTGACATGTTTTGTACTTTCAGGAGTCTCAATGTAGTCCTAAACTGGGTCTCAAATCATCCTAAAGGCATGGCATATTCAATATTAAGGAGAAGAGGGGGCGGAGCCAAGATGGCAGAGAAGGCACACTTGACTTTCTAAGCTCCACTCTTTCCCTCACTATCAATATTACATCCAGCTTCAAAAATAGGGCTTGACTGCTACAACTCACCAGCCGAAGATTATCTGAAATCTTGCCAGAAAAAATTTTGCTCTGAGTGGCTTGGGAGAAGATCAATGCAGGCAGGGGAGAATTAGAGGCAGACAGAATGAAACCACAAAAGAGAAATGAGAGCACAGATCATAGCACAAGCCAACAGCTCCAACCCACAGTACGGGGCTTTTCCTTGGGGCAGTTGTGAACATGCATGGCAGGGGGGCACAGCCCAGGGCAGCCTCTAATCTGCACAGTGCAGGACTCAGCTTGGGGCAATAGAACTTTTGCAGGGTTATTTGTGTCTGGGCAGAGACTTCCGAGCAGAGACTTCTGGTCCAAGCCTAGATGTTTGCTGGTCAGCTGCTAATACCCACAGCCCCACAAGGGACTCTGGCCCGGGGCAGTGACATTTTCACCGCTTAGTCTCTAGCCTTAGGGCAGTCGCTAAACCACACAACAGTTCTCCACTGGGCTAAATCACCTCCAGTTGGGGGAGGGGGAAACTTTCATCAGAACACTCAGGAAGCCGGTTTACAACTCTCCTGCTCTGCAGAGGAATCTGATAACCCCATTCCCCTGAAGGCATACCCTAAAGGCTTTAAAAAATGATTTAAAAAAATTAAAAGGATTAGCAATAGCTTCTATACAGAAAAAGAGCAGGTCTGCAACCCCAAAGAGACTAATAGCAAACAGTAACCAGATAATACCCCAAAGGGGAATGTTTCCTGTCCCCTTTTACAAAACACTCTCATAGAAAAGACCATTAAAATTCTCAAAAGAGAGTTAGAAGAAAAATGGGGAAAGGAAAGAGAAGCTTTGAAATATGAATTGGAAAAGGTAAAAAAGTCTCTGGAAAGTAAGGTTTGTGAACAAGAAAGTAAAATTTTTGGATTGGAAAAGACAAAGAACTTGCAAGAAAGTAGAATCTGTGAATTGGAAAAAGAAAATAATTCACTAAAAAAAAATAGTGAAATGGAAAAAATTCCATAGAGCAAAACAATTCATTTAAAAACTCAATTGGACATATACAGAAAGAAGTAAAAAAAGCTAATGAAGAAAATAATTCATTTAAAATCAGAACTGAACAAATAGAAACTAATGATTCATTGAGACATCAAGAATCAGTCAAGCAAAACCAAAAAAAAAAAAAAAAAAAAAAAGATAAAGTGGAAAAAACCATGAAATATCTACTTGGAAAAATGACAGACCTAGAAAATAGATCTAGGAGAGATAATCTGAGGATTATTGGACTTTATGAAAATTATGATGAAAAAAAGACCTAGATACTATTTTACAAGAAATCATCAAAGAGAACTGTCCAGAGGTAAGAGAATCAGAAGGTAAAATAGGCATTGAAAGAATTCATCGAACACCTCCTGAAAAAGACCCTAAAATAAAAACCCCAAGGAATATTGTGGCTAAATTTCAGAACTATCAGATTGAGAAAAAAATATTACAAACAGCCAGAAAAAAACAATTTAAATACCGAGGTGCCACAATAAGGATCACCCAAGATCTGGCTGCCTCCACACTAAAGGATTGAAGGGCCTGGAATCTGATATTCCAAAAGGCAAAAGAACTTGGAATGCAGCCAAGAATAAACTACCCAGCTAAGCTGAGCATTTTCTTCCATGGAAGAAGATGGACATTTAATGAAACAGATGAATTCCATTTGTTTCTAAGGAAAAAATCAGAACTAAACAAAAAATTTGATCTTCAACCATAAGACTCAAGAGATGCAGAAAAGGTAAAAGGAACTCTTGAGAATTGTATTTCTGTTGTGGATTTCCAAAAAGACTATATGTATAATTTGATTTTACTGATATATCATAAAAAAGGGAAGTAGAAATGGAAAAGAGTTAATGTCAGAAAAAGGGGAAAGGGTGGATAAAAAGAGGGAAGCTACATCCCACAAAGAGGCAAAGGAAACTTATCATATCTGAGGGAATTTAGAGAGGGGGAGGAACATTGTGTGAATCTTACTCTCATCAGAGTTGGCTCAAAGAGAAAGTAATCGACATACTTGTTTTACAGAAAATCCTCTCTTGCCTCATTAAAAAGGGGGAGAGGAAAAGGGAAAAGAAAAAGAGTAATACGGGAAGGGTACAAGAAAGGAAAAGAGATCCAAAGGGAGAGAGGGAGGGATCCTAAAGAGGGTGAGCAGCATGATACAAGTGGGGTGCATAAATTTAAAACTGGGAAAGAGGGTTGGGGGGCAAGTAAAAGAAAAACATAATCTGGAAATAACAAGATGGCAGGAAATACAGAATTAGTTATTTTAACTATAACTGTGAATGGGATGAACTCTCCCATAAAGTGGAGGCGGATAGCAGACTGGATCAAAAGTCAGAACCCTACAATACAGGAAACACATTTAAAGCAGGGAGATACAAACAGAGTAAAGGTAAAAGGCTGGAGCAGAATCTATTATGCTTCAGGTGATGTCAAAAAAGCAGGGGTAACCATCCTTATCTCAGATCAAGCAAATGCAAAAATTGATCTAATCAAAAGAGATAAGAAAGGAAACTATACCTTGCTAAAGGGTAGCATAAACAATGAAGCAATATTAATACTAAACATATTAAATAGTAAATGCTTTCTTTTCAGACCATGATGCAATAAAAACTACATTCTTAACACTTTGTAAAGATTCCAACAACCTACCTCTGACCCCTAGCCCATACCATGCTGTGTTGTGGTATTTTGTGGAATGAGAGATCATGCAAAGAACCACATTGTGATGTGATGCCAGTGTCAGTAGAGCTTCCTTAAAATACTTGAGAGAGAAGATCCTAGCAATAATTTGGTTCTGCCCCAATCTCAGGATCATTACTCTCCTTAAATCATTACTCTCCTTAAATCAAATGATGAACATAACTGCTCAGTCAACTACTCAGAGAATCAACAGACTAACCATGCTCCATAGCTATCTCCTTCAGCATATGTCTCTGAAAGTGAAATATTTCTGTGATCTAAAATGCTCACTTAGTTTCCCAGTAGTTAAATTAAAACCTTTATTATCTTCTGTTCCTTTGTGCATGGAAAATATATCCTAAAGGTCAGGCCTCCTGAAAGGTGCATTTATTCAAGACATCTACAAAATTCAGTTCAATTTCAAATGACTTTGAATATCTCTTTTTACATCACTATTTGAGTCACTATTCACTTTATCTTGTTCCAATAGTAACTGAAGCACCAGAAAAATTAATTGATTATATATTAATTTCATTTGGCATCTAATAGAGTTAATATCACAAAATGCTTAAAAAATAAATATCAAACCTTTATGCTTTAGATAATTTTATATGAAATCATATATGACATGATATTTAAATCACTTTTATTAACATATTTCCAAATGTAACATCATAACAATACTACTCATCCTCAAATAACTAGGAATTTTGGCTTATGGATATAAATTTTTTCATGTATCACTATGATATGTTAAGTAGACCAGTATATTATTTTCTTCTCTAGGACAATTGAAGAAAGATGTTAAATGGGGGCGGAGCCAAGATGGCGGAGAAGACACACGCGTCTTTCTAAGCTCTTCTCTTACCCTCTTTATCAATATTATATCGAGCCTCAAAAATAGTCTTGACTGCTACAATTCGTAAAGATAAGAAGTAGAACAACTCACCAGCCGAAGAAAATCTGCAGTCTCGCCAAAAAAGGTTGGTTCCGGGGCCAGGGGGGAGATCGGCTCAGACGGGGAGAGAAATTAGGTTCCGAGGAGAGTCTCAAACGGAGGGTGAAAACACAGATCTCAGCACAAGCGTGCAGCCCCAACCCGCAGTAAGGGCTTTTCCTTGGGGCAGTTGTGTTCCTGCACAGCAGGAGGACGCAGCCCAGGTTAGCCTCCAATCTGCACAGTGGGGAGCTCGGCTTGGGGCCATAGAGCTTTTCCAGGGCCGATTTGCATCTGGCAGAGACACTGGGGCAGAGTTCCAGGAGGTCTGAGGTCTGAGGTCTGCACTCAGCTGCTAATACTCACAGTCCCACAAGAGGCTCTGGCCTGGGGCAGTGACACTTTCACCACTTAGTCTCTAGCCAAAGGCAATTGCTAATCCACTCAGCCCTACTAAGCCATTTGATAGCTTGGCCAGTGCTGAATCCACTTCCTGTTGGGGGAAGGGAAAACTCTCACTCAGAGCACTCCCATACCTCGGAGCCGGAAATCGGTTTGAAATCTTTCCCTGCTCTGCAGAGGAAGCTGGTAACCCCTGCCTAGGAGACCCACCCTAAAGGCTTTTAAAACATGAATAAAAAGATGAAAAGAACGATCTACAGCTTCTATGCAGAAAAAGAGCAGGTCAGCAAACCTGAAGAGACCTCAAACAGCAAAAATGCATCAGACTGTCCTCCTTTACATAATGCTTCCTATAGAAGAGACCATTAAAAGTCTCAAAAGAGAATTAGAAGATAAATGGGGAAAGGAAAGAAGCCTTACTAAGAGAACAACAACTTCCTGAAATACGAATTGAAAAGTTAAAAAATTCCCAGGAAGTGCAAATTGGTGAATTGGAAAATAAAAAATCACAGGAAAGTAAGAATTGTGAATTGAAAAATAAAGAATTCACTAGAAAGTAGGATCCGTGAATTGAAAAGACAAAGAACACGCAAGAAAGTAGGATCTGTGAATTGAAAAGAAAATAATTCACTAAAAAAAAATTAGTGAAATGGAAAAAATTCCACAGACCAAAACAATACATTCAAAAACTCAATTGACATATACAGAAAGAAGTAAAAAGCTAATGAAGAAAATAATTCTTTAAAAATTAGAACTGAACAAATTGAAACTAATGATGCATTGAGACAGCAAGATTCAGTCAAGCAAAACAAAAAATGACAAACTGAAAAACCATGAATTATCTACTTGCTAAAACGACAGACTTGGAAAAATAGATCTAGGAGAGATAATCTGAGGATTATTGGACTTTCCGAAAACTATGATGAAAAAAGAGCCTAGATACTATTTTACAAGAAATCATCAAAGAGAACTGCCCAGATGTAATAGAATCAGAAGGTAAAATAGGCATTGAAAGAATTCATCGAACACCTTCTGAAAGAAACCCTAAAATAAAAACCCCAAGGAATATTGTGGCAAAATTTCAGAACTATCAAATTAAGGAAAAAATTTTACAAGCAGCCAAAAAAAAAAAACATTTAAATACCGAGGTGCCAAATAAGGATCACCCAAGATCTGGCTGCCTCTACATTAAAGGAAAGAAGGGCCTGGAATATGATATTCCGAAAGGCACAAGAACTTGGGATGCACCCAAGAATAAACTACCCAGCTAAGCTGAGCATTTTCTTCCAGGGAAGAAGATGGACATTTAATGAAACAAATGAATTCCATTTGTTTCTGAAGAAAACCAGAATTAAAAAAAAATTTGATCTCCAAGAATAGAACTCAAGAGATGCAGAAAAGGTAAAATAACTCTTGAGAATTGTATTTCTGTTCTGGATATACAAAAAGAATACATGTAAAATTTGATTGTACTGATATAACATAAAAAGGGAAGTAGATATGGAAAAGGGATGATGGCAGAATAAGGTGGGAAGGAGGGATAAAAAGAGGGAAACCACATCCCACAAAGAGGCTAAGGAAACTCATCATATCTGAGGGAATTTAGAGAGGGAGGAACATTGTGTGAATCTTACCTCATCAGAGTTGGCTCAAAGAAAAATAATTGACATTTGTTTTAGAGAAAATTCTCTCTCGCCTCATTAAAAACGGGGAGAGGAAAAGGGAAAAGAAAAGAGTAATAAGGAAGGAAGGGGAAAGACTCAAAGGGGGAAGGGAGGGATTATAAAGAGGATAAGCATCGTGATACAAGAGGGGTACATAAGTTTAAAAGGGGGAAAGAGGGTTGGGGGAGGCAAGAACAAGTAAAGCACTATCTGGGGTTATTAGGATGGCAGGAAATACAGATTTAGTAATTCTAACCGTAAATGGGAATGGGATGAACTCCCCATAAAGAGGAGGCAGATAGCAGACTGGATCAAAAGTCAGAACCCTACAATATGTTGTTTACTAAGAAACACATTTAAAGCAGGGGATACATATAGAGTAAAGGTAAAAGGCTGGAGCAAAATCTATTATGCATCAGGTGAAGTCAAAAAGCAGGGTAGCTCATCCTTATCTCAGATCAAGCAAAAGTAAAATTGATCTAATTAAAAGAGGTAAGGAAGGAAACTACATCCTGCTAAAGGGTAGCATAAACAACGAAGCAATATCAATATTAAACATATATGCACCAAGTGGTATGGCACTCAGCTTCCTAAAGGAGAAGTTAAGAGAGTTGCAAGAAGAAATAGACAATAAAACTGTAATAGTAGGAGATCTCAACCTTGCACTCTCAGAATTAGACAAATCAAACCACAAAACAAATAAGAAAGAAATTAAAGAAGTAAATAGAATATTAGAAAAATTAGGTATGTTGGATCTTTGGAGAAAATTGAATGGAGATAGAAGGGAATATACTTTCTTCTCAGCAGTTCATGGAACCTATTCAAAACTGACCATATATTAGGACATAAGGACTCAAAATTAAATGCAAGAAAGCAGAAATAGTAAATGCTTCTTCAGATCATGATGCAATAAAACTACATTCAACAAAAAATTAGGGGAAATAGACCAAAAAGTAATTGAAACTAAACAATCTCATCTTAAAGAATGATTGGGTGAAGCAGCAAATTATAGATTCAATTAATAATTTCACTCAAGATAATGACAATGATGAGACATCATACCAAAATTTGTGGGATGCAGCGAAAGCGGTAATAAGAGGGAATTTTATATCCTTAGAGGCTTACTTGAATAAAACAGAGAAAGAAAAGATTAATGAATTGGGCTTGCAACTAATAAAACTAAAAAAAGACCAAATTAAAACCCCAATCAAATACTAAATTGGAAATTCTAAAATTAAAAGGAGAAATTAAAAATATTGAAAGTAAAAAATCTATTGAACTAATTAATAAAACTAAGAGTTGGTTCTATGAAAAAGCCAATAAAATAGATAAGCTTTGGTAAATCTGATTAGAAAAGGAGGGAGGAAAATGAAATTAGTAGTCTTAAAATGAAAAGGAGAACTTTCCACCAATGAAGAGGAAATTAGAGAAATAATAAGGAGTTATTTTGCTCAACTTTATGCCAATAAATTTGATAACCTAAGTGAAATGGATGACTACCTCCAAAAATATAGACTTCTCAGACTAACAGAGGAGGAAGTAATTGTTTGAATAGTCCCATTTCAGAAAAAGAAATAGAACAGGCAATTAAACAACTCCCTAAGAAAAAATCCCCAGGACCAGATGGATTTACATGCGAATTTTACCAAACATTTAAAGAACAATTGGCCCCAATGCTATATAAATTATTTGATAAAATAGGGAATGAAGGAGTCCTAGCAAATTCCTTCTATGACACAGACATTGTACTGATACCTAAACCAGGTAGGCTGAAAACAGAGAAAGAAAATTATAGACCAATCTCCCTAATGAATATTGATGCTAAAATCTTAAATAAGATATTAGCAAAAAGACTACAGAAAAGCATCTCCAAGATAATACACTATGATCAAGTAGGATTTATACCAGGAATGCAGGGCTGGTTCAATATTAGGAAAACTATCAATATAATTGGCCATGTTAATAACCAAATTAACAAAAACCATATGATCATCTCAATAGATGCAGAAAAAGCATTTGATAAAATCCAACATCCATTCCTATTAAAAACACTTGAGAGTATAGGAATAAATGGACTTTTCCTTAAAATAATCAGCAGCATCTATTTAAAACCATCAGTAAGCATCATATGTAATGGAGACAAACTGCAACCATTCCCAATAAGATCTGAGTGAAACAAGGTTGCCCACTATCACCGTTACTATTTAATATTGTATTAGAAACGCTAGCTATAGCAATAAGGGCTGAGAAAGAGATTAAAGGAATAAGAATAGGCAATGAGGAAGCCAAATTATCACTCTTGCCGATGACATGATGGTATACTTAGAGAACCCCAGAGATTCTGCTAAAAGTTATTAGAAATAATCCACAACATTAGCAAAGTTGCTGGTTATAAAATAAACCCACATAAGTCATCAGCATTCTTATATATCACTAACAAAATCCAACAGTCAGAGTTACAAAGAGAAATTCCATTTCAAGTAACTACTGATAATATAAAATATTTAGGAATCTATCTGCCAAGGGAAAATCAGAAACTTTATGAGCAAAATTACAGACCACTTTTCACACAAATTAAGTCTGATCTAACCAATTGGAAAAATATTAAATGCTCTTGGATAGGGCGAGCAAATATAATAAAGATGACAATATTACCTAAACTAATCTATTTATTTAGTGCTATACCAATCAGACTCCCAAAAAACTATTTTAATGACCTAGAAAAAATAACAACAAAGTTCATATGGAAAACAAAAGGTCAAGAATTTCAAGGGAATTAATGAAAAAAAAAATCAAATGATGGTGGCTTAGCTGTACCAGATCTAAAATTATATTATAGAGTAGCAGTTACCAAAACTATTTGGTATTGGCTAAGGAATAGAGTAGTTGATCAGTGGAATAGATTATGAAGGGATAAAACAGTCAACAAATATAGCAACCTAGTCTTTGACAAACCCAAAGATCCCAGCTTTTGGGATAAGAACTTACTGTTTGATAAAAATTGCTGGGAAAATTGGAAACTAATATGGCAGAAACTAGGCATTGATCCATACTTAACGCCGTACACCAAGATAAGGTCAAAATGGGTTCATGACCTAGGCATAAAGAATGAAATTATTAATAAATTAGAGGAACATAGGATAGTTTACCTCTCAGACCTGTGGAAGGGGAAGGTCTTATGACCAAAGCAGAACTAGAGATCATTACTGATCTCAAAATAGAAAATTTTGATTATACCAAACTGAAAAGTTTTTGTACAAACAAAACTAATGCAGACAAGATTAGAAGGGAAGCAATAAACTGGGAAAATATTTTTACATTCAAAGGTTCTGATAAAGGCCTCATTTCCAAAATATATAGAGAATTAACTCTAATTTATAAAAATCAAGCTCATTCTCCAATTGAAAATGGTCAAAGGATATGAACAGACAATTCTCAGATGAAGAAATTGAAACTATTTCTAGTCATATGAAAAGATGCTCCAAGTCATTATTAATCAGAGAAATGCAAATTAAGACAACTCTGAAATACCACTACACACCTGTCAGATTGGCTAAGATGACAGGAAAAATAATGATGATTGTTGGAGAGGATGGGAAAACTCGGGACATTGATTCATTGTTGGTGGAGTTGTGAACGAATCCAAACCATTTTGAGAGTAGTTTGAACTATGCTCAAAAGTTATCAAACTGTGCATACCCTTTGATCCAGAGTGTTACTACTGGGATTATATCCCAAAGAGATTATAAAGAAGGGAAAGGGACCTGTATGTGCACGAATGTTTGTGGCAGCCCTTTTGTAGTGGCTTAGAGACTGAAACTGAATGGATGTCCATCAGTTGGAGAATGGCTGAATAAATTGTGGTATATGAAAATTATGGAATATTACTGTTCTGTAAGAAATGACCAACAGGATGATTTCAGAAAGGCCTGGAAGACTTACACGAACTGATGCTGAGTGAAATGAGCAGGACCAGGAGATCATTATATACTTCAACAACAATACTAGATGATGACCAGTTCTGATGGATCAGGCCATCCTCAGCAACGAGATCAACCAAATCATTTCTAATGGAGCAGCAATGAACTGAACTAGCTATACCCAGAAAAAGAACTCTGGGAGATGACTAAAACCATTACATTGAATTCTAATCCCTATATTTATGCAAACCTGCATTTTGATTTCCTCACAAGCTAATTGTACAATAATTCAGAGTCTGATTCTTTTGTACAGCAAAATAATGTTTTGGTCATGTATACTTATTGTGTATCTAAGTTATATTTTAATATATTTAACATCTACTGGTCATCTTGCCATTTAGGGAGGGGTGGGGGTAAGAGGTGAAAAATTGGAACAAGAGGTTTGGCAATTGTTAATGCTGTAAAGTTACCCATGTATATATCCTGTAAATAAGAGGCTATTAAATTAAAAAAAAAAAAAAAAAAAGAAGAAAGATGTTAAATGCCTCCGGGAAGCTATCCTTTTCAGGTGCTGAGAAATGGTGACAGCGCTTCCTAAAACATCTCTGACAATAGCACAGCTAGAATGATACCAGTACTACTAGTATCATTCTGGCTGTGACAATGAAGTTTGTAACATAACAATAAGTCTGAGAACATATGACATTTTTACTATTAGATTCTTGGGATTTAGAAACTATTTAAGATCTTTTGCCAATATAATACTGTTTTACTGTGTAGCTTACAAAATACAAATACATGCTGCTAAGTTCTCTGCTTTACTCAGGTCACTGGTAATTACTTTAATTTTCTAAGGTAAAAACACCAGAGTGCACAGCATGACCATTAACATAACTTTGATTATACATATATCCCCAAAGAGAACACTCTCCTCCTGTACCCTGCCTTTACAGAAATTTATTCCAAAAAAAGAAAAACAAATGAAAAAATAACTACAAAGGTGTAATTGGCAAAACATTTTATATGTACATACAAAACATTTATAAATATAGCAACTACACAAAGATATGTGTACTATTTTTCTTTCTTAAGCATTGCTTTTGGTTTAAGAATTGGGGGCAGCTATTTCCACTTATTGATTTTCTGTAAATAAAAATAATACAATTTACACTGTTATAAATTCTCAATTATTATCAACTTCGGCTAATTATTTAGGTTAAAAGAAAATATTCTTGGTCACAAATCTAGTTCAGATCTATCTTTTAACTCACATCTAAACTATTGCAGTAACTTCCTAACTGGTATGCTTGTTTCAAGTTTCTGTCTTAGCCAAGTTCCACTTACTTC
This sequence comes from Sarcophilus harrisii, assembly GCF_902635505.1. Classification (NCBI taxonomy): domain Eukaryota; kingdom Metazoa; phylum Chordata; class Mammalia; order Dasyuromorphia; family Dasyuridae; genus Sarcophilus; species Sarcophilus harrisii. The sequence goes on from NC_045429.1 coordinate 242,464,023, forward strand.
CCAGAGTGATACTTTTAAAGATTAAGTCAGACCAAATCACTGCCTGAAGAAACAGCTCTAGCAAAATCATATTAGCTTTAAAATGAGATAAAAATACCACTGTCCAGTATTTAAATACCTCTCACACTTATTTTTTCCAGCATTATTATATATTCTCTCTCTTTGTATTCTCAATAACCCAGTAAAAGTCTTTTTATAACATTACACCCACTACATTACATCTATTGTTGATTCTTTGTAATGATTGCTCCATATAAGAATGGAAACAATGCATTCTCCTTTCATTTCTACCTGCTAAAATCCCTATTTTTCCTTCAAAACCCAACTCCTGAAACTCTATCTCTTTCTCACAATTTTTCCTGATCCCATGTTTCCCATTCCACAAATAATTTTGTGCTTATGTATTTAATTTGTATGCATATAAACACACATATCTGTGTGAATGCTTGTGTATGTATGCATACACATGCATGTGCATATATGCATGCATATGTGTTGCTTATTCCTATTGTTAGTTGAGTTTAGTGGTCTGGATTTACTATTGAAATGCTGATGTATTTGTAAACCGTTAGCATTTAAGAAAGGAAGAAAACTTTATTGACATATTGATATTAATCATAAAAAAGATAGTTATTAAATTATAACACATTCAGTTTGATTTAGCTTTTTTTGTTGTTGTTGTTTTTTAGCTTGGTCATGCTGGTGCTCAAGTCAGAAGTATTTGACAAGTGTCAGGGCAAAGCTTCTGACCTTAGTGTGCTAGCTTTTATATTGACGTCAACAGGAAGCTATGGTAACAGTTTCTCTAGACAATATTTTGTTGGATGCTGAATAAGTGCTGCTTTTAAGAACCTAACCCCTGATCGTATGTAAACCTCTTAAATACAGGGACCAATTCTTTCGGCCTTCCAGGGCCTAAAATTTAGCACAGTGCCTGACACATAGCAGGTAATTAATAAATATTTTATAATTGAGTCATTGATAAATATTTCATAATAATTTCTATTTCATGTTTTGACCAATTTTTAATAAAGGAAGGGTACTCAAATGTTTAGCTTTTTTCTGTATACGTTTATTAAATCTCGAATGTAAAGATACCTATATTTCCCCTATCCAACTTCAGTCAACAACTGGATATATAATAAATATAATCAATCAAACAGCAAGCATTATTAAGCACTTGTTATGCACCCTCAACTTTACTAGGCACTATAAATATAAATACAAGACTGAGGTATTCTCTGTATTTAGTGTAACTTTGTAGTATAATCACTATGGAATACAAACAGTTGATTTTACATGTGATTTTTCATGGATTAAAATCTATATTGACTTTCAGTATGTTTAAAATGCTATTTTTAAATACTTATATTTTGTGTCTAGTTTCAAAGAGAGTGATGTAATCCACCTCAAGACTACACATCTTTTCCTTTGACCTTTTGTTTTTAGAGTTAATTCTTATATGACCTTTTAGGGATGGAATGTTTCTCACATAGAACTTCTTTCTTGGAATTGTAGTTGAAAACTTGTTGTTTAATCTGTAGCTTATTAAGCTAGTAGTTGGTATCCTCATAAGTAAGCAATATTTCTGTGACTTCTACTCCCAATTTTAAATCAGCGTAAATCTAGCTGTTTTAGGTCCAATAACACTTTTGTCAGTATAGAGATTTTTAAAGAGTGAGAGACCAGATTTCCTATTGAATGAATAAACCTCTCCCTGGAAGAACAGTAAGAAACCAGTTGAGGAAATAGATGTTTACTGTTTTTATTAGCACTCTGAAGAATGTATGGGGAAAAAAAATCTATGTTTTAAGCCTTTTTCCAATACCAAAGATGTGATAGAAACCAACCTATCTTTGCTAATCTAGCACCAACAATCTTAGAAATAGTACTTACCATTCTACGTGAATAAGAATTCTTTTAGAAAAATTTGAATTTTTCAAATACTAAATATTAAAATCCTTTTATTTATTTAATTGATAGAAGCTCCAATGATACTTTCACTTGCCCTCTTTCTTGATATGAAATAATTCTCATGATGACAATAAAAACTTCTTTTGGTTGATCTTTTTTCTTCAGTAACTCCAGGGTTTCAAAAATAAATTTTTATAAGGAGAAAATTTTGTAATCCTTATGTGGTTGTGAAAAAATGGTATAAAACATTATTAGCAACATATATAGAGAAAAAAGAAAAATTTAAATTCTAATTGATCAGAGTTGGATTCCCATCTTTAATTGATACATCTATATTGTTTAATTGATATACAAACTAGTCTTTAGTAACCAAACCTACTTGGGATTCATTATTGATTCTGGTTGAGAGATATGAGGAATGACTTTTTAAAAAATTTTAATAGCCTTTTATTTACAGGTTATATGTATGGGTAACTTTACAGCATTGACAATTGCCTAACCTCTTGTTCCAATTTTTCCCCTCCTTCCCCCCACCCCCTCCCCCAGATGGCAGGATGACCAGTAGATGTTAAATATATTAAAATATAAATTAGATACACAATAAGTATACATGACCAAACCGTTATTTTGCTGTACAAAAAGAACTGGACTCTGAAATATTGTACAATTAGCCTGTGAAGTAAATCAAAAATGCAGGTGGGCAAAAATATAGAGATTGGGAATTCAATGTAATGGTTTTTAGTCATCTCTCAGAGTTCTTTCACTGGGCGTAGCTGGTTCAGTTCATTACTGAGGATAGCCAGGTCCATCAGAATTGGTCATCATATAGTGTTGTTGTTGAAGTATATAATGATCTCCTGGCCCTGCTATGAGGAATGACTTATGACACTTCCAAGAAACTTGTCCTTCCACAAATTACAAGTTGACTATAAATGACCAATTCAGTGGTAAGTTTGAATAATCACTTTATACTCAGAAGGACAAAGGGAACTGATTGCTTAGACATACATCACAACAGAATAAACACATTTCAGACACCTTTCAGTAGGGGTGGCCTATGAACCATTCAATGAATAAGTCAGACTCGTATGAACATATTAGTTGCTAGTGATAGGACCTGCCTCTGTGAATTTATCAGCCTTTTTATGTTCATGACTCCATGTGTCTCCTCTTCTGTCCTTAGGGTATTGAGAATGGTGGGGAGGAACTTTAAATAAATAGCATAAGGGTGTGTTAGTCTTTAAAAGAGAGGGAGAACAAATGTATCATTTTACATGGGCAATTCTTACAAAAATACTAAACAAATTACAATCAGGACTCCAACATGTTGAGTAGATACTTAGAAAAGGTATTGTTAAAAACATGGATAACAATCACATTGAAAGGGAAGCTCAGTAATACACAACTCTTCTTGGATTTTTCTTTCTTTCTCTAGTCATCTAAAAGCATATAGCAGTTGGTAGATAATTTCTATGATCATAAAGTTAAAAAAGCCAACTATAAAGAGAAGCATAATTTACTCTAGTTATTTTGACTTCCTCCCTCTAAGAAAGAAAGGAATCAGGAAGAAACAAGAAAGGAGGGACTTGGGATCCTTCTTATGGACTCAAGGAAAAACTTACGAAAGGAAAATTATCATATTGTCTTATTGTCTTACACACACACACACACACACACACACACACACACACACTGAATTAATGAGGCATTAAATACTGTTTATACTTCAAATCAAATTTTCTTTATGAAAGAAATTGTATTCTGTACATAAAGCCAGTCTACAAATAGGCATGTTCATTTGTCACTAATTGTTTGAAGCAGTTTTTGAATTTTGAGTAAGTTTAAAAAATGACACTAACTTCATCAAAGTAGTGAATGTTCGTTGTTTTTCATGAAACAGTTTAAAATTTGCATTGAGTTTTTACTTTGTAAAATTATTGATGTTTCATAAAAATTTCCTGTTCTGGGATGAAATTTTCATGAAAGTAAAAGATGAACCTCCAGGTGCAACATCTGTTACAATGAATATAATAACATTCTCATTCAGCAGGAACAGCTGCAGAAATTGCATGTTTTTTTTTTCTCTTGAGGAACCAACTCTGGTAAGAAAAAAAACACTGTATTATTTCCATGGGCTACTGCTAACTGGAAATATTAACCCTTTCTTTATTCCCACTTGGCACAAATTAATTGTCAAGATGCTCCTAAATGAATCAAAGCTGCTCTTTCTGAATTTTATAGATTGTGGCTATAAAGCATTGAATAGATTGTTATATAGTGTTTGGGAAGTTTTAAAGCAGAAAACAAAATTCTGAATGAGGATTATATTTTTTGAGAACTTCATTTCTGTGGAATTTTCTTAATTATATTTTTACATTATAATTGTTATGCTCAGGAAATGAATACTCTACAGAACAATAGAGAAAATAAATTATAAAATTACTGAATCATAGAAATTAATATTTGTTTCATAACTACATTAAACTATAGCCTACTGAAATTACTATCATAATTTTATCCACCTTTCTTCATGAGTATAAATTTCAAGTTGTGAGCTTGGACAAATTATTCTAAAAGGCTGTGGTTTTCATTTTAAACTCTTGACTTTATATATATATAGTGTATGTGTATATCTGATAGTTATATATCTATATACATATATAGATATATAATTGATATATGTATAGATAGATAGATAAAGATATAGATATATACCTGATAGTTCTAAATGAGTTAAAGGCTGTGATTTTCATTTTAAACTTCTGACTTTAATATATATATATATATATATATATATATATATGTGTGTGTGTGTGTGTGTGTGTGTGCGTGTATAAATATATACATATAGTGTATATATTTATATATACACATATAATTTATCCCATAATATCATACCCTCAATTTCTATAAATCCTTCAAAGCTAATTCTCCCAAATCTCTATAGATATAGACATCATTTGTCCTTATTGAATACCAAATATTTATGTAAATTTATTTTGTTATTGTTGTCATTATAAATTATCTATTGATTTAAGCAAATTCCTTAATCTTCCATATTTCAGGTTTTCAGACTCTTGTCTTTCAAATGGGTACAGTAAGACCCATAATAAACCAAAAGAAGCTAATTGATATGAAAGTACTTTTTTATAAGAGACTGAAAACGCTACAACATATCATTAGAGTAGATAATATTGCTAATGATGGTATCATAATACCTACTATTGTATTACGTTTTATGGGATTCAAGTAGAATTCGTCTAGCAACGTCATCCTTTTTTTTTTTAAGCATTCATGCTTTGTACATCATCATTTACTATCTAATTCCTCCTGTAATTCATCTATTTCATTAAAAATTTGGATGCTATGCCATTTGATGAATATATATTTAATATTGATATTAATTCATTGACTATGGTACTTTTCAACAAAATGTATTTTCCCTAATTGTGACTTTAAATTATGTCCATTTTTACTTCTGCTTTGCTAAAATCAAGAATGTTATATCCTATTTTCTCTTCAACTAGATTTAGCTATACACCCTTATTTTAACTCTGTGTGTTTTTCTGCTTGTGTTTTTTGGTAAACAACATATTTTTGATTTTTTGCTATTATCCATTTTGTTACCTGTTTTCATTTCATGAGTAAGTTCATTCATTCACATTGACTAATGTTTGCTAGATGTATATTTCTCTCCATCCTGTTTTCTTCTATTTATCTTTTTTTTTTATCCTGCCCCTCCTTTTTTGTTTTGGATCATTATTGTTCTTCTTTATCTGCTCTCCTTTTCATAATGTCTATTTTCCCTTAGACTTTTCCTTTGTTTCTCTTCTGTTGGGTAAGATAAGTCACTATACCCAACTGTGAGTACACACAATCTTCCCTTATTGAACTTCTACAGATGAAAAGGAGGTCAAGCATGATCCATCCCTTCCATTTCCCCTTCCATTATATAAAAAAAAGGCTCTTCATTACTCTCTTCTTTTATGTGAGACATTTTTCTTATTTTCCCTGTCCCTCTCCCCTTTTCCCAGAGAAAAAATATTTTCCTCTTTTTTAACCTTTCAGTTTTATTTTGAGAGAACCCCACATAATAGACTTCTTAAGTAGATTCTTGCTAACTTTTCAAATGATAAAATTTCAATTTGGGAATGTAAACCTTTTAACTTTATTAAGCTTCTTATATTTCACCCTGATATTACTTTTTTATGTTTCTCTAGAGTGTTGTGTTTGAATGTCAGCTTTCCTATCTAGTTCTTTCTTTCTTTCTTTCTTTCTTTCTTTCTTTCTTTCTTTCTTTCTTTCTTTCTTTCTTTCTCTTTCTTTTTTTATCAGGCATGCTTATAAGTCCTCATTTTCATTAAATATCATTTTTTTTCTCCTGGAAGAGAAAAACTTAACCCAGTAGGATTATATTCAGATTTACTGACTAGGTTGTTCTTGATTGTAATACTGTCATTAATTTTCCAGAATGTATTCTAAGATCTCCATTTCTTTAGTAGGATAGCTGATATATCTTGAATGAATCTGGTTGTGTCTCCTTGAATTCTTTCTTTCTGGCCAGTTAAAGTATTTTATTTTTGACCTGAGCTTTTGCCTGTGTGTGTGTGTGTGTGTGTGTGTGTGTGTGTGAGAGAGAGAGAGAGAGAGAGTGTGTGTTTTGAGATTCCTTTCTAAAAATGCTTGGTGGATTCTTTTGCTTTCTATTTTATCATATGTTTTTCAAGTATAAGTGTAGTTATTTTTTGTAAATTCTTGTAATATCATGGCTAGGTATTTTTTTTAATTATGGCTTTTAGGTAGCCTAAGAATTCTCAAATTGTGTCTTTTTTTAAAAATTTTATTTTATTTTATTTTTTTATTTAATAGCCTTTTATTTACAGGATATATGCATGGGTAACTTTACAGCATTAACAATTGCCAAACCTCTTGTTCCAATTTTTTACATCTTACCCCCCCACCCCGTCCCCTAGATGGCAGGATGACCAGTAGATGTTTAATATATTAAAATATAAATTAAATACACAATAAGTATACATGACCAAACCGTTATTTTGCTGTACAAAAAGAATCAGACTCTGAAATATTGTACAGTTAGCTTGTGAAGGAAATCAAAAATGCAGGTGTGCATAAATATGGGGATTGGGAATTCAATGTAATGGTTTTTAGTCATCTCCCAGAGTTCTTTCTCTGGGCATAGCTGGTTCAGTTCATTACTGCTCCATTGGAAATGATTTGGTTGATCTCGTTGCTGAGGATGCCCTGATCCATCAGAACTGGTCATCATATAGTATTGTTGTTGAAGTATATAATGATCTCCTGGTCCTGCTCTCAAATTGTGTCTTGAAACATTTTCTAAGTCAGCTTTTCAGATGAAATATCTCACTTTCTTATTTAAATTATTTGATTAAATAGTTCCCAATTACATATAAACATTTCATTGATATTTTAAATATTGTTTCAAATTATATTTCTCCTCCTCCCAGAGAATTCAATCAATTTCATTTTTAACATACATTTCAAGTTATGGAAAATGCATTTTAATAAATTCAGTGCTCCAAAAGAAATCACAAACAAAATAAATAATAAAAATCCAGAAAGTAAAAAGAAAAAATATGCTTCACTCTGCATTTACAATTCATCAGTTCTCTTTCTTGTGCCAAATCATTTTCTTCATCAGTACTTTTGAAATGATTTGGCTCATTGTCATGATGAGAGTAGCTAAGCCCTTCATTATTAATCATCCTTACAATATTGGTGGTACTGTGTACAATGTTTTCCTGATTTTACTCAACCCTCTTTGCATCAGTTCGTGTCTTTCTAGATTTCTGAAATCATTCTCTTTTTCATTCTTCTTACCTTTTTTATACATTATCAGAACATATATTTGTAAATATGCACTAGTTCTTAAAATTATTATTAATAGACGACAATTTCGAAGACAATTTATACAGTTATAGCAACATTATAAAGATAATGTACTTTGAAAGACTTGATTTTCTCATCAACATAATGGCCAAGTACACTTCCAAAGGACTCATGATGAACCATGGTAAAACATCCTCAGATAGAGAACTTATAATAGGTTGAAAATGTATTTTCACTTTTCTTTAACTTTTTATTTTTTTAACATGTCCAATGCAGAAATGTGTCTTGAACTGCCATGCATATTTGTAATAGATTTTATTTTTCTTGCCTTTTCAAATGGGAGTGGGGAAATGAAAAGAAAATTTGAAACTGAAGACAAAATTTAAAAATAAAATTTTTAAAAATTGCCTTATCATTTTTAATAGCTGATCACAATACATCAAAATAATAAATTATAACTTCCTTATTCATGGACATTGCCTAAATTTCCATTTTTTTGCCACCACAAAAATAGCAGCTGTAAATATTTTTGTGCAAATAAGTGCTGTAACCTTTTATCTCTTTGGCATAAAGATATAGCAGTGATATTTCTGGGTCAAAGGACATGCCAAGTTTTACAATCCTTGGGATACACTTCCAAACTATTGTAATTGGGCTAGTTCACAACTCCACCCATATTGCTCTGGTGTTCCAATTTTTCCACATCCCCTCATTTGTCATGCATTTGTCATATTTGTCAATCCTAGGGATGTGTGGTGATATCACAAAGTTGTTTAGAATTTCACTTCTTTAATCAATAATGATTTACAGCATTTTTATGCAACTATGAATAGCTGTCATTTCTTCTTTTGAAATTTGTTCATTCATTGTTGTGATATGGGAGCCACCTGTCAGTGGCTGCTAGAAGTCTAAGGCAGACCTGTAGAATGGATCTCTTTATGTGAGAGGATACTGATGATGATATAAGGAAACTGAGAGGCAATTGCATTGTCTGACCTCTCTCCTCTTTCCTCTGCCTCCAATTTATTTCATTCCCAGTCCACAAGCAACACGTGTCAGTAAAAGCTGTTTTGCAACTCCTTCAGATGTTATAATTCATACCTGTGGAGACTCTTGGAAAATTGACCTGCCCCTTCACCTAAGCACGGTCCTTAACAATTCATATCCTTTGGAAATGTATCAAGTGTGGAACAACTTTTACTTCTATAATTTTGGTTCAGTTCTCTATATATTTGAGAAAGGAGGTTTTTGCCAGAGAAACTTGGTATAAAAATTTCCTCTAATTTTCTCTTTTCCCTCTGACTTTGACTGCATTTTTTAATTTGTGCCAAAGCTTTTTAAATTCATGTAATCAAAATTATTCACTTAACATTCTTAGATGGCTTTTATAGTGTATATGTGTGTGTGTGTGTGTATGTATGTATGTACGTGTGTATATTTTTCAAGCCAATCAGGGTTAAGTGATTTACGCACAGTCAGCTAGTTGGTTACTAAGTGTCAAGTGTCTGAGGCCATCTTTGAACTCAGGTCCTACTGACTCCAAGACTCTGTCTTGTCTTTTGATATAATTTCTTCTCTTACCTAGAGACCTGACAGCCATGTTTCTCCATATTCCCACAATTCCCACAATTTACTTATAATATCACCCTTTATAGCTAAGTCATTTATCCCTTTTTACCTTATCTTCTTATATGAAATGTTGGTCTATATTTTATTGCTGCCAAAATGCTTTCCAGTTTTCTCAGCATTTTTGTTTTGCAGATGTTGAGTTCTTATTCCCAAAGCCTGGATCTTTCAGTTTTTCACTTTCTATATTAATATGGTCATGTACTACTGTGTATTGTCTATTTTATCTACTCCATTAATCCACTACTCTATTTCTAAGGCAGTGGCATATTGTTTTTATTATTACTACCTGTAATATAGTTTGAAATTTGTCACATTCAGGTTGTCTTCTTTCACTTTTTTTGATTCTCTTTATATTCCTGACCTCATGTTCTTTCAGATGAATTTTGATATTGTTTTTCAAGTTCTATGAAATTATTTTCATTATTTTAATTGGCATGGTACTAAATAAGTAAATTAATATTGGGAGAATTGTCATTTTTATTATATTTGCTACCCATGAGAAGTGTATATTACTCTAGCTATTTGAATCTCTTTTTATTTCTGTGAAAAAGTATTTAGCAATTGTGTTCAAATAACCACTGTATTTGTCTTGGTAGGTAAACTCCTAAGAATTTTATGTTGTATTTTATTATTTTAAATGTAATTTCTTTATCTCTTATGCTGAGTTTTGTTGATAGTATATAAAAATACTGATGAATTAAATTAATTTAATTTATATCCTGTAACTTTGCTAAAATGGTTGATTATTTCAACTGGATTTTACAATGAATATATAGTTTTATTTAAATGTTTCATCATTTCATCTGCAAAGAGTGATAGTTTTGTTTCCTCACTGTCTATTTTTGTTACTTAAACATATTTTTCTTGTCTTATTGCTGTAACTAAAATTTCAGGTGCTATATAATCAAAGTCAAAATAGACATTTTTGCTTTAATCCTGATTTTATTGGGAAATCAAGTTTACATTATAAATAATGGTCCACAGCAGGATGAATATAGAGAGGCTTGGAGAGACTTACATGAACTGATGCTAAGTGAAATGAGCAGAACCAGGAGATCATTATAGACTTCAACAATGATACTGTATGAAGATGTATTGTGATGGAAGTGGATTTCTTCGACAAAGAGAAGATCTAACTCAGTTTCAATTGATCAATGATGGACAGAAGCAGCTACACCCAAAGAAAGAACACTGGGAAATGAATGTAAACTGTTTGCATTTTTGTTTTATTTCCCGGGTTATTTTTACCTTCTGAATCCAATTCACCCTGTGCAACAAGAGAACTGTTTGGTTCTGTACAGATATATTGTATCTAGGATATACTGCGACATATTTTTTTTTTTTTTTTGATTGTTGAAGGGGATGCGGGAAAACTGGGACATTGATGCATTGTTGGTGGAGTTGTGAACGAATCCAACCATTTTGGAGAGTAGTTTGGAACTATGCTCAAAAAGTTATCAAGCTGTGCATACCCTTTGATCCAGCAGTGTTACTACTGGGATTATATCCCGAAGAGATTATAAAGAAGCGAAAGAGACCTGTATGTGCACGAATGTTTGTGGCGGCCCTTTTTGTAGTGGCTAGAAACTGGAAACTGAATGGATGTCCATCAGTTGGAGAATGGCTGAATAAATTGTGGTATATGAATATTATGGAATATTACTGGTCTGTAAGAAATGACCAACAAGATGATTTCAGAAAGGCCTGGAGAGACTTACACGAACTGATGCTGAGTGAAATGAGCAGGACCAGGAGATCATTATATACTTCAACAACAATACTATATGATGACCAGTTCTGATGGACCAGGCCATCTTCAGCAATGAGATCAACCAAATCATTTCTAATGGAGCAGTAATGAACTGAACCAGCTATGCCCAGAAAAAGAACTCTGGGAGATGACTAAAACCATTACATTGAATTCCCAATCCCTATATTTATGCCCACCTGCATTTTTGATTTCCTTCACAAGCTAACTGTACAATATTTCAGGGTCTGATTCTTTTTGTACAGCAAAATAACGTTTTGGTCATGTATACTTATTGTGTATCTAATTTATATTTTAATATATTTAACATCTACTGGTCATCCTGCCATCAAGGGGAGGGGTGGGGGTAAGAGGTAAAAAATTGGAACAAGAGGTTTGGCAATTGTTAATGCTGTAAAGTTACCCATGCATATATCCTGTAAATAAAAGGCTATTAAAGAAAAAAAAAAATACTGCGACATATTTAATATATATAGGACTCCTTGCCATCTAGGGGAGGGGGTGGAGGGAGAAAGGGCAAAAATCGGAACAGAAGTGAGTGCAAGGGATAATGTTGTAAAAAATTACTCTGGCATGGGTCCTGTCAATAAAATTATTAATATATATATATATATATATATATATAAACAAACAAAGAAAAAAAAACAAAGGATAAATAAGGATATATGTATAAAAAATAAATAATGGTCCACTGATTGTACTTTCTATTGTGTTTGATAGGAAGTGGTATTGTATTTTGTTAAAGGCTTTTTTCTGCATCTAATGATAACATAATATGATTTTTGTTGTTTTTATTATTTATATGGATAATTATTCTGATAGTTTTTCTGATAATGAACCAGATCTAAATTGCCAGTATAAACCTAGATTAATCATAATGTGTGATAATGTTGATATATAATCTCCTTGCTAGGATATAATGTAAATTTTTGCATCATTATTTATTGTGATTTCATTTAAAGATTTTTTTTATGTTTTTACATTTCTTTCCTTCTGTTTTTGTTCTCTCTGTTAGTTAGGTATAAAAACATTATCTGTGTCATAAAAATAATTTGGCTGTTATTGTTCAGTCATTATTCAATTGCCTCTGTCTTTTCATGACCCTTTTGGGGCTTTCTTCCTAAAAATACTTGAATGATGTGTCATTTCCCTCTCTGCCTCTTTTTACAAATTAACAAACTAAGACAAACAATGTAAAGTGAATTGCTTATACTAATTTACAGCTGTAAGTGAAGCTGGAAGAACAATCTTTATCATTCCAGGCCTAGAACTCTATTCTCTGGGTCACCTAGCTATCCACAAAGAATTTGGTAGGATCCAATTTAGACATGAGTGAGGTTTAAGTGTTGCCTGCTCCACCACCACCTTTTCCTCTTACACACCAAAAATTCTTCCTTGCGTGCCTCTTTTTTTGTGATAAATTTATCTCCATTTTCCTTTCCCTTCTAGTTTCACCCAGGGCATGTTCTTTCTCATTTAATCATTTTTTACATCATCATGCCATATTCAATTCATTAAAGTAGCCTCTTTTTTATTACAGAATCCTTCTAACTGTCCCAGTAATGGTAAAGTTCATACAAAATAGGTTTCATCTTTTCAAGTACAAAGGTAAATAATTTTTTTAGTCTCTATGAATTGTTTTTCATGTTTATTTGCCTTGAGTCTTATTTTTGAAAGTCAAATTTTCTATTTATCTCTGCTCTTTTCATCAGGAATGCTCCAACATCATCTATTTCATTAATTATTCATTTATTTTTCATTTGATGGTATACACTCAGTTTTGCTTTATAGATTTATTCTTGGTTGTAAATCTCACTTCTTTTGCTTTTTGGAATGTCCTATTCCAAACCCTCCACTCCTTCAGTATGGAAGCTGCTAAAACTTCTGTGATTCTTACTGTGGCTCCACAATATTTGGTTTCTTTCTGGCTTCTTGAATTTTTTTTCCTCTTTGACCTGGGAGCTTTGGAATTTGGCTATAATATTTCTGTGAGTTTTAATTTTGGAATCTTTTTTAGGTGGGGTTTGGTGGATTCTTTTAATTTCTATTCTACGCCTTAGCTCAAGAATATCAGGACAGTTTTCCTGAATGAATCAGAACAATTTCTTGAAATATGATGTCTAGGATTTTTCTTTGATCATGATTCCTTTTCTCTCTCCCTCTCTCCCCTCTTTTTGTTTCTCCCTTTCCCTCCTTCCCTCTCTTTTTTCCTTTTTCCCTTCCTTCCTCCATTTCTTTCCTTATTCCATGAACAAGACATAAATTATTTTTTTTTTGAGTTTTAGGATCTAGATTTTACCTGTCTTGTTATCTTATTTTATCTCTTGTTATCTCATTGCATATCTCATTCCATTTGATTATTCTCATTTTTAAGGAATCTATTGCATGGGTTAGATTTTGTATTTTTTTCAGCTGTTAATTCATGTTTTTTATAACCCATTATAATGCTTTCCTTCTAATAGTCTTGTTTATTTTATAAAATAATTTAATAACCCATTTTTTATAAACCCATTTTATAACCCATTATAATGCTTTCCTTCTAATAGTCTTGTTTATTTTATAAAATAATTTAAAATATACATTTAAAAAGAGATCTTGCCTTATTTCTTCCAAGAATGACAATTGAACTTGTCAAGTTTTATTTTACTTTACTTAAATATTTTTGAAGTCATTCTTCTGAGTTTATGTCTTCAAATGTACCTATTGCCATTTTTGGTGGAATATTTTTAAATATGTTCTATTGTTTTTAGTCTTTCCTTTCCAAATTGGAATATATGTATTAAAGTTAAGTTGTATAAAATTCTAGAGGAAAAGTCTGGGTCCTCCTGTTTTCTCCAATATTGGAATTTCTTTTTTCTTTTAGTATATGTTTTAAAATTTATTAAATTTTTTAAGTTACACATTGCTTTATGAATAACATTGGAAGAGAAAAATCATAACAAAAGGAAAAAACAATGAGAGGGGAAAAACAGAAAAAAGAAGTGAATATAGCAGGTATTGATTTGCATTAAATCTCCATAATTCTTTTTCTGGATGTATATGGCATTTTCTATCCAAAGTCTATTGGGATTACCTTGGATCTGGATCACTGAACCACTAAGAACCAAGTCTTTTATAACTGATCACTGAACATTCTTGCTGTTACCATGTACAATGTATTCCTGATTCTGCTTGTTTTGCTCTCCATCCATTCATGTACATTTTTCCAGACCTTTCTAAAATCAGCTTATTCATCATTTTTTTAAAAAAAATAACATTCCACAACTTTTATATACCACAACTTATTCTGCCACTTCCCAATTGATGGACATCAACTCATTTTCCATTTTTTGCTACTACAAAAAGAGCTGCTACAAACATTTTTGAACATGTGAGTCCTTTTTCCCACATTTATGATTTTCTAGGGATACAGGACCTAGTAGTGGCACTGTTGGGCAAAAGGGTATGCACAGTTTGATAGCTCTTTGGCCATAATTCCAGATTGCTCTCCAGAATAGTTGGATCATTTCACAACTCCACTAATGTACAAGTTTTTCTACATTACCTCCAACATTTATCATTATCTTTTCCTGTCATTTTAGCCAATTTCAGAGGTATGAAGTGGTACCTCAGAGTTGTTTGAATTTGTATTTCCCTGATTAATAGTGATTTAGAGCACTTTTTTTCATTTGCACATTGTCTATTCATATACTTTTATCATTTATCTATTGGATAAATGACTTGTATTTTTATAAATTTGATAGAGTTCTTGATATATTTTAGAAATGAGATATTTATCAGAAACATTGCTATAAAAATTTTTTTTCCTGCTTTGTGCTAGCAGCATCCACATTAAAAGATCGAAGGGCCTGGAATATGATATTATGAAAGGCTAAGGAACTCAATATGCAACCAAAAATAACTTACCCAGCCAGAATGAGCATCTTTTTCTAGGGAAGAAGATGGTCATTCAACGAAATAAGCGAATTTCACCTATTTTTGATAAAAAACCAGAACTTAACAAAAAGTTTGATCTACAAATATAGAACTCAAGAGAAACCTAAAAAGGTAAAAAGAAATCTTGGGAACTATATTTCTGCTGTAAAGATGTATAAAGAATACATGTATACCTTGTTCTAGAAACTAGAGGTAGAAAGGACATTGTACCAGAAAAAGGTAAAGTGAGGGTACTACATCTCACGAAGAGGCAAAGGAAACCTATTATATGAGAGAAAGAATGGAGGGGGATGAATATAGCAGGTATCTTACTGCCATCAGAATTGGCTTTAAGAGAAAAAATTTAGACATTCAATTTATGGTAAAACTTTTCCCACCTCATTTAAAAGTGAGAAGGGAAAAGTGAAAAGCGAAGGAATAAGCAAAGTAGAAGGGAATATGGAAACTGTGAGGGAAAGGAGTACGATAGGGGGAGGAACTCTAAGGCAGGGGAGAGGGATACTAAACAGGGAGGGCTGTGAGAAGCAAGTGATGCTCACAAGTTTAATACTGGGAAGGGAGGTAAGGGGGAACGAAGGGAGAAAAGCATAAACAGGGCTTAACAAGATGGCAAATAATACAGAATTGGTCATTTTAACCCTAAATGTGAACAAGGTAAACTCCCCCATAAAGAGGAAGTGGTTAACAGAATGGATTAAAAGCCAGAATCCTACAATATGTTGTTTACAGGAAACACACCTGAAGCAGGGAGATATATTCAGAGTAAAGGTAAAAGGTTGGAGCAAAATCTACTATGCTTCAGGTGAAGTCAAAAAAGCAGGGGTAGCCATCCTGATCTCAGATCAAGCAAAAGCAAAAATTGATCTCATTAAAAAAGAGATAAGGAAGGGCACTATACCTTGCTAAAGAGTAGTATAGATAATGAAGCATTATCAATATTAAATATATATGCACAAAGTGATGTAGCATCTAAATTCTTAAAAGAGAAATTAGGAAAGTTGCAAGAAGAAATAGACAGCAAAACTATAATAGTGGGAGATCTCAATCTTGCATTCAGAATTAGATAAATCAAACCACAAAATAAATAAGAAAGAAGTCAAAGAGGTAAATAGAATAGAAAAGTTAGGTATGATAGATCTCTGGAGAAAATGAAATGGAGACAGAAAGAAGTACACTTTCTTTTCAGCAATTCATGGAACCCATACAAAAAGAGACCATGTATTAGGACATAAAAACCTCAAACTCAAATGCAGTAAGGCAGAAATAGTAAATGCATCCTTTTCAGACCACGATGCAATAAAAATTACATTCAACAAAAAGCCAGGGGGAAGTAGATCAAAAAATAATTGGAAACTACATAATCTCATACTAAAGAATGATTGGGTGAAACAGCAAATCATAGACATAATTAATAACTTCACCGAAGAAAACGACAGTAATGAGACATCATACCAAAATGTGTGAGATGCAGCCAAAGTGGTAATAAGGGGAAATTTCATATCTCTAGAGGCCTACTTGCATAAAATAGAGAAAGAGAAGGTCAATGAATTGGGCTTGCAACTAAAAATGCTAGAAAAGGAACAAATTAAAAACCCCCAGTCAAACACTAAACTTGAAATTCTAAAAATAAAAGGAAAGATCAATAAAATTGAAAGTAAAAAAACTATTGAATTAATTAATAAAACTAAGAGTTGATTCTATGAAAAAAACAACAAAATAGACAAACCTTTAGTAAATCTGATTAAAAAAAGGAAAGAGGAAAATCAAATTGTTAGTCTTAAAAATGAAAAGGGAGAACTCACCACTAATGAAGAGGAAATTAGAGCAATAATTAGGAATTATTTTGCCCAACTTTATGCCAATAAATTCAACAACTTAAATGAAATGGAAGAATACCTTCAAAAATATAGCTTGCCCAGATTAACAGAGGAAGAAATAAATATCCTAAACAGTCCCATCTTAGAAAAAGAAATAGAACAAGTTATTAACCAACTCCCTAAGAAAAAATCCCCAGGACCAGATGGATTTACATGTGAATTCTACCAAACATTTAAAGAACAATTAACTCCAATGCTATATAAACTATTTGAAAAAATAGGGATTGAAGGAGTCCTACCAAACTCCTTTTATGACACAGACATGGTACTGATACCTAAACCAGGTAGGCTGAAAACAGAGAAAGAAAATTATAGACCAATCTCCCTAATGAATATTGATGCTAAAATCTTAAATAAAATATTATCAAAAAGATTACAGAAAATTATCCCCAGAATAATACACTATGACCAAGTAGGATTTATACCAGGAATGCAGAGCTGGTTCAATATTAGGAAAACTATTAGAATAACTGACTATATCAATAACCAGACTAACAAAAACCATATGATCATCTCAATAGATGCAGAAAAAGCATTTGATAAAATCCAACATCTATTCCTAATAAAAAAACACTTGAGAGGATAGGAATAAATGGACTTTTTCTTAAAATAGTCAGGAGCATATATTTAAAATCATCATTAAGCATCATATGCAATGGGGAAAAATTGGAACCTTTCCCAGTAAGATCTGGAGTGAAGCAAGGTTGCACACTATCACTATTATTATTCAATATTGTATTAGA
This sequence comes from Sarcophilus harrisii, assembly GCF_902635505.1. NCBI lineage: Eukaryota > Metazoa > Chordata > Mammalia > Dasyuromorphia > Dasyuridae > Sarcophilus > Sarcophilus harrisii. Next base: position 242,481,758 of record NC_045429.1, read on the forward strand.
AACACTAGCCTTATCAATAAGGGTCGAGAAAGATATTAAAGGAAAATTATACAGTAAATGTGTAGGAGATATAAAAATAGAAAGTTAGGAAAGACTCAAAAAGGAATTGATTTAGAAGTAGAAAGAATGCTTAATCTGAAGATTATGTGTAAAGAAGACAGAAGGCAAAGTTAAATCTAGAACCTTAAAAACAAATGAAATGTGGCATCCTCTTCTTCCATATTTAAAAATAATTACAGAAATTTGAATTGAAAGATTTCAGATCAAACTTTGCTATCTCATTTATTAGCTGGATGACTAGGAGCAATATCACCAAACCTCTTCAAGGCTTAGATTTTTCATCTAAAAAAATAGTCATAGTGAATATGGACAAGTTAACTGGTAATGAACATATTAAATAAATGAAAGCTTTAGATTAGATGATCTATAAGGTTTCTTCTTGTCCTAAATATACAATGCTACAATTGTATTTTGTGGACTGAATTCCATGAGATATGTTATTTATATTTGGAGTTGTATAATAGTTATCCATTCATTATAATTTGTTTACAGTAATATACCCTTGACCTTCATGAAAAGAAAAAGTGAGTTGATATACATTTCCTATCTTGTCTAGATGATAGACATAGGTAGTTCCTTAAAAGTCACTTTAAAATAATTTCTAATTCTTCAAAGGGGAGATAACTTTGGTTGAGTCAAAGAAAATAGGAATTATGAAAATCTTAAGCATTTAAATTTTCAGATTTTTCAGCTTCTAGAAAATTAAGACCAATTTTATGTACACAAAGTAGAAAAACTATCTCTATTTTGTCTTGAATGAATTAAAATTTGCATATTATCCCTTGCTAAAAGAATCATAAAAATGTTTTCCCTCTTTTTTTTTATTATAGTAACTTTTTATTGACAAATCCATGCCAGGGTAATTTTTTTTTTACAACATTATCCCTTGCACTCACTTCTGTTCCGATTTTTCCCTCCCACCCTCCACCCCCTCCCCTAGATGGCAAGCAGTCCTATATATGTTGAATATGTCCTAGTATATCCTAGATACAATGTATGTGTGCAGATCCAAACAGTTTTCTTGTTGCACAGGGAGAATTGGATTCAGAAGGTAGAAATAACCCGGGAAGAAAAAAAAATGCAAACAGTTTACATTCATTTCCCAGTGTTTTTTTCTTTGGTTGTAGCTGCTTCTGTCCATCATTGATCAATTGAATCTGAATTAGGTCTCTTTGTCAAAGAAATCCACTTTCATCAGATTACATCTTCATACATTATTGTTGTTGACGTATATAATGATCTCTTGGTTCTGCTCATTTCACTTAGCATCAGTTCATGTAATTCTCTCCAAGCTTCTCTGTATTCATCTTGCTGGTCATTTCTTACAGAACAATAATATTCCATAACATTAATATACCACAATTTACCCAACCATTCTCCAATTGATGGGCATCCATTCAGTTTCCAGCTTCTAGCCACTACAAACAGGGCTGCCACAAACATTTTGGCACATACTGGTCCCTTTCCCTTCTTTAGTATCTCCTTGGGGTATAAGCCCAGTAGAAACACTGCTGGATCAAAGGGTATGCACAGTTTGATAACTTTTTGGGCATAATTCCAGATTGCTCTCCAGAATGGTTGGATTCGTTCACAGCTCCACCAACAATGTATCAGTGTCCCAGTTTTCCCACATCCCCTCCAATACTCATCATTATTTTTTCCTGTCATCTTAGCTAATCTGACAGGTGTGTAGTGGTATCTCAGACTTGTCTTAATTTGCATTTCTCTGATTAATAATGATTTGGAACACTCTTAAAATGTTTTCCGTCTTAAAAATTGCTTGCGAAGTTGACTGAAAAGAGCATAACAACAAAGATAATCTCAATTTTTAAGTAGTGAAACTATTAATAACAACTGAAAAGGTGGCTGATCCATGAAAAGATAGCCAGGAAGATCCTTTGTTTCTTCCCTTACAGATGAAATAATGAGACTTTTTAGATGTAAGAATAGGCTTGGAAATATTTCAACACAGCTATCATAGTCATTTTATGATTTCTTTGCCTAAGGAAAAACATTTTCAGTATTCCCTAACTGATTATTACATGACATTTTCCTTCATGCCTTTCCAGTGATGTCCATCATTTGCTGGATGTTTTCTAAGGTTTTTAGAATTCCTTTTTATGGTGAGAAGATCAAGAACAAAGTGTTACAGAGGTGATTGAACCCATCTAGGACTTTTTGTCTCTTTACTGATGACCATTTAAAAAAATGCTCTTTGGTACTATGGTAAAGAAACCCCATCAAAGAATTCCATTTATCAATACATATTAGCATTTCTCATCTTTTTAAAGATCTACTACATGCCAATCTTATAACCTTTATATCTTATAACCATCCTGAGAGATTGACTTGTCCAGATTCCAAATGACTAGTATGCAGAGGAAATAATATAACTTGATCTCTTCAAGTTATTTTGTGTTAATAGAATCTGAGACTGAACTATACATTTTAATTCATGTTACTTAGTGTTTTATTGATCGCACAATGAATAAATTCTCATATATGTTTTCTTAATATTTTTTTTCATGCCATGGACTATTTTGGAAATTTGATGAAACTGTGGGCTCTTTCTTGGCAGAATATTTCAAAACATAAAATGTATATATAAGACATGCAAACATATATATATATATATATATATATATACACACACATGGGATTAAAAAGGAAACAAGTTGAAAAAATTAAAAGTAAAAGGTAAAAGAAGGAGCTAGATAATTAGAAATTTAATGGATCCTGTTTTAAAAGTTCTGTTCCTTACCTTTCCACGTAAACCTAATGTCATAACCTACCTTCTATCTCATCCTTGTGTAACATAATTCTGAACCAAAATTCTAGACTATTTTAATTTCTATTAAATTTTATTTTTTTGAAGCCAGTATTACAGATCATAGAAACAGAATACTAATTTTATCATTTAAAATGTCTCTCTCTTATAGCAATACAGATTATAAAAAGTTGTATCTTAGAATATACACTCAATGTATATTGATTGTATAGTATATATACTATATATAGTATAATAAGTATATAGATTATACCAATCTATCAACAAGTATTTTTAAAAATTTATCATATATTTGGTACTATTTAAAGGACTAGTTATACAAATAAAAAATTGAAACACTTCACAAAGTTGTTAATATAGTTAAAGGAGACAACATGGACATAAGGAAATAAAATAAATAAAATAAAATAATTTAAAAGGGAAAACCATTAGTAAACAAGTGTGTCAGAAAGGATTTAATATAAAAATTGTCACTCAAGCTAAAACAAAGGTCAGCAGGGAATGTATTCCAGGCAGTGGGGATAGCTAGCACAAAGGCACATAGTCATAAGATGAAATAGTATGGATGAGAAACAGAAAAGCCAATTTTATGTGATCCTAACTTGTTTAAAGTGTTTTACCATTGCATCTTCTAGGTGGTAAAGTGGATAGAATGCTGGTTTTAGAATGAAGACTTGCATGAAATTCAGTTTCAGACATTGGCTGAGAGGATTTCTAAACCTCTCAACTTCAATTTCCTGTCTGAAAAATAGGAATATTAAAAGCAAACATCTTCCAAAGCTGATATGAGGATCAAATAAGATATTAGCATAGCACTTTAAAAGTCAATTGCAACTTAAAGTTGAATATTTTGTCATTAAACTGGGAGCAGTTTTTAATGGGTTTTAAATGACAATGTTTATACTCAATCCTAGAAGTAATCTGGTGACCCTGGATATTAATCTCAGGAACCTTCTGGTCTAACTCAAATGCTTTTTTTCCCCATAATTATAACTTTTTATTGACAGAACCCATGCCTGGGTAATTTTTTTACAACATTATCCCTTGTACTCACTTCTGTTCTGACTTTTCCCCTCCCTCCCTCCACCCCTTCCCCCAGAGGGCAAGCAGTCCTATACATGTTAAATATGGCACAGTATATCCTAGATACAATATATGTGTGCAGAACTGAACAGTTATCTTGTTGCACAGGAAGAATTGGATTCAGAAGGTAAAAATAACCCAGGAAGAAAAACAAAAATTTTGACTTCACCTGAAGCATAATAGATTCTACTCCAGCCTTTTACCTTTACTCTATACATATCTCCCTGTTTTAAATGTACTTCCCGTAAACAACATATTGCAGGGTTCTGACTTTTGATGCAATCTGCTATCTGCCTCCGCTTTATGGGAGAGTTCATCCCAATCACATTTATGGTTAAAATTACTAATTCTATATTTCCTGCCATCCTAATATCCCCAGATTATGCTTTTCTTTTTCTTGCTCCCCCTTATCCCCTTCCCTAGTATTAAACTTATGGGTCCCACTTGCATTGCACAGCTCTCCCTCTTTAGGATCTCTCCCTCCTCTCTTTGAATCCCTTCCCCTTTTTTGTACCCTTCCCTTATTACTCTTTTTCCTTTTCCCCTTTTCTCTCCCACTTTTTAATAAGATCAGAGAAGATTCTCTGTAAAAAAAATGTCAATTATTTCCTCTTTGAGCCAACTCTGATGAGAGTAAGATTCACACAATGTTCCTCCCCCTCTCTAAGTTCCCTCAGATATGATAGATTTCCTCTCACATGCTTTGATTGACCTTTTCACTTGCTGGAAACTCATGATCTCCTCAGACAACTCATTCTGGTTTTGATCAGTATTGTTAGTTTTTTAGATCTGAGTATTGGAATATCTGCTTCTTTATCTTTCCTCTATTGGTTTAGTCCTGTCCACTTACTTGAAGCAAAACAGTTTTATTTCTTGCAACATTATTTTGAAGTATAGTCTTTCAAATATGTAAATATCTCTTCTCTTTCAGAGCAAATCTATGTAAGTACTTCATTTGAGCTTCATGTACCATGACTCAAATCTCCTCATAGTTGTCCTTTTCTGCATAAAGTTTAGCTTGTGAAAATTCATCCTAAAGTAGTCTCCAAATTAACACAGGAATCTCACAATGGCAGAGCAAAGCATGATGACCCTTTCTTACTCACAGGTCTATACTTCTATAAGCCTATCCAAGTTGTTTCTTCAAATATGCTTAGTAGAACTGGGCAGAGGCACAAATCTGTGGCAAAGCATTTGAAGGCTTTCCTTCTCATCACTATCATCACTTCATAAGATTGAGATATTAGACAGCATTCTGTCACTGATAATCAGTCAATTATGTCACATAATGTTTCTCTATTTTTCCATTCTCACACAATTTCTCCATCTTATCCAAAAAAAGCAACAACAGAGATTTTATCAGATATCATATTTAAAACCAGATCAATTATTATTATGTTCTTCCCAATATTTAGTAGTCTGGTAAATAAAATTAAATGAGTTTAATTACACATAATATTTTCACACTAAAACATAACAGTAGCTACTAGTCATATAGTTTTGAATTATTATGAACTATCTTTTTAATATTGGTGTATAGATAATCATCAAATTTTTAGCACTTTACATTTTCATTTTTCCTTTTTTTCTTTTTTAAAAAATCATGCCTTTAACAAAATGTTAGCTTTCTGTTACCTTTCCTATTCCATGATTTCTCAAAAGTAGATGACTGAAACTTCTTTTATCACTTGGGGATGCAATTTGTCTGGTCTTAGAGGAAGTTTTAAAGTAATTACCTTTTCTCTTCCTTTCATCTTCGTCCTTATCATCAGATTTAATTCTCTCTTAATGGTATATGTTCTTTACTCTACAATGGAAAGTAATTTTCTTTGGTGAAGAATATGGGAGCAAAATATAGAATAAATATTTCTGACTTTTTTCTGTCACAAATTTAAAACTCCGCTCCCCTCCTCCCCAAATAGTAGTTTTAAAATCCCTGGTTGTTTTTGTCTAAACCACCAACACCACCAACAACAACAACAACAATAAAACAATGTAAAAAGTTCAAAATAAATAAATGTTACCATGTTTCTTTTATGTCTCAACTAAGTCAGTGATTCCCAATAGTATCCCAATAAGTCAATGTCACATTTTTAAATCTGTCAAAGTTAATTTGACTTTCCTTTTATCTTTTAGAAGAATACTACATTTGAGGAGAGAATACTTGAGAATAAGTTCCAGTTTTGTCATTTATCAGTGTTGAACTTTAGTTAGTTTACTTACTTTCTAAGAATCATTTTCTTCAATTAAAAAATAAGAATAGCATAGACATGCACACACATTCATATTTGAAATTAATATTTTGCAGAATTGTTACAAAAGTTATTTGAAATAACATATGTAATGTAGTTTAAAACTATAACATGTTATAAAATACCTCTTTTGTTAGTAGTACAGATTTTTTTTTGTATTTCTTTATTGAATGCCTCTGTGATATAATTAGTGTTCAGAAATACCATATTTTCTTATCCTAAAAAATTATTCTGATTATGCTGTGCAGAAATCTCCCATAAAGAATCTTCACAGTGAGACCTGTGATGAGAATCTGGTGATGCAGTGGATAAAATGTTGAACTTGGAGATAGAAAAATAAGAGTGAATATTTTCTCAGTTATTCACACCTAGTGTGACCTCCAAAAGTCACATAATCTCATATAGCCTCATTTTCCTAAAATCAAGATAGAGAAAATATATTAGCTTACATGGAAGAGTTGTTACAAAATAATTTATTATAAGAATTTTTGGGGAAATTTTTTCTAATTACACATAAATTTTTAAATTACTAGTTAAAAAGCCATATAAACTTTGAACTTCACAGTCTATCCCATCTTTCTTCCCTATCTTAATAAGGCAAAACAATTTGATACAGATTATACACGGGCAGTCATACAATAATTATTTTCACTTTAGTTATGTTATGAAACAAAACACAACCCAAGAAAAATAGAGTTACAAAAAGGTATGTTTTGATCTTCATTCAGACTCCATTCATTCTCTGGAAGTAGATTTCTTTCTTTCTTTCTTTCTTTCTTTCTTTCTTTCTTTCTTTCTCTCTTTCTTTAATAATGAATACCTCAGATTTGTTTTGAATCATTGTATTACTGAGAATAGGTAAGTCATTCAGAATTGATCACCATACAATGTTTCTGTCACTGTATACAATGCTTACCTGGTTCTACTCACTTTACTTTGTGTCAATTTATATGTGTTTACCCTTGATCTTGTTGGGAAGGATTTTAAGAAAGATGTCTTTATATAACATTCATTGATTTGATCAAAGTCAGTGAACTGGCCAGGTTTTTGGAGCAAATCATGTCAGCTATAATGGAAAGTTTTTAATCAATGCAAAGAGAATGACCTTCCCTTTCTGTGCTACTTGGCATTATATCAGATAACTGCAATCACATTCTTAAGCTCTCCTCAAAGAGTTAAACAAAGGACATGGCTAGAACTAAAGTGAAGGAAGAGTTGATACCTGACTTTTTATTCATAGATGATTGTGTACTCAACAAAACCTTTGAAGTTGAGATAAAACAAACTATGGATTGATTCATTGCTACTTATGCTAATGTTGACCTAAAAACAACACCAAGAAAACACAGGTTCTCTGCCAGCCTTCCCTAAAACAGATATCTATACATGGAGAAATTTTGAATACTGTGGAGAAACTCCCTTACGTTGGCAGTATCATTTTTAGGAATGAGCACATAGATGATGATAATGGTACATATACTGACAAAGCTAGTTCAGTGTTTGAAAGGCTCCAAAGGAAAATGTAAGAGAGAGACTACTTACAAAACTGAAGGTTTACAAAGCCCTTGCACTAACCTCATTATTGTATGCCTGTGAATCCTGGATAGTATACCAGCCCCATAACAGGAAACTGAGTTGCTTCTATTTGAATTGTCTTGAATCAAAGATCCCCTGGTAAGAGTAAGTTACTGAACAATAAGATCCTTTCTTGAGTTAAACAACCAAACATTCAAAGTCCATTGAAGAAGCATAACTTTGATGAATTGGCTTAATAGAATCTCATATATAAAGTTGCCTAAAATACTATTTTATGGAAAATTCACATGTCAGGCTTTTCATGGTGATCAGAAGTGATACAAGAACATTTTTTAAGTCTCTCTAAAGATCTTTGGAAATGATTACATGTCATGGGAGAAACTGGCAAAAGATCTCCCAGTATAGCATGGCCATATCAAAGAAGGTGCTATGCCCTATGAGCAAAGCAAGATGACAATAGCTCCAAAGAAATGCAACAAGTGCAAATATTAAGACATCTCCACTTTATATGTGCATGTGGCCTACTTGCACCTGACTTATAGTAGACTGTTCCAAGACTGTATTGGTCTTATCACCAACAGACACCCTATACAAAGGACCATAATTACTTAGATAGATACCACTTATCATTTTAAAAAAGGGCTCTATTGATTGCTGTTCTTAATAAGAATTGAATTTATATTTTATCAATGACTTTTTTCTCCATCCATTAATTTTATTAATATGAGTTCTGTTATTTTTGTAATTTGTAGTTTCAATTATGCTGAAATATTTTTAAAATATTAAATTAACCCATAATTCCCAGCATAAATTCCATCTGATTATAGTATATGTTCTTTTTGTTATGTTACTATGATCTTCTTGCTAAAATTTAATTTTATTATTATTATTTTGCTGAGGCAATTGGAGTTAAGTGACTTGTTCAAGGTCACATAGCTAGGAAGTAAGTGTTAAGTGTCTGAGGCCAGATTTAAACTCAGGTCCTCCAGACTTCAGGACTGGTGCTCAATCCACAGTACTACCTAGCTGCCCCAAATTTTAAAATTTTTGTCAATTTTTAGTAGAGAAATCAATTTAAAGTTGTTTTTTTTTTTCTTGATTTAGGTATGAGTATCATATTTGTGTTGTAAAAGGAATTTGGTAGATCTCTTTCTTCACCTACTGGAAGAATATAGAAACATTTAAAAACACTAAATTAATGCTATCTATTATTACTATTGTGGTCATTATTTTCACTTCTACTTCTTTTTTAAAATAATACTTATTTTCCCCAGGTATATGCAAAAATTTTAAGCTTTTTTAGGTTTTGAATTCCAAATTCTATCTTTTTCTGTATTTCTCTTTCCCCTTCCTTGAGACATCAATCAATTTGATATAGATGACACATATATAATCATACATAACATTTCAATAATAGTTCATTTGTAAAAAAAAAGGAAAGGAAGGAAAGAAAGAAGGAAGAACAGAGGGAAAGAAAGAAGGAGGGAACGAAAGAAGGAAGGAAAGAAAGAAAGAAAGATAGAAAGAAAGAAGGAGGGAAGGAAAGGAGGAAGGAAGGAAAGAAAGGAGGAAGGAAGGAAGAAAGAAAGATAGATAGAAAGAAAAGAGGAAAGGAAGGAGGGAAGGAAGGAGGAAGGAATGAGGAAGGAAGGAAGGAAGAAAGAAAGATAGATAGATAGATAGAAAGAAAGAAAGAAAAGGAGGGAAGGAAGAAAGAAAGAAAGAAAGAAAGAAAGACAGAAAGAAAGAAAGAGAGAAAGAAAAAAGGGAAGGAAGGAGGGAAGAAAGGAGGGAGGGAAGGAGGAAAACAAGGAGGAAGGAAAGGAGGGAGGAAAGAAGGAAAGAAGAAAGGAAGGAAAGATGGAAGGAAGGAAGGAAGGAAGGAAGGAAGGAAGGAAGAACTAGGATGCTTCAGAAGAACTAGGATGCTTCAGATGACATTGAGATGGCTTTTCTCTGGAGAAGGCTGTTATTTTCATCATGCGTCTGTTAGAATTGTCATGGATTTTTGTTTTACCAAGAATAAATAAGTCATTCATAGTTGTTCATTACACAATATTGTTGCTACTGTGTACAACATTTTCCTAGTTCTACTCACTTCGTTTTGTCTCATTTCATGGATGTCTTTCCAGAGTTTTATGAAATCATCCTGTTCATTTCTTTATTTTTTTTCAATAGCCTTTTATTTACAGGTTATATGTATGGGTAACTTTACAGCATTGACAATTGCCAAATTTCTTGTTGTATTTTTCCCCTCCGTTCCCCCCTCCCCCAGATAGCTGGATGACCAGGAAATGTTAAATATATTAAAATATAAATTAGATACACAATAAGTATACATAACCAAACCATTATTTTGCTGTACAAAAATAATTGGATTCTGAAATATTGTACAATTAGCCTGTGAAGGAAATCAAAAATGCAAGTGGACAAAAATATAGGGATTGGGAATTCAGTGTAATGGTTCTTAGTCATCTCTCAGAGTTCTTTCGCTGGGCATAGTTCATTACTGCTCTATTGGAACTGATTTGTTTCATCTCATTGCTGAGGATGGCCAGGTCCATCAGAATTGGTCATCATATAGTATTGTAGTTCAAGTATATAATGATCTCCTGGCCTTGCTCGTTTCATTCAGCATCAGTTCGTTTAAATCTCCCCAGGCCTTTCTGAAATCATCCTGTTGGTCATTTCTTACCAAACAATAATATTCCATAATATTCATATACCACAATTTATTCAGCCATTCTCCAATTGATGGGTATCCACTCAATTTCCAGTTTCTGGCCACTACACTGTTCATTTCTTATAATATAATTCTTAGTCTCTACAAAAAGAGTTTCTACAAATATTTTTGTAATTTTTTTTCACTTTTATGATTTCTTTGGGACATAGACCTAGTAGTGGTGTTACTGCATCAAAAGCTATGCAGTTTTAGTGTCTTTTGAACATTGTTCTAAATTGTTCTCTGGAATGGTTGGATCAAATCACAACTCTACCAATAGTGCATACATAAGTGTCTCACTTTTTCCACATCCTCTCCAATGTTTGTCATTTTTTCTCTCATGTTAGTCAATCTCATAGGTGTGAAGTGCTATCTAAGTTTTTGTTTTTGTTTTGTTTTATTTTTGGGGGGGGGGGGGCTTGGTAAATAGTATTGTATATTCCCCAAATATATGTAAAGATAGCTTCCATCATTTTTAAAAAGATTTTTAGTTTCAAATTTTTTTCTCCCTCCCCTCCCCACTGCCCCACAAACAACAAGCAATCTGATATAGATTTTACATGAGCAATCATGAAAACTTATTTCCAAATTAGTTATTTTGTGAAAGATATAGGGCAAAGGGGAAAGTCATAAAAAAATGAAAATTGTATACTTTGATCTGCACTCAGACTTCATAGTTCTTTTTCTGCATGTGGATAATGTTTTCTATCATGAGACTTTTAGAATTGTCATGACTGCTTTAATTTTCATTTCTTTAATCAATAATTACTTAGAACATTTTTATATAACTATATATAACTGTTTTCTTTGTCTTAAAACTGCCTATATCGGGGATGTTAGAAGCCTTCACCACTATTATTCAATATTTTAATATAAATGTTAGCTATAGCAATAAAAAAGAATGTAAGGAAATTTGAATAGATAATAAGAGAACAAAACTATCACTTTTTGTACATGATATAATAGTATACTTAAAGAATCCTAGAGAATCAATTAAAATTAATCAAATAATTAACTTTAGAAAGTTGAAGAATACAAAAGTAATCAATATAAATCATCAGCAATATTATATATTACCCACAAAGTCCAGGAGCAGAAAATAGAAAGAAAATTCCATTTAACATCATTGTAAATGAAATAAAACTTGTGGGAGATTAATTGTCCAGATCGATTCAGAAATTATATGAAAACTATTACAATATGCCTCTCACATAAATAAAATTGTAAGAAAAACTTGTTAATTGTTCATGGGTAGGCACAAGTGATATAATAAAATGACAATTTTATATAAATTATTTTTTCAATACTACACCAATATAATAACTACCTAAATTATTTTAGAGGATTATAAAAACAATTAAAATTTCATCTTGAAGGAGGTCAAGAATTCCAGGAGAATAAAAAAAAGAGGAAAGAAAGTACTTTAGCCACATAAGATTTCAAAACTGTATTCTAAATTGATAATCATCAAAACAAACTGCTACTGGTTATGAAATAGACTAGTGGATCATCAAAATAGATTCAGTACATTATCAATTGTAGTAAATGACCACAGCAACCTACTGTTTGATAAATCCAAAAGATTGAAACTTTTGGGACAAAAACTCATTTAAGAAAAATAGCTGGAAAACTAGAAAATACATGGAAGAAATTAGGAATAAACCATTTTTATACTATATATCAAGATAAGTTCAAGATGGTTACATGATTTAGGCATAAAGGGTGATACCATCAGCAAATTAGGAAAGCATGGAATAATTTACTTGTCAAATTTATGGATATGGGAAGAAAATATAGCCAGTATCACAAAATGTGAAATGTATAATTTTGATTATATAAAAATAAAAAGGTTTGTACAAACAAAATCAATGCAACCAAAATTAAAGGGAAAGAAAACTAGGGGATAATTTTACATCAAATGTCTGATAAAGACCTTATTTCTTAAATATTTAGAAAATTGAGTCAAATGTATATGAACAAGTCATTTCCCAATTGATAAATGGTCAAAAGATATGAAGAAGCAGTTTTCAGTAGTTTTATACTATTAGGTGGTCTCTGTCTCTTTCTCTCTATATCTTTTTATTTCTTTTTTTCTTATCTCCTCCTCCTTCTTTTCTCTTTTTAAAATGTAATTATCTTTTTATATATTACTGCATTATATCCTTACACAGTCAACATTTCTCAAATGGTATAATTTATGCTATATCTTAAGGGAAAGATACAATTGGTAATATATTGAAGTAACTTTCAGTTTCACTATAGGTTACTGACATTTGGATTTTTTAGAAAGCATTGTGTTCTATGATTTATAGACTTTATAGACTTATGGTATGGTATGTAGGCATATTGTTATGAAAATATTGGATTCCTTTTTTAGGGAACAGTGTGAGATTACTGAAAGTACTGCTCTATTTCCAAAATATAATCCATGCAATTCTTTTAATTTCTATGATCAGGTCATTATCCATCTGCACTGTCTATTCCTGTTACATGAACCTAAAGAACTAAATGCACTAGTCATCCAGCTCATAATTATAATGCTAGAACTATGTATTCACTTGCCCCCATGTACTGATTGCTTGGCTGATATCTTTTTAGTTGCCATGCATCTCATTGAAGGTTTCCTGTAGCATTAGAGGACTCAGTGAAATCAATCACTGTTATTCATAAACTAATATTTAAGGAGCATCAAGAACTACTATGAATCATTTTCTTTTGGATGTTAGAAACCTTCTTATAATGATAATGAATACTTTTCACAAGTATATCTCCTTGTTTAGATATAGCTTACTAGTAGTATCCTTTATTATCTGTACCTCTCCTTAAACTGTATATGGTGACAAAATTGTCTACTATTGAAAAATATTTATTCAAAAGTATACTTTATTCCCCAAGTTTTCATGGTGCATGATACATGTTTCATTTTCATAAATATTTTTATAGGGATGAGGAAGGTGACATATGTGGATTGTAACTTGATAACTTCTCATTTCCATTTTATTTACTAAAAGTATCATGATCTTTTTTATTCTTTTGCAATTTTCTTTTCATGATGCTGAAAACTGATTGCTGAATCTTTTCCATTATGTATGCCTCCACCATTCATTTATTTCATATATACTTTTTCAGTCTCAGTGAACTCCTTCTAATTAGCCCAATTTAGTAAATTTTAAAGTATTTTATATACTGGGCATTTGAGACACTCAAGTTGCTTAATTTCATTGCAGGAGTGAAAATATTTCTTCACAAATGGTAGCTTCAAAGCAGAGGTTGTTTTGCCATGAAGTATGAATAGAATTTAATATGGAAGCACTAGAAAATCTATATTTTTCATGAATATTTGATACATTTCTACTTTACCTGCAAATGACATATTTGTGTTTTGTTCCACACTTTTGTAAATTGTCATTACATATTTTTCCTGCCATGGAATTGTCATGCAATGTTCCACACATTTTAGTATTTTTGAGATAATATTGCTTATAGCTTTCCATCATGTTCCCTTGTAATGTTTTCCATTAAGTGGAATTTGAGATGCTATAAAAGCATATCAAGATCTTCTCTTTAACCTTTTAATTTGGAGTTTATTTTTTTTTCTCTGGCTCACTGATGATCTGATTTGGGTGGATGGGATGGAGGGAATCTGATTCTTAAATGACATTTAATTCAAGAATAATTGTTTACTATATTTTCAGATATGGCCAAATTTGTTTGAGGAGCGGGCAAAGGGTTTTTGAATGGCATGTTGACTCCTTTCTAAATCTTTTATTAAATTAATTATTTGCATTAAATAACTATAATATTCTGGAGACATCTACCAGTCTTTGGCTTCTTTCCTTACTTAATTCTAAGATATATAGGCATTATCCTCTTCAAAATCTGAGTTTAGCAAAGAATCCTTTGTTTAGATATGTTTATTTCTTTAGGTAGTTTCACCAGAGCTTAACACAGAAAAAAATAAATGATCTAGAGAATAGATCAAGAAGGGAAAATACAAAAATAATCAGACTACCTGAAAGCTATAATCAAATGAAAGAATCTTGATGCAATAATAAGAGAAATAATTAGATAAAATTGTATTATATGAAGTGTTATATGAAGAAAAATTACTGGAATAGCTTAGCAAAATATCAAAAGCCATGGTTTAAGGAGAAAAAGAAAAAAAAAAATCCACATATGACAGAGCCATGATTATAATCACACAAGACCCAGCAGAGGCTACATTAAAAGACTGTAGATATTGAATGCTATATATCAAAGAGAAAAATAACAAATATGTATATCCTAATAGTTTATCCTCTCACTTCTGTCTCCTAAGCAATTACATTTTTGAGGTAAGAAAAGTATCAAGTGGAATGCTTTGATTTATATTAGAATTCCAATCGTTTTATATTAAAACATAATTCATTGATTTCATCTATTTCTCCTTTCTGGCTACTGCAGAACAATCTTAAAAAATGTCTCTCTGTGAATTTCTTGGCTCTCTTTTTTGAGGGTGTGTCCCAAGAAAGGATCTGAAATGGAACAATGACCACCCGTATTCATAATAAGGAAAACGATTAGAGACATTTCCACTAGATCACCAGATTTCAAGGTGCAGCCACTCAGTGTCTAGAAGTGGGAAGGAAAAACAAAGATAGCAAAGGTCTTCTATTATACTATATGGAGATTCATACCCTGGGATCCATTAACTTTTCTCATATTTTAATAAGTATATTTCAATATAATTGACTCATTTTGTAATCTTTTATTGGATTTTATGCATTTAAAACATCATTATCAGATATTGTTAAGTTTTACAAGACTGTAAAATGCATTCATGTCACATGCAAAATGAACAAGAACCTATGATCTAGAAGCAAATGCAAGGACATGAATAGTAATGTGTTCAAGTGTTGCTTTCTGTGTATGTTATATCAGGTGAAAAAAAAAGCCATGATAATACTATTTGTTCAGAAAAAATATTTGAAATCAACAAATCATTAAATAGAAATGAAAATCTTATTAAATTTGAATGGTGCTGTTGAATATAAACATATTTCAAGAAAAAATGTAAGTGCTGAGAAAATAGCTTGTCTTTAGATAATATCATGTTTAATAAGCCTGTGGCTTTAAAATGCCATTGATTTCAATTTCCACCATTAGAAATGAAACATGGTTTCTGTGTATTTGGTTAGCCAAATCTCTTCCCATAAACTGAAGAATTATCTTTTTTTTGTCATAAGTTTATTTAAAATGAGTTCTTCTGCAATATCCCCAAGGAAATAGTCTGTATTTAGATGTGTCTATTTTTGTTGCTTCTTCCTTCTGAATCTTATAAATGATTTTCTTTTAATTCAATCTTCTAGAGACGTTTTAAGCAGTTAAGCTAAATTATTAGCCATTCATTTGTAATTTAAACACTTAAAATACAGCTTTTCATTTATCTGAAGCTGCCCATGCAGTTGCTCTTGGTAAAGTATCCTTGTGAAATAAAACTGTTGGCTCCACCTAACTTTTAGGCATGCAGAGTAAGTCAGGCTGACTTGTATATTGTTATTAGGAATCAGTAAGAAAATGTCATGAAATTCTGTTTGCAGAATAGTAAGACAGCTCATTACATTTTGAGCACTTACGACCTGAAAGTTAAAATATTTCTATAAGATTATTTTTTCTTCAAATGTAAAGTAACCTCTTTGCCCAGTGACTCTTTCTTAACACTTAACACTTATGATGCCTCAAATGGATGTTTTAGTTTTTTTTTTTCTTTTTAGTTTATGGTTTTTGTTTTTTTGTTTTTGTTTTTGTTTTTTTACTGTTCCATTTTATCTTCAATCAATTGATCAACATAAATCAATAAAAAAAAACATTAAATGCCTATTGTGTGCCAGACACTATGGCATATAAATGCTAGGGATACAAAAGGCATTCCTTGCCCTCACTAAGCTAATAATCTAATGGGGGAGGCAAAATGGAAACAAAATATATATAAAATTAAGATGAATAGAAAACAATTAACACAGGGAAGTTTTGCTAAGTTGACAAAAGCAAAAGATGAGATTTTATTTGGGACTTAAATGAAGCCTGGAAATCTTTTGGACACTCTTACTGTGACAAAGGGAATGAAATCTCTTTGAAGTATCATAGGGACCTCATATTGAAAAGAATATTGAATTTGGATTTAAATTTTATATAAATTGGCTGAGTGGACAACACACTGAATCTCTCTGAGCCACAAATTCCACAGCTGTTTGAAAAAGAAAAAAAAAAGGACAATAATGACAAGCTCATAGCTTTACTAGAAAGTTAAATTTAAATTTGTCCTTGTAAAATATTTTAAAATGTTTTCATTAGTAAGAAATTATGTTCTCTTATTTCTAACTATCTCACCTTTGAAAAAAAAATACAAATAAAGATGCAGAGTCAAGGAAAATTAATTACAGCCATAGCTATGAATATCCAGAAATGCATATCTCATTCTACATATCATCCAATTGTGTGTGTGTGTGTGTGTATGTGTGTGTGTTTTGTAGGAGGCAGCTAGCATTCTTCATAATTGGTTCTCTGGAACCATGATTGATGATTGCATTGATAAGAATCCTTAATCTTTCAAAGTTACTTTTCTTATAATACACAATTATGGTATAAATTGTTATTTGATGTATAAGTTGTTATTGCATAAGTTGCTTTTATGATTCCACTCCATCAATTCATTCATGTCTTTCAAGGTGATTTCAAGTTACCAAGTTGCTCAGTTTCTTATAGTAAAATAAAATCATATTTAATTAATAAAACTTTAAAGTGACAGAAAAATATGTTTCTAGATTCAGAGAAAGCATGGTGCAATAGACAAAGAACTGTTCACAGAATCAAGAATACCTGGATTTAAATATTACTTATGATATATGCTACCTGTATGACCATAGATATTCACTTAGGTTCTTTGTCCCCAAGCAAATCTCTGATTACAAGCTACAGAGAATTGATTTTTATTGAATATTCAAATTGGTAATACTCCAAAACAATGAAAATAAATTTAATAGTTAAAATTATCAGGATTAAATTCAATCAACATTTTATTTTGTACAATTTTTTTAAGGCAATGTACAACATGTAGAGCTTACATTAAAAGACAAAATAAACACAATTCTGATAGAGAAATTATGTAATCTAGTGGATAAACTGGAGTCTGGAAAACCTGAACTCAAAGCCTGCCTTTGATAATTTTTAGTGGTATGAATTTTTGTAAAATTTTAAGTTTTGATCTTCAGCTTCATCTGGCAGTTGAGGGAGTTTTAAAATAAATGACATGCTTTTGTGCCTATGAAAAAATAATACATTTAAATAAAAATAACAATAAACAAATGTGTTAAGAGCAACAAAATCAACATGCTGTGTTTAATCTCAGTATGAAGGAATTATATTGAGGTTACTTAAGAAAGGGAAACTTCAAAGATGAGATAGAACCTGAACTTTGACTTTCAAAAGGAGTTTGTTAAGAGAAAAAAAAAAAGACATAACCCTTAGTTATATTCAAATGTAAGAATTAAGAAGTCATTAAAGACCTTTGTAGGACACAGATGGATGGTCAGAAAGGAGAAAGGCTCACTGTCAAAGGATATTGTCACATAGGATTTTATGGTGGGAAGACCATTCAATTACTCAATAGATAAGTGAAAGTAACAGTGCCAAGACATAATAAAGTGATAATCTAGCCTCTCTTTGGATAGATTAAGTGAAGAGTAGCTAATACTTTCTGAAGCAGCCTATTTGTTGGTATTTTTTTTTTTTGTCTGATGTCAAAAGCAAATCCATCTTTTTTGTTTACTCATTGTTAGCAGTTTATTTCTTGTCTCTTAAAATTGAGTTTTAGTCCTGACATCTGGGAATAAAATTTTAGATTTCTTTTCTGCTGTTGTTTTCTAAGTCATATTTGGGAGCCTGACCTTAGGTATTCCTCTCTCCCACCGAGTCACAGCCAGGGCTCCCAGAAATGAAGTCACCCAAAATGTTCTTACTCCATGCCCATTAATTGGGGAATGGCTAAACAAATTGTGGTATGTGATTGTGATGGAATACTACCATGCTTTAAGAAATGATGAGTAGATTGAGAAGGAAATGGAAATGCTTGAATAAAATAATGAAAATGAGCAGAAACAGGAAAAAAATATATAGTAAAAGCTAGATTGTTCAAAGAATAATTGTGAACATTCAAGTTATTTTGATCAAATTATTCTTTGTATGATTTGTTATTTGACCTACTTTTTTTAGGATTAGATTATTTAATTCAAACATTTTAAATCTATTTTTCTACAACTCTTTATTACATATGATTTTTATTGCATCATGATCTAAAAAACATACATTTAATATTTCAGCATTTCTGCACTAGTTTGTGAGTTTTTGTATTTTAACACATGGTCATTATTTTTTTGGTAGCTGCAATGTACAACTTGGGGGGAAAAGTGTATTCCTTTCTATCTCCATTTAGTTTTCTCCAGACATCTATCATATTTAAATTTTCTAAAATTTTATTCATCTCTTTGACTTCTTATTTATTTTGTGGTTAGATTTATCTAGCTCTGAGAGGCTGAGGGTGAAGTTATTCACGAATATATATATATATATATATATATATATATTTTTTTACTATTTCCTCCTGTAATTTATTTAACTTCTTTATAAATTAGGATAATATACCACAATATCCATTGTTTAAATGATTTTAAATGAATTTGTTTAATATACCACAATATTTATTGTCTATGGTACCTTTTAGTAAGATGCAATTTGCTTCCTTTCTTTCCTCTTTTATTTTTATTTTTATTTTTGCTTTTTCTGAGATGATTACTACCCCTGTTTTGTTTGTTTGTTTATTTGTTTTGCTTTTGTAAGACATTCTGCTCCAGCCTTTTATCTATACTCTGTGTTACTCCATTTATTATTAATTTCTTTCTTTATTTGTAAACAACATATTATAGGGTTCTCTTTTTTTTAATTTGATCTGCTATCTGCTTCCATTTTATGGGAAAATTCATCCCATTCATATTCAGTTATGATCATCCTATTATCCCTCTTTTTTATACTTTTTCTCTCTCCTCTTACCCTATTTTTCCTCACCAGAATATTACTTTTGACTACTGCCTCCTTCAATGTTCCCTCCCTACTATCATCCCCCCAACACTTCTTCTTTTGGTCTTTTCTTTCTACAACCCATTAGGATATGATAATTTTTTTGTACAATTGTGTTTGTATGTTATTCTTTCTTTGAGCCAGTTCTGATTGGAGTAAGGTTCAAACAGTGCTCACTCTATTTCCTTTCTTTCCCTCTATAGGTTTTTCATGCCATTTCACACAATATGATTTACCCCTTTTAGCCTCTCTCCCATTTTTCTTCTACAATACAATCCTTTTTAAATCCCTTATTTTTTCTAAAAAAATAATTTATTACATCAAATTCATTTTATAGCTATGCTCCCTGTCTATGAGTATTCCTTTTTATTCTCCCCCTATGACAGTTCTTAAGAGATAAATATCATCTTCTCCGGTAGGAATATAAACAGTTTAATCTTATTGGATAATTTGTTTTTCTTCCCTCTTTACCTTTTTATGCTTCTCTTGAAGCTTGTATTTGGAGAACAAATTTTTCTGCTATTTGCAGTATTTTCCCCTTGACCTAATAGCACTGAAATTTGGCTACAATATTCCTTAGAGTCTTCTTTTGGGGATTTCTTTCTGGAGGTGATCAGTGGATCCTTTCAATGAGTATTTTATCCTCTGGTTTTAGGAGGTAAGAGCAGTTTTCCTTGTTAATTTTCTTGAATGATATTATCTACACTTTTCCCCCTTTACTTTCTTTTTTAAATTATTTTTAAAGTAATTCAATTAATTCAAGTAATATAATTATTTTAAAATTTGCTCTCCTGGATCTGTTTTTTAGGTCAGTTGTTTTTCCAGTTAGATGTGCATTTTTTTCTATTCTTTAAAATTTTGTTTTGTTTCCCTGATTCTTGATATTGCATAGACTAATTAGGTTCCCCTTGTTCAATTCTATTTTTTAAAAAATGATTTCCTTTACTTACCTTTTTTACCTTTTGCATTTGGCCAAATCTATTTTAAAGGAGTTTCCTTAAGTCAATTTTTTGCTTTCTTTTCCATACTTTTAACACTTTTTTCATGATTCTCTTCTATAGTTATAATTTCTTTCCAAAATTTTTCTTCTTCTTCTTTTGTGTGATTTTAAAAAAACTTTTTGAGCTCCTCTAAGAGGAGTCTTGGAGCCTGAAAACAATCCGAAGTATTCTTTAAGTCTTCTTAATGTGTAGGCATTTTTATGTGGCTGTCCTGTTCAGATTTTGTGTTTTGATCTTCCCTGCCACCATAGTAGCTTCCTCTATTTAGGACTTTTCTTTGGGTGGGTGAGGGGTGTGTGATGCAGGGAAAAACTGTAGGATTAGAAGTCAGGGACATAAATCTGAGAAATTCTTCTGCTTACTCTGTAATTTGATCTTTGTTTCTTTAGATATTAAATAAAAAT
Organism: Sarcophilus harrisii; assembly: GCF_902635505.1. Taxonomy (NCBI): domain Eukaryota; kingdom Metazoa; phylum Chordata; class Mammalia; order Dasyuromorphia; family Dasyuridae; genus Sarcophilus; species Sarcophilus harrisii. Next base: position 242,502,715 of record NC_045429.1, read on the forward strand.
TTTGTATTAAAAAAAATAAATGCAGTAAACTATTCCAACCTTCTTGTCCTGGGGATCAAGAGAATGACCACTGGCTTTATGAGTCAAAGCATCTCATAGTTTGTTCACTGCAGTAGGGTGGCCTGATCCAGTTGTGTCTATTTTACCTGAGGTTCTGGGTCTGACAATTTGCTTGCTGCACTGGAACTGAAGGACTCACAGTTGAACTACTATGGCTGCTCATGTATGGCATGGTAAAGAGCGTGGCTTGCCCAGATATCACCTGCATTGGTCTATACTCTTTACTGAAGTGTTTTTAAGTTATATTGGGATGGAAAATTGTTTCAGCCCATCTTTTGGTGGATTCTGTTTCTCCAGAATTCATTTTGAGAATTACCTTAATACTACTTTAAGGTAAATGAAAGAGCTCAGGCAATTTCCTGATTTTTCTCCCCATCTTAGCTCTACCCCCAACCAAGTTATTCTCAGTATCATTATACATGCTTAAATCCACTGTGAAGGACTTATGAAGGAAGATAGGTGTAATGGGCTGAAACTGAGCAGACACCAGAGCACTTAAGGCTAATTACCAATTGGACAATATTCTATTAATATATGCTTGGAGAAAGAATGGTCCTGCCCACTCTCTGTGCAAGTTTGATCTGTGATTTGGTGCCCATCATGGAACAAAGCACCCTACTTTCACTGAATAAGTCCCCAGTGACCAAGAAATTAGATGAGTATTTTAAATAGACAAACAGGGAACTTACTTTGTTAAGGGCTAAACTAGTAACATTTTCTGGCTGAAATGGGGCAGACATTGGGAAAAGATTCTCCCCCAACTCCAAACCCACCTCACTCCCAACCCCACCCCAAAGGAAATCTGCAGGAAGCACACTCAGACTGATAAAGAGACAGGGCTTATTTATGACTTGGAAGCAGATTGATGAATTCCTGGATACATTAGAACATATGTCCCCTTGGTTCTTTAATGAAGAAGAAATAGATTTAGACAACTGGAAGCTTGTAGGAGATCAACTGTGTGAATATTATAATGATAATGGTTCTGAGTCAATTTCCAAAGAAACATTTATATATATATATATATATATATATATATATATATATACATACACACACACACACAACATAATACAATTGTTCTTAAAGAGTTCTGCAAGTTATAGAAAAAAGAAAAGATTTCAGAACAGCCAACTGAGTAAGTGCAAGGACAAAGAGAACAAAGACAAAGAACAGATTAATGACCATATTCCCACAGGGCATGGAGATTTAAGTGAGGTTCAAGGGTGTGGTGACTTTCCATCCCACCAGGAAGCTTCAACCCAGCCTATGGAGCAGATGATTGACCCTTCTCCATCTACTCCACCTTCCACAATGGAGGGAGGAGGAGGAGTGGGAGGGACAGTAATGTCACCAACACCTCCCCCTCCCCAGCAACCAACTCCTCCTATGAGTAGACTGCAAAAGGCAGTACTCAAAGCCACTGAGGACTGGAAGATATATATACCTTCTCTACATTCTCTAAGTCCGTGGAATTCCCCAATATTTGTTGTAAAAAAGAAATCTGAAAAATGAAAGATGTTGACAGATTTAAGAAACGTAAATGAACAGATGGAAACTATGGGAAGTCTCTAGCCTGGATATCCATCTCCTACTCAATTGCCTAGAGAATGGCCTCTTTGGGTTATAGACATTAAGGAATGCTTCTATTCTATCCCTCTAGATAAGGAGGATATGAAAAGATTTGCCTTTTCAGTGCCCAGTATTAAATTAGCTGAGCCTTATAAAAGATATGAATAGACAGTTTTGCCACAGGGAATGAAAAACAGCCCTACAATGTGTCAAATGTATGTTGCTGCTGCTCTTACTCCAGTAAGAAAAGCATTTCCAAAAGTGATATTATTACATTACATGGATGATATATTGGGATGTGCACCTGAGGAACAAATATTAGAAGCATGTCTACAAAAGACCATAGAAACACTAAGGAAATACAAATTGTACATAGCTCCAGAAAAAATTCAAAGACATGTTCCTTTTCAATATTTAGGATATGAAGTATACCCTAAGGTGCTTATTGTACAAAAACTTTCGTTAAGAATAGAGAAGCTGAACACCTTAAATGACTTTCAGAAATTGACAGGAGATATCCAATGGATGCGACCAGTGGTAGGCTTGACTACCTATCAATTACAACCATTATGACATTTTAAGGGGAGACAATGCTTTAAATTCACCACGTCAGCTTACAAAAGAAGCTCAAGAGGCTTTGAGAGAAGTTGAACTGGCTTTATCCAATGTGGTTGAAAGAGTCACTCAAAAACCCTTGGAAGTATCAGTTTTTGCTTCACAAGAGGCAGCCACAGCAGTCCTTCATCAAGGAGACAGTGGGATAGAAAGGGTGAAACTCCAAGCACAACCAGAACAAAGCCTTATTCCTTACCCACTGCTTGTGGCTAAAATTTTATTAAAGGCCATTAAGCGAGCAGTACAATTATCTGGGATAAGACCTGACAAGATATACACATTTTATACTAATACACAAATTAATGTGTGATATGAAACAATCCCAGAATGGCAAATTTTATTAGCCATGGCTCCAAATTTTACACATGGGTCTCCATTAAAAAGAAGCAGACTATTCCATAATTGGCAAGATTCTTTGCAATTCTTTGCAGATTTGCAATTATGGGTGTGCCACAAGCAAGAAAAACAGATAGTGGACCTGCATATACTTCTAAACATTTTGCACACTTTTGTGCACAGCATAAGATTTTACACACCACTGGCATACCCTTTAATCCTGAAGGACAGGCAATAGTAGAGAAGAGAAATAAAGACATTAAGATGCTCCTCCCAAAACAAAAGAAAGGGAGAGCCACATGTAATTCTAGAGAACTTATAAATCTAGCCCTTTATACTATTAATTTCTTGATTTTTGACTGCACTGGCTCTGGCAGACAGGTTTTATAACCCACCGGAAGGGCAGTGTTCAGTATGAGCAGCTCCACTATCTTTAAGTAATCTTCAGATGATGTGGAGAGACCCAGAAAGTGGTGAAAGGAAGGGACCAGATAGGATAACTGCTTGGAGGAGAGGATTTGCTTGTATTTCCACAGGTGGAGAAGAAATCAGATGGGTGCCAACGAGCTATATTCACCTTATTCGTTGGAGAGAGATAGAGCAGACCCTTGAAATGAAGGAGAAGACTCAAGAAATATCAGGTGGTTCTGTTGCTGACTGTGCCCCCCACTGAAAGAGTCTGGTATGGCGTTTGACTCATGGACAGCAAAAATTGTTGGACTTCAAAACTCTCAGAAATCATTGGATTCTCTGAGACATGATAAGACTGCTGTAGGACTTGAAAGCCCTCAGGATTCATTGGATTTTCTGAGAAATGATAAGATTGTTGCAGGACTTCAAAATCTTGTGGGGCCCATTGGATTCCCTGACATGTGAAGCAATGGACAATAGATTGGTTTTGTACTATCTCTTGGCTGCTGAAGAAGATATATGTGTAACTGTTTTTACATACCTTCCATCTAGGACTTCTGGAAATCTTTTATAATACATGCTGATTCATATTCTTTGTTATATCACTACTTGCATATACAATTCATGTTTGTTACACCACATTGAGCCTGCATTGACTGTGGGGAGAGTCATCACTAATAGCCTGTGCGTCATTGCTATGTGCTTGTGTAATACCTCCCATGCTGTTGGGTTTGTGCATTCCTGTTTCTAATAAGATTTTCAGCCCAGAAACCTGCTAGCAATGCTTTTGGTGCTTTTCATGTCCCTTCCTAAGATGTCAGGGAGGGCATGATCATCTCCTTTTTAGTGCTTTCACCTCCCTTCCTGAGAAGTTGGGGGGGCATGATTCCCTGCTTTTCAGTGTTTTTACCTCCTTTCCTGAGAAGTCAGGAAGGGTGTGACCCCTGTGTTCTAAAACAAAAGAAAATGGGAGATGTAATGGGCTGAAACTGAACAGAAGCCTGAGCACTTAAGGCTAATTGCCAATTGGCCAATACTCTATTAATATATGCTTGGAGAAAGAATGGTCCTGCCTACTTTCTGTGCAAATTTGATCTGTTGTATAGGAGATTGGGTGGAGGATTTAGGGGGTGGAAGTAGAGAGCCAGAGTCACTCCTGGCCAGATTTGGGTTACAATTGCTCTCTCTTCGTATTGCCATTCCTGTTCCCCTCCACAAAGAATAAAGATCAAAGACTTTCACTTATCCTGACTGTGGTTGATTCTAAAGTATCCAGTGTGCTAATGCCATCATCACAGATAGGTGTATACCTCCAGAAAAAGAACTGATAAATAGAAAGGTGCATAGAATAGTTTTACCTATATTTATAAATATGGGTAAAATGGTGGCTTTTTAAAATGACTGATGAGGAAGAAGAGAGGGAGACAATTCAGAACTTAAAATGTAACACCCCAAATAGTTAAATTTTTAAAAAGTAAAAAATCAGATCCTCTTGATTTCATAGTCTTAAAATTCTCGATTTTGAGGTACTTTGCCTACAAAGGGATTTAAATTTTATTTTATTTTTTCAGCTTTTTTTTTTTTTTTATTTAATAGCATTTTATTTACAGGTTATATGTATGGGTAACTTTACATCATTGACAATTGCCAAACCTCTTGTTCCAATTTTTCCCCTCTTTCCCCCACCCCTTCCCCCAGATGGCAAGATGACCAGTAGGTGTTAAATATATTAAAATATAAATTAGATACACAATAAGTATACATGACCAAACCATTATTTTGCTGTACAAAAAGAATCATACTCTGAAATATTGTGCAATTAGTCTGTGAAGGAAATCAAAAATGCAGGTGGGCAAAAATATGGGGATTGGGAATTCAATGTAATGGTTCTTAGTCCTCTCCCAGAGTTCTTTCGCTGGGTGTACCTGGTTCAGTTCATTACTGCTCCATTGGAAATGATTTGGTTGATCACATTGTTGAGGATGGCCAAGTCCATCAGAATTGGTCATCAGATAGTATTGTTGTTGAAGTATATAATGATCTCTTGGCCCTGCTTGTTTCACTCAGCATCAGTTCATGTAAGTCTCTCCAGGCCTTTCTGAAATCTTCCCGTTGGTCATTTCTTACAGAACAATAATATTCCATAATATTCATATACCACAATTTATTCATTCACTCTCCAACTGATGGGCATCCACTCATTTTCCAGTTTCTAGCCACTACAAAGAGGGCTACCACAAACATTCGTGCACATATAAGTCCCTTTCCCTTCTTTATGATCTCTTTGGGATATAAGCCCAGTAGTAACACTGCTGGATCAAAGGGTATGCAAAGTTTGATAACTTTTTGAGCATAGTTCCAAACTGCTCTCCAGAATGGTTGGATTTGTTCACAACTCCACCAACAATGTATCAGTGTCCCAGTTTTCCCGCATCCCCTCCAACAATCATCATTATTTTTTCCTGTCATCTTAGCCAATCTGACAGGTGTGTAGTGGTATTTCAGAGTTGTCTTAATTTGCATTTCTCTGATTAATAATGACTTGGAGCATCTTTTCATATGACTAGAAATTTCAATTTTTTCATCTGAAAATTGTCTGTTCATATCCTTTGACCATTTATCAATTGGAGAATGGCTTGATTTTTTATAAATTAGAATTAATTCTCTATATATTTTGGAAATGAGGCCTTTATCAGAACCTTTGACTGTAAAAATATTTTCCCAGTTTATTGCTTCCCTTCTAATCTTGTCTGCATTAGTTTTGTTTGTATAAAAACTGAGATTTAAATTTTAAAAGACTGAATTATTGTACCTGAGATTTCAAAAAATAGGGTGCTAAGAAATATAAGGATACATTAACATTTTGCTCTCTGGATTATTTGCATTGCCAATACAATAAATAATATAAAATAAGAAGTTACATTTTTGTTTAAGATATAACCAAATAATCTTTAAATTATTTCCTCAAAATGGATGTCATTGTCTTAGGTATCTATGAAGGGCCCTTCCACACCAAATGTACTAAAACAAAGTTTTGATCTTCAATAAAGTTTTTATTCATTTTGGTTTCTATTTTGACACACGCTATTACAACAAGAACAGAATTTTCAGTTTTTCTTGGAATGTTCTTTATTGGGGAATGAGAATAGTCTGTTCAATGTATTATAATTTCCAAGTGCCATTTCTCAAGTGATATTGAAAACACTTTCTGAAAATGAAATTTTGGACATTTGTGGCATGTTTGGGGACTATGGGCTGCATAAGAGTGAGGTGAACTATCACATTATAGACAATTTTCCTAGAACATATGACAAATTATGTTAGAAGTAGTCAAAGAGGATAGACGAAGGACTTTTTAAATGTTAGTGGCCTCATATGATATATGCAATTGTAACTAAAATGGTCAAAGACTACAATTGTAGTTGAAATTTAAATAGTCATTTCAGCTCTATTCCAATGTTTCATCATACTATTTCTTATGAAAAGTTGAATATAATAAGCTGATTACTCTAAATCTTCAATGAAAAACTATTATTTTTCATGTGAATCCCTGATTTTTTATATTAGTTTGATCAAATGATTTATATAGGATTCTTCAAAACTATATGTATATGGGGATGTGTATACACACAAATATCCACTTATATGTATTGCACTTGAAATATATAAAATTGTTATATAACATTATTTTATTTTATCATGTTATGCTATATTATATTAGGACACCTAGTCAAACAGGATTAACATAAGGTCACACAGATAGTAAGAATCTAAGGCTAAGTTTGAATTCAAGAATATCAGTCTTCTTGATTCCAGTGCTAGAGTTCTATTCATTGCACCAATTAGCCATTCTATAAATATGTCTAAATACATATATGGAATATATACTTGTATTTATATGTATATATATATGTATACATATATGTTATATGCACATACATATTTTCTTGTGTCATTCATATATCTCAAATATTGTCAAATGTTTTCAAAATTATAGTTGACTCCTGTACCTCTGATTCATCAAACTTCGTATATATTATTTTTTGTACCTATTTTTACCTCAAGATGTATTTGTACATGGTTCTACCTTTACTATTTCTGTCTGTCATCTGCTTAGTTTGCTTAATTGTACAGACTTAAGCTGGAAACACAATGAAAATAAAATTATTTTGGTAAGCAGTTATTATTTAGAATGGTAATTTTTTAAAAAGTTTAATAGCCTTTTATTTACAGGTTGTATGTATGGGTAACTTTACAGCACTGACAATTGCCAAACTTCTTGTTCCAATTTTTCCCCTCCTTTCTCCCACCCCCTCCCCCAGATGGCAGGATGACCAGTAGATGTTAAATATATTAAAATATAAATTAGATACACGATAAGTATACATGACCAAACCATTATTTTGCTGAACAAAAAGAATCTGACTGAAATATTGTACAGTTATCCTATGAAGGAAATAAAAAATGCAGGTGGGCAAAAATATAGGGATTGGGAATTCAGTGTAATGGTTCTTAGTCATCTCTCAGAGTTCTTTCGCTGGGCATAGTTCATTACTGCTCTATTGGAACTGATTTGTTTCATCTCATTGCTGAGGATGGCCAGGTCCATCAGAATTGGTCATCAGATAGTATTGTTATTGAAGTATATAATGATCTCTTGGCCCTGCTCGTTTCACTCAGCATCAGTTCGTGTAAGTCTCTCCAGGCCTTTTCTGAAATCATCCTGTTGGTCATTTCTTACAGAACAATAATATTCCATAATATTCAAATACCACATTTTATTCAGCCATTCTCCAATTGATGGGCATCCACTCAGTTTCCAGTTTCGAGCCACTACAAAGAGGGCTGCCTCAAACATTCATGCACATACAGGTCCCTTTCCCTTCTTTATGATCTCTTTGGGGCATAAGCCCAGTAGTAACACTGTTGGATCAAAGAGTATGCACAGTTTGATAACTTTTTGAGCATAGTTCCAAATTGGTCTCCAGAATGATTGGATGTATTCACAGGTCCACCAACAATGTATTAGTGTCCCTGCTTTCCCACATCCCTTCCAACATTCCACATTATCTTTCCCTGTCATTTTAGCCAGTCTGACAGGTGTGTAGTGGTATCTTAGAGTTGTCTTAATTTGCATTCTCTGATTAATAATGACTTGGAGCATCTTTTCATATGGCTAGAAATAGTTTCAATTTCTTCATCTGAGAATTGTCTGTTCATATTCTTTGACCATAGAATGGTAAAATTAATAAAAAAAGTATGTGTAGCATATATAATTACTTTTCACATGTCAGCATGAGACTTGTATGAAAAACTAGGTTTTAATACAGAGGTAAAGAGTAATACTACATAGCCTTGGGCTTTTTTTTTTTTTTTGGTGGGTGGTGGTGATAGGCAGGAGAAGTGATAGTGAGAAAAGAAAGGAAATGAGAAAGGAAGTATAGAGGAAAAGAAATTGTAAATACATTAGTACCAAGAGAAGTGCTTTTATACACAAATCCCATGGGATCTAGTTTGATTCTACATATAATTAGCTTGAGCATTTAATTATCTTCATAGTTTAATCTAGGGAATGAAGATGATGATGAAGATATTTGTATTGTACTATGTGATAGGTTTTGTGTTAATTATTTTACAATCATTGACATGTTTAATCTTTACAAGTGCTGGGAGATAAGTGCTATCATTTATCCTCATGTAATATATGGACTGAGTCTTATAATCATTCTCATTGTATATATGGAATGAGGCAAACAGAGGTTAATTAACTTGGCCAGAATTACAAAGCTCTTAAGTGTCTAAAGTCAAATTTAAACTCAAGTCATTTACACTTCAGGTCCATGGACTCTAAAATTGTACCTGAAAAGGCTAGTTCCCTCAATGACCTGTTATGAGAAACTTCTTGCTCACTTCTTGGTCTGAAATTTTGTCTCTACCTTTCTCCCTTTGAGCTACTTTTTGTTGTAGACAGAAACAGGAGTCTTATGTATGGAAAGTCTCTTTAAAGTTCTTAGTTGTTATATGGGGAGAGAGTAGAAATCCTAAATATCAGTTCTAGGCTCCATTTATCATGATGTTTTTGCAGACATGTGCTTTAAATCCTAACTTGGTCATTTCAGGAAGCATAAAAACAAAGTTTTTTTGAGATATTTACTAGTGTAAAAGAGAAAAGAAATCACAGGAACTAGAAAGCTGATCCAAGAGTCAGGAGGATCTCAATTCAAATCTCCTTTCTGAGCCATAATGGCTGGGTGGTAAAAGAAAAGTCTTCTTCTGCGGTACGTGTTCTGCTAAAAATAGAGAATAGGCCTTGTAGGATGCCAAAGTAGAGACTTTTTACTCCACAAAGCCAAAGATTTAGGATACCAAGTATGGAATAATGCTGAGGGGAAAAGGGGAAATGAAAAAAAAAATTCTAACATTTTGCCCAATATGTTTTTACATAGGTACCAGAGCAATTCTGATTATTCTGGAACCACTTTTAGGACATTGGGCCTTTCTGATTTTCTTCTTAGCTCTGAGCAAGACACAAGGAAGTTTTATATGTGGTTATCACTAGAGATTGAAACTTACCTTAAAAATTGTCAAGCCTATTATTTTTCGGGAATATTTTATCTAAAAGATAATGATATGCTGATGAGAAGAAATCCTTGGAATTAAGGTGAAATTTTTACTTGCTGAAAGTTAATACATATGTGTGGAGGAAAAGGAAGGTGGGGGAGTTTTGAGGGAGGAAGGAGAGAATGTGAATCCAGAAGATTACAGATCCAGCAAACAAATCCAGCTGACTATTTCAGCAATTTTTATAAGATTGTTACATGTTTGAAAGGACTATCACTTCCATAAAGCATGGACTGATCATATACAATAATAATAGCCTAATAATAAAAATGATACAGTAATAAGAGTAAATCATAATAGAGAAATATTCTGAAGCATGTTTTGCAGAAATGAGGAGGAATAAGTTTAGGAGAATAATTTTCTCTCTGTCATTAACTGTAGGTCAATAATAGCTTGTAATGCTACTGATATTAGATAAGTATTGTTTTCTAAGAAAATATTATCCATAGTAATAATTGTTATTGTTAATAATGATAAATAGCAAATGAGAAAAATAATAACAGACTATGAGATTTTTTTCCCCTAGTTAATTGTAAGCTCCATGAGGTTAAACTATTTATAAGTTATAATCATAATACCACTTGGGAGAGGATCTTAGATTTAGAGCTATATATATATAATGGTTTGAAATACTATTTAATCCAAATGCTAGTGAAGAAGGTCAAGTATAAAGATGTTAAGGACCTTGCCCAAGGTCACAAATTTTCTCTGTAGGAGATAGGATTTGAAGGGGCATCTAGGTGGCAGAGTGGATAGAGCACCAACCCTGAAGTCAGGAAGACCTAAATTCAAATTTGGCCTCAGATATTTGGCACTTCCTAGCTGTGTAGCTGTGTGACCCCTGGGGAATTCACTTAACTCCAATTGCCTCAGAAAAAAATAAAATTTTATTTAAAAAGAGAGAGAGAGACAGAGACAGAGAGAGAGAGAGAGAGAGAGAGAGAGAGAGAGAGAGAGAGAGAGAGAAAGAGAGTGAGAGAGAGAGGATTTGATCTCAGGTTTTCTATCTGGCTTCACCCTACCACTGTCTCCTCTTTGTCTCTCTGGCACCATCTGGTACAGGATTCTTCACAAAATAGACACTCATTACATTTTTTTTTAAATTGGTTGACTGGGACATTCCAGGACAGATAAGGTTTCCCTGTGAGGCTTGTGTATATCCCAACAATGTACAAGAATGTAGATATGAAAATGAAAACAAAATGCAATAATTATAAATCTGAATTCATTGTTTATATCTCACAATGAATATATATATATATATATATATATATATATATATATACATATCTGTGCAGGTGTGTATTCCCATGCATATATGCTTATGTATGCAATGTATACATATATATATATATATAGATATAGATATATATACACACACACACACACACACACACACAAATATATATGACAAAGTTTCATCTTCCAAAACATGCTACCAAACACTGTTGTAATCCTTACTTTTAAAGTCTCCTAGCCTTCCTGCACTTCAAAATGCACTGCTTATAGCTCACTTAAAAGACTGATTTTGAATCATCAGCCACAGAAAAATCTGAACAAAAATTGAACAAAAATGCTTAAATGAAGATATTTTTTGAGCAGATTTAGGTAGACTAGTTTAAATTCCTTCAACATCTATGAGTACATTCAGTTCGGAAAAGAAGCACACATGTGTGGAGTTAAGAAGGTGTTACATAAGCACCCCAACCTCCTCAAGTATGTGGGGGGAAGCAGGCTGTTATAAGGGCACATAAGGATTCTGTACTCCCCTGTAACACAGGAGAAAGGGTACTCTTCTCTTCACAGACTGCACATGATAAAGCAAAAATATATTCATGGATTGATGATCTGTGCAACTGTAGCAAAGGGAAGAGAAGAAGATAAAATCTTGGGTCCTTATTTAAGTCTTTTATCAATGCAAATGCCCACATATATGTCTGTATGTATACATGTACATGTTCAAACACACACACACACACACACACATATATATATATATATATATATATATATATATATATATATATATATACATATATGAAATTCCATGGTGAGGAAACTCTCTCTAGTGGAGCAAATATACAGGTATTCTCTAATTTACAGTTTTAGAGAATTACCTAGATTATTAAATGTAACACAGAAAATATAGTGAGAGATGGGAATTGAACCTACATAATCCAAATATGGAAACCAACTTTCCATCCATTATTTCAGGCAGCCTCTTAATATTCAAAAGAAATTTTACTATGCTTATAATTTTATATCTTTTATGATGAATCATTTGAAAGAATACATAAATCCATTATGCCTATTGGGAAAAATTGTCTAGCCTCTATCCCTGGAGGATTAATTGTTGTATACCCATAGATGGTAGCTGTAGATCAGGTATTTATTTTAAGATTCTTCAAATTTCTCTTTTTAATGTATATAAGGTAGTATAAAAAGGATTAAAGGAATGTAGAAATATCACAGTTTCCAGTATAATACCCCTTTATTCACTAATTTAACAAATACTTATATAGCATCTGCTGTTTACAAAGAACTATGGAAAGCACTTTAGGGACAATTATATTTTAGGTTTGCTTCAGTCTCCATCCCTAAGAAATTTACTGCACAGTAGGGAAATCATATATAAACACTGATAATTATGATAAATAGTAATAACGAAATATACTTTCTCTGAGAAATATTATAAAGGAGATTGAAATAATATTATAATGAATCAAATATCACAAAACAGGGGAAAACAAGTAGAAAAAAATTGTCTACAGAAGGCTTTATTTGAAACAGCACTGAGCTTGCTTATTGCAAGATTATTTAAAGATAAATTGGAAAGGAAGACAACAAACATACAATAAGGAACAGATCTGCTGGCATTTCTATAACATCTTACACTCAGTATTGAAACAGAGAGAAACCATTTTTTAAAATAATATTTCAGGAAAGGGAAATAAAAGTCATGAAAAAGGGTAAGATCTAATCAAATATAGACAGATGGATAGAAACAGAGACAAAAGACAGAGAGACAGAGACAGAGAGTTGGGCAGAGACAGAAACACAGAAAGAAGATATATATTCATAGAAAACTATATTTAGTTTCTCAGATGAATATTTTCATACCCTTCAGGTAGTCAGTAAGAATTTATTAAGTATTTGTTGAGTACGCGGAATTGTGCTAGGTACTGGGGATATCCAAAAGAATGGCAAAAGATAGTCTTTTTCCTCAAAGAAGTCACAATTTAACAAGGGAGACAACATATAAGCAAATATGTACAAACAGGTTTCATCAATACAAATTGTACATAAAAGAGAAAAATATATCAGTTTGAGGAATTCTTTCTGTATTTTAGCTGGGACTTGAAGAAAGCCAGTGACACCATAAAACAGAAATGGAGAGAAAACCTCCAGCCAGAAGAGAAAACTGTTGAAATTCCTGGAGCCAAGAGGGACAATATATTTTTTTAAGGAATAGCAAAGAGGCTCATGATATTAGATTAAAGAATATTTGATAGTGTGAAAGTTGTAAGAAAACTAGAAAGGTGGGTGGAAGAGGTTATGAATGGATTTTAACACTAAAAAGATCCTGGAGATTGCTAGGAACCACTATAATTTACTGAATATGTGAGAGACATGTTTAGACATCAGCTTTAGGAAAATTGCTTTGGTGGCTGAATGGAGAATGTATTTGATTAGTGAGAGATAAAAAAAAAAAAAAATTAGGTAGAAGACCCAGAAAGCCTTTGAAATAGCCCAGGTGTGAAAAGATGATATTCTATATTAAGGAGCAGCAGTATTAGAGAAGAAAATATTGGTAGTTCTTGGCAAAATATTAATTATGGAGAGTAAAAATTAGTGAGGAATTGAAGATAATATATAATTTTAGAGATTGGGAAATTTGCAAAATGTATATGGCCCCCCAAATAATAGAGAAGTCAAAATATTGTATAGGATCTGGGAGAAAAGATAAGTAAAATCTTAGACATATTGAGTTTAATATTTCTATAGACACTTGATTTGAGATGTTTAATAGTCAGTCAAGTAAGTAAAGTGTTTAGGGCTGCACACTGAAGCTTAAGAATTGTCAGCATTGAGGTAATTGAAATCATGATTGCTAATGGGATCGCAAAATAGCATAAAGGGAAAAGAAATTAGGGTCAGGATCAAGTCCTGTGGGATGCTCATTGTTAGCAAGAATAATCTCAGTAAAGAAATGGCAAAAAAAATAGGTAGGAGAAGGAGGGAAAAATAGTGTCCACAAAAATAACTAGAAAGAAGATGTAGAGGGCTATAAATAGTGGGGGAACTCTGAGTAAGGTATAAGACCCTTCATCCCAGAGGAAATCTGCTAAAAATATTTGGTTTGGCTCCCCATTTGCCCTTGGAATTTCTCACCATCCTGAAAATCAGGAAGGGTGTAACCACTTGTCTTCTACTTGAAGCAAAAATACTTACAGCAGGGTGCTTATAGCTAGCACTTACTCAATGTGATTGATGAGATAATGGTTCTCTAGTTCATACATACTTAGTATGATATAATAATGAATTCACTCTAGTTGGCAAACATTTAGTATGATTGTAATGATGTAATCATACTGAGATATTTAAGGGCTGCGAGGACTGGAGACTCAAACTCAGACACAGAAACAGAGGAGACACAGATGAGGACACAGACACAGAGGAGACACAGAAGATGAAAACAGAAACAGAGATCCTCCGGCTCTCCTGCCTTCATCACTTCTCCACTTAAGACCAAGGCTTGTTCAGAGATCCTCCAGAGAGCTAGTCCAGATATTACAAGAAGAGAGTATGAAGGAGAAGAGGGAGATTCATAATGTAAAAGATGACAGAGAGAAAAAGAAGGATATTATTAAGAAAAGCAAAAAGTATGCATATACATGTACATATGTATATATGATATTTATATATTTAACTCATGTTCATTTTAAGTATGTATATGTATATATATAATAGTTATTATAATAGTATGCATTTTTTACTTGATGTTTACTTGATGAAAAGCTAAGAAAGTAACAGATGGGATTCCATAAATGATTCTCTACCAGAAGGCCTATCATAGTCATATAAGTGACCATTCATTCTTGGGAGTGCAATCCTACTGGATTTTTTGTTTGTTTATTTCTTGATCATTGTAATGGGCCAGAGACCTGGAGAAATGTACTTGAAACAAGGATTCTTACAAGGTGTTAACTCAGTGGAATTATAATAGTGATTATCTAGTTTTAATGTACTTAGTACTTAATATAGTTCTACAAGATTGACACCTATTCTACAAGATTGACACCAACAATTATATAATTATAATAGAGCATATAAGAACCAACAAGGACTGGACTAGAGACATTCACTCCCACCATGGCTGGCTGCCCTCCTTCACTTTTCCAGAGTTCTGTGCCATTACAGATCATGACGGGGGGAAAATGAATTTTAAAATAACCTTAAATTATCTTCTAATAAAAGCATCTCCAAAGATAATTTTAAGTTTATGCAAACTCACCAGACTCAAGCACAAAGATATTTTTAAACAATTCTTTCTATCAATATCATGCAATGAATTGTACCAGGAGAAATCTGTTCACCAAAGTTATTCACAATGATTATATCAAACTCTGAAATATTACATGTTAAATTTGTCATGGTCACTCAAAAAAAACTGGACCAAACTTTCAATTTATAAACAAGCATCTCCTATCTACTAACAATCTATCTATTAAACATCTACATTTTATGTGTCTGAAAATTCTTTGGCCTGAAGACTAAATAATGAGTCAGTAAGTCCTTTCCCCAAGGAAATTCTTTTTATCTTAGAAGACAGTAGCTTTATGTGTGTGTGTGTGTGTGTGTGTGTGTGTGTGTATGCATGTGTATTTATTGGGAAAAGAAAAGAGAACTCTACATAGGAAAAAGAAAATAGATGAAGAATGCAATTTCCTCAGACTTGAAAATGCAGTTTTATGGAGAGTCCATTGAATTAGTTCACTGGTACAAATGCTTTGACAATTCGTGACAAATAAATAATAGTCAGGATTCAATAGAAGGAACAGAATTTACTATATTTTCTGATATGCATATAGCTGAAATGGTCTTATGTGGTTCCTTCCACAAAACCTTATTTTCTAAACATGTATATTTTTTTTCAAGGATATAGCATGTTATTGGATAAACGGATTCAGGAGAATATGAATTTCATGGCATCCAAAGAGCAGTGGAGAGATACATGATGTAGTAAGTAAACTGTAGAATACTACCAATGATGACTGGTCTATAAAATGTGGCACAATAAGATATTTTCTAAAGTATCCAAAACTTATGAACAACAGCAAGAAAAAATAAATAGGAAAATATATGTGTCAAAGGCAAGGTATAGTGGATGAATAGCCTAATTTATGCACCATTGCTCATAAAGGTACATATTTAAAGGCTTCTCACCAGAGAAGATTGTGATAACCATCTTGAAGAACCTGAATATGAATTATAGAGTATAAGGGATACTATCAAGATGTGCCTCCTGAACTAGGAATTGCAATATCTAGGTTACTATTCCCTTGAAATGTAAAGCTATTACACTATAAATAATTATAAAATTCATCAGCAATCAATGGAGGCTAGAAAAGCTTCCACAAATTGGGTAATTGAAATGTTAAAGCCAAGTAAGTGACTTCATATTTGAAGAATATGAAGAGTATACTAAGACTAGGTAATAGCATGAGTGAACACTTGGAACTGGGAAACCATGAAGGTAAAAGGTATGAACTTGAGGAAGAGCAAATTCCAGATTGACAAGAATAAAACTTAGAATAATATAATTTGGAAGTTAAAGACTACTCTTGAGATTTCATTCTTACAAGGAGATCTTGATGCAAAGTGCTTTCTCCCACAAAATTTTGGACTTTAAAAAAATTTTTTGCTCTCTCTATGATAAGCATAAGATACAGATGGAATATGGAATCAATATGAATTTTCAGTACCCACTTCTGACATGTGGTAGCTGCAGAGCCTTGGAAATACAACACACTATGAGGAGTTAAAGTCATTCTTCATGTTTGACAGAAAAGTTTTAGTTGTCTAGGCAGGGGCAAAGTTCTTCATAAAGTTTCCAAAAAAAAAAAAAAAAAAAAAAAAAGACTGGGATATAAAACAAAGTCAATAAATGATTGAAATTTTGATGAGTAGTTTGGTTTTTGTTTGACTATTCTAGGATTCCAGACATTTATAAGTCTATGAAATAATGCTAAACAGAAACATAACTATTTCATCTATGCTATAGCTATACCTGTATGGAACTCTGTGGTTTATTAATACATTAGTCAACTTATTAAAGGTCTTTAAAACTCTCCTGAAAGTGTCAACTGACATAATTTTCCAAAATATCCATTACAAATACCTTTATACTGTTCAGGAGGATCAAATACAGTATTATTGAAACTGAAAGTGATTTGATGTAAACATACCCTAGGGCTATTAAACTAAAATGTTTTGATAATAATGAACTGGGGACATAGGGGAGGGGCATACACAACAATACACCATATAAAGTTCATAAAATGTCAGGTTTAAACAAAAACAAATATAATTAACCTAAAGGCATGGTAGATTTCAGAGATAAACTTTTCCTCTCTTCCTTATAGTTATAATTTTTCAGGATAATAATAGTCAGAGGAAGCTTAAATCTTTCTAAGTGTTATATTAGTTGAACAAATTCAAGCTATAAAAGGTACAGAGAATAATATTAGCTAAAATATATTTCTGTTCAAGACATACAGGAAGTCTGTCATTACTCTGATACATATTATTTTCATTTGACCCTCTCTAAATATCACTTAATTTGGTATTCATTTACATGATCCTATTACTGGAAGTTCAAACTTTGCAGACTACACTCCTGTTTTGTTTTTTGTTTTGCTTTGTTTTGTTTTGTTTGTCAGGTAGAAATTTGCTTCTATTTCTCCTAGGATAATGCTGACTACCATAGTATTAAAAATTTAGCATTTAAAGGAAATTGACCTCTCCAACCTCTTACTTCTTAAGGTGGAAAATTTGAAGCATAAAGAATATTTAAGTAATGGCTATATCCTTGAACTTTTTACCCCTTTGAGAACAAAATACCTCCTGATGTCCAGTGAGAATGATTTGTGTTTCAGCATAAGGATTCTTCCTTTATTTCATTTTCTTTTCAATATGGCATTAAAGTATCCATTTGTTTTCAAGTTTATGAAAGTAGACCAAATTTCAAATAATGACTTCCATGTAGAAAAGGCTTTGCATTCAGATAAGTGAAATTTGTCTGTTATTTGAGAAACAGCTTTTATGAATTATTATTCATGAATTATTATGAATAAAAAGCCACATAGCCTACAGCTTTAATGTAGGGTGAGGGAGAGTTTTTTCTTTTTTTTTCTCCATATTGACTCATAAAAACCATCTGGTGATGTAACTTTGCTAATATGTGTTATCAGAGATGTATTTTTGGTATGATATAGCTGTATTTCATTCACAAAGGCAATCATATGATTTAAATTTAATTATTCTCATTAATTTTAATCAATATTTTTGTTGATCCATTTCTTATTGATTTAGTATCACTATATGTGGTTTTATATTGCTTATATTAAATGTACTTCATTTTGTTGTAGGATTTAAGGAATATTTTCCCACTGTTATATTTAAACTTTTTATAATTTCTAATATATTAAATGAATAAGGTGAAGTCTCACAATGGAAAATATGTATATCTACATATGCATATGCATGTACATTATAATATGCATGTATATATATATATATATATATATATACAAATCTAAATTTACATTATGAAATCAGTATACCTTTCATTGCAATCTTTGCAAATTGTGTTTGTTTTTATATTTAATTATTTAAATGTTTTTTTGCCCTTCCCACCATATCTGACAGAAGAATAATCAAGTTTTCTGCAATAATTGCATTTTTATCTTTTCAACTAGGGAAGTTTATTATTTGAAAACATAAAGATTATATCATTTAGTGCCTATAGAATTAATAATTTTATGGTTAATTGCCTACAAGGCCTTTTAGTCTAATTTGGTCTCTTGTTTATATCTCTTAAAATATGAATGCAAATCCCATTTCATTTTATCCTTTTTTTGGAAATCATTTGATTAGATTTTATTCGGGTTCTCAATTTTTAGTCTGTATATGGGGCTCTTTGTGTTTCTTGTATGCAGCAAATTATTGGCTTTTGTCTTCTAATCTATTCTACCAGTTATTCTTTGAAAAATTATGTGTTTATGTATTAGATTAGGCATGCAAATTGTTCTTTGTTTTCACCACATCATTGTCATTGTCATCATCATCTTTTTTTTTAAACATATTTCCTTATGAATCACATTGGGAGAGAAAAATCAGAACAAAAGGGAAAAACTTTGATAGAAAAAGAAAAGAAAAGAAATAGTGAACATAGCATGCCTTGATTTTCATTCAGTCTCCAGTTTTCTCTCTGGATGCAGATGACATTTTCCATCCAAAGTTTATTAAGACTGCCTTAGATCACTGAATCACTGAGAAAACTGAAGTCTATCATAGTCGATCATCCCACAGACTTGCTGTAACTGTGTACAATGTGTTCCTAGTTTTGCTTGTTTTACTCAGTATCAATTCATTTAACTCTTTCTAGGCCTTTCAAAAATGATCATAATTTTTTATAGAACAATAATATTACATTACTTTCATATAACATAACTTATTCAGCCATTCCCTAATTGATGGGCAGTTACTCATTTTCCAATTCCTTGCCACTCCAGAAAGAGCTGTTACAAACATTTTTGCATATATGAGTCCATATCCTCCTTTATATGCTTCATAAAAGATTTCAAAAAGCAAATAAGAGAGGTAAAAGGAAAAATGAGAAAAGAAATGAGAGTTATGTAAGAGAGAGTCAACAGCTTGAAAACGAAAGGAAAAAAATGACAAAAAAAAAAAAAGCCAACTCCTTAAGAAATATAATTGGCCAAATGCAAACACAATGCACTGAAGAAAGTTAAACTTTCATGCACAGACTTAACCAAATAGAAAAAGAGATACAAAAGCTAACTGAAGAAAATCACACATTAAAAACTAGACAGGACAAATTGAAAGTAATGACTCTATGAGGCATGAAGAATCAGTTAAACAAAGTAAAATGAATGGAAAAATGGAAGAAAATGTGAAATACTTCATAGAATAAATAACTGAACTGGAAAATAGATCCAGAAGTGACAATTTAATAATTACTGGCCTGCCTGAAGGCCATGACCAAAAATAAAGCCTGGATAGCATTCTTCAAGAAATAAATAAGGAAACCTACCCACTATTCTAGAAAAGAGGGGGGAATACTCATTGAAATAATCCATCAATCACCTTTGGAAAGAGATTCCCACAAGGTAAACCCCAAGAAATATTGGTTTGTTCGTTTGTTTTTTCCTGCAGAGTTCTCTTTATTATTATTATTATTATAGATTCATGTGGCATTTTATTATTTATCTATGTTAAGCTTGTAAAACATTTTATAAATAATAATAATTACAATAGCATTTATTTAATGCCTCCAACATGCCATGAACTATTAATTTCTTTTTTTCCTAGTAAATTTATTTTTTTTAATACACATTGCTTTATGAATCATGTTAGGAGAGAGAACAAAAGGGAATAAAAACAAGGGAGGAAAAAAAATGAACATAGCATGTGTTAATTTACATTCAGTCTTCTTAGTTTTTTTTTGTTTGTTTGTTTGTTTTTTTTTTTTTTTTTTTGGATGCAGATAGCATTTTTGGCCCAAAGTTTATTAGCATTACTTTGGATCACTAAACCACTGAGGAGAACCAAGTCTTTCATAGCTGATTATCACACATTCTTGCTGTTATTGTGTACACTGTATTCCTGGTCCTGCTTGTTTTGCTCAGCATCAGTTCATTTAAATCTTTCCAGGCCTTTCTAAATCAGCTTGTTCATCATTTTTATAGAAGATTAATATTCCTTTATCCCACACCTTGTTAAGCCATTCTCGAATTGATGAGCATTTTCAAATTCTTTGCTACTACAAAAATAACTGTTACACATATTCTTGCACATGTAGGTTCTTTCCTCTACTTTATAATTTCCTTGAGATACAGATCAAGTAATGGCTCTGATGGGTCAAAGGGTATATACAGTTTTATAGTCCTTTGGGCACCCAAGAACATTGTTGAAAAACTCTACAACTAAAATCTCAAGGAAAAAAAAATAACTATTGCAACCTTCCAGCCAAAAACAAGTCAAATATCAAGAAGCAACAGTTAAGGTTACCCAGCATCTGGCAGCTATTCCAATAAAGGATCAGAGGGTCTGGAATACCATATTCTGGAAGACAAAGGCTCCAGGGTTTCAACTAAGAATTAATTACCCATTAAAACTCAGCATCATCTTTCAGAGGGAGGCAATGGATGTTCAATGAAGTTAGAGATTTTAATTCATTTCTATTGATAAAAATAGAACAAAACAGACAATTAAATATACAAATATAGGACTCAAAAGAAGCCTAAAAAGGTAAATGAGAGGAAATATATATCATTTAAAGGTTTAACAGTTTTCATATCTAGATGAGAAAACACTATTTGTAGCTCTTGAGAACTATATCTGTCATGGGAGAGACAGAATGGGGCATCACATGGACTGAGGGTATAGTTGTGAATGGACTTTGAAGTGATGACATCAAAGAAAAAGACAAAAAAAGGTCTGTATTGGAAAAAAAAAAAAGAAAGGAGAAGTATAATGAGATAAATTAAACCACATGAAGAGATGCAAAAGAGATCCCTCTATTACAATGGAGGGAAAGAAGGAGGGGCATAAGTATTGTCTGAAGCTTGATCTCATCAACTTTGACTCTAAAAGGGAATAACTTAATCATTCAATTGTGCATAGAAATTTATCTAATTTTATAAAGAAGTAGGAGAAATAGGAAAGAAAAGGGAGGGGCAGGATAGAAGGGAAGGAAAAAACACTAGGGAAAAAAGAAAGAGAAGGAGGTAAGGGGTGATATAAGATAAGGTAGTGGGTAGGGTGAGTAAAAAATACATTACTAAGAAAAGGGTAGAAAGAGAGAACAAATGAATATACAGGGAGAAAAAAAGTAGGGAAATACAGAGCTGGTATTCATAACTGAATGTGAATGGGATGAGCTCTCCCATAAAATGGAAATGAATAGCAGAGTAGATTAAAAAACAGAGCCCTACAATATGCTGTTTACAAGAAATGCATTTGACACAGAAAGACAAATAAAGGCTAAAACAGAATTTATGATATTTCAGGTAAAATTAAAAAAAAAAGCAGCTCCTAATTACTGTTTTAATTTTTTCTTCATTGGTGGCAAGTTCACCCCTTTTATTTTTGATGTTGTTAATTTGGGTTTTTTTCTTCATTTTTTCCTAATAAAATTAAGCCAAAATTTATTTATTTTTTAAAATTTTTTCATAAAACCAACTCATAGTTTTAATAATTAGCTCACTCTTTTTTGTTGTTGTTGTTTCAGTTTTGTTAATCTGTCCTTTGATTATCAGAATTTCAAATTTGGCATTTAATTGGGGGTTTTCAATATGTTCTATTTCTAGGTTTTTTAGTAGCATACCCAGTTCATTAATTTCTTTCTTTATTATATTCAGATAAGCATCGAGAGATATAAAATGTCTCATAAGAATTGTTTTGGCTGTACACCATAAGTTTTGGGATGTATTGTCATTCTATTAGATGAAATTAATGATTGTTTCAATGATTTTTTGTTTCATCCATTCATTCTTTAGAATTAGATTATTTAGTTTCTAATTAATTTTTGGTCTATTTTCACCTGCTCCTTTATTACAAGTAATTTTTATTGCATTGTGGCCTGAAATGGAATCATTTACTGTTTCTGCCTTTCTGCATTTGATTGTGATGTTTTAATGTTCTGACACATAGTTAGTTGTTTTGTTTTGTTTTGGTTGTTTTTTTGTAGTTGCCATGTTTTGCTGAGAAAAAGATTGATATTCCTTTCTATTCTTATTCAATTGTTTCTAGAGGTCTATCAATACTAAGTTTTCTAAAATCCTACTTACCTCCTTCACTTCTTTCTTATATATTTTGTGATTAGATTTATTTAATTCTGAGAGGGGGAGGATGAGGTCCCCAATAGTATACTTTTGCTTTCTATTTTTTCCTGTAACTAGTTTAACTTTTTCTCTAATAATTTGCATGCTGTACTACTTGGTATATATACATTTAATATCAATAGTACTTTATGGTCTATGGTGCTATTTAACAAGATATTGTTTACTTCATTATCTCTTTTCATTAGAACTATTTTTACTTTTGCTTAATCAAAGATCACAATTGCCACTCCTGCTTTTTTTTTTTTTTGCTTCAGTTAAAGCAAAATACATTTTGCCTCAGCCTTTCCTTCTTACTTTGTATGTATCTTTCTATTTCAAATGTTCTTGTACAAATCATATTGTAGGATTCTGATTTTTTAATCTACTCCATTACTCACTTCTGTTTTATGGGAGAGTTCATCCCATTCACATAAACAGTTATGGTTACCAGCTCTTTCCCTCCATCCTATTTTCCCCCTGTATATACTTTTGTTTTGTATTTCCATCTTGTCCCTCCTTAGTAGTATTTTGCTTCTAACCCACATAATCCTCAATCTTTCCTTCTTTTTTTGTATTACTTCAATTTCACAATGTTTCTGCCCCCGCTTATATCTAGCCTCTCCCTTTTCTTTCCCCTTTCTCTCCTATTTTCTTAGAGGCTAAAAAAAATTACTGTACCCAGTGAAATTCCATTGAAAATAAATGTTGATAATATAAACTATTTGGCAATTTATATGCCAAGGGAAAGTCAGGAACTATATAAGCAAAACTACAAAACACTTTCTACACAAATGAAGTTAGATCTAAGTAATTTGAAAAATATCAATATTTCATTTTAAAAATATCACATATTGTGTATATCTTTGAAAAATATCCTTGTGGATAGGTCAAGCAAATATAATGAAGATAACAACACTCTCTAAACTAATCTATTTATTTTGTGATATACCAATCAATCTACCAAGAAAGTATTTTACTTACCTAGAAAATAACACAAAATTCATCTGGAAGAGCAAAAGGTCAAGAATTTCAAAGGGAAGATGGTGGAGAGGACACACTAGATGGCAGATGGGACACACACATCTACTTAATCTTCATCTTTGCTCTCAGAATTCATTTCATGATAAGCCTTGGAAATAGTGTTTGACTGAAAAAAGCCCACAAATCATTACTAACAGAAGACATCCTTGAAATTTGCCAGAAAAGGTCTGTTTTTGCTCAAGGGCGGGCATGGTTAGACCAGGCACAGGCTGAGGGCAAGCAGTAGCAGTGAGAGCATAGCAGGCAGCTCACACTGAGCAGACCGAAGCAGGGTAGGGCTTGATCTCAGCTGTTTGTGCAGAAAGAAGTTTACCACGATGTGGCTATTTTGCCTTGGCAGCAAGCCAGTAGACAAGCAGAGAAATTTTATATCTCTAGAGGCCTACTTGCATAAAATAGAGAAAGAGAAGGTCAATGAATTGGATTTGCAACCAAAAATGCTAGAAAAGGAACAAATTAAAAACCTCCAGTCAAATGCTAAACTTGAAATTCTAAAAATAAAAGGAGAGATTAATAAAATTGAAAGTAAAAAAAAAACTATTGAATTAATTAATAAGACTAAGAGTTGGTTCTATGAAAAAACCAACAAAATAAATAAACCCTTAATAAATCTGATTAAAAAAAGGAAAGAGGAAAATCAAATTGTTAGTCTTAAAAATCAAAATGTGGAGAGTAAATAAGAGCAATAATCATGAATTACTTTGCCCAGCTTTGTGCCAATAAATTCCATAACTGAAATGAAAATATAGCTTGCCCAGATTAACAGAGGAAGAAGTAAACTGGTTAAACAGTTCAATCTTAGAAGAAGAAATAGAACAAGCAATTAATCAACTCTCAAAGAAAAAAATCCCCAGGACCAGATGGATTTACATGTGAATTCTACCAAACATTTAAAGAACAATTAACTCCAATGCTATATAAACTATTTCAAAAAATTGGGAATGAACGAGTCCTAACAAATTCCTTTTATGACACAGACATGGTACTGATACCTAAACTAGGTAGGTTGAAAACAGAGAAAGAAAATTATAGACCAATCTCCCTAATGAATATTGATGCTAAAATCCTAAATAAAACATTAGCAAAAATGTTACAGAAAATCATCCCCAGGATAATACACTATGACCAAGTAGGATTTATATCAGGAATGCAGGGCTGGTTCAATATTAGGAAAACTATTTGCATAACTGACTATATCAATAGCTAAATTAACAAAAACCATATGATCATCTCCATAGATGAAGAAAAAGCATTTAATAAAATCCAACATCCATTCCTAATAAAAACACTTGAGAGTATAGGAATAAATTGACTTTTTCTTAAAATAGTCAGGAGCATATATTTAAAATCATCAGTAAACATCATATGTAATGGGGATAAACTGGAACCTTTTTCAGTAAGATTAGGAGTGAAACAAGGTTGTCCACTATCATCATTATTATTTAATACTGTATTAGAAACACTAGCTTCAGGCAATAAGAGTTGAGAAAGAGATTAAAGGAATTAGATTAGGTAGTGATAAAACTAAATTATCACTCTTTGCAGATGATATGATGGTATACTTAGAGAACCCCAGAGATTCTACTAAAAAAGATTTTAGAAATAATTCACAACTTTAGAAAAGTTGCAGGATACAAAATAAATGCATATAAATCCTCAGCATTTCTATATATCACCAACAAAATCCAACAGCAAGAGACACAAAGAGAAATTCCATTCAAAATAACTGTTGATAGCATAATATATTTGGAGATCTATCTACCAAAGGAAAGTCAGGAATTATATGAACAAAATTACAAAACACTTTCCACACAAATAAAGTCAGATTTAAATAATTGGAAAAAATATTAAGTGCTCTTGGATAGGCCGAGCAAATATAATAAAGATGACAATACTCCCTAAACTAATCTATTTATTTAGTGCTATGCCAACCAGATTCCCAAGAAACTATTTTAATAACCTAGAAAAAATAACAAAATTCATATGGTAGAACAAAAGGTCAAGAATTTCAAGAGAATTAATGAAAATATAAATCAAATGAAGATGGTCTAGCTGTACCAGATCTAAAAATATATTATAAAGCAGCATTCACCAAAACCATTTGGTATTGGCTAAAAATACATTAGTTGATCAGTGGAATAGGTTAGGTTCACAGGAAAAAATAGTGAATAACTATAGCAATCTAGTGTTTGACAAACCTAATGATCCCAACTTTTGTGATAAGAATTCATTATTTGACAAAAACTGTTGGGAAAACTGGAAATTAGTATGGCAGAAATTAGACATGGACCCACACTTAACACTGTACACTAAGATAAGATCAAAATTGATCCATGATTTAGGCATAAACAATAAAATTAGAGGAACATAGGATAGTTTACCTCTCAGACTTGTGGAGGAGGAAGGAATTTGTGACCAAAGAAAACCTAGAAATCATTATTGATCACAAAATAAAAAAATTTAATTATATCAAATCAAAAAGTTTTTGTACAAACAAAACTAATGCAAACAAGATTAGAAGGGAAGCACCAAACTGGGAAAACATTTTGACAGTTAAAGGTTCTGATAAAGGCTTCATTTCCAAAATATATGGAGAATTGACTCTAATTTATAAGAAATCAAGATATTCTCCAATTGATAAATGGTCAAATGATATGAGTAGACAATTTTCAGATGGTGAAATTGAAACTATTTGCACTCATATGAAAGAGTGTTCCAAATCACTATTGATCAGAGAAATATAAATTAAGACAACTCTGAAACACCACTACATATCTGTCAGATTGGCTAAGATAACAGGAAAAAATAATGATAAATGTGGGAGGGGATGTGGGAAAACTGGGACACTGATGTATGGTGGAGTTATGAATGAATCCAACCATTCTGGAGAGCAATCTGGAATTATGCCAAAAAGTTATCAAACTGTTTATGCCCTTTGATCCAGCAGTGTTACTTCTGAGCTTATATCCCAAAGAGATACTAAAGAAGGGAAAGGGACGTATATGTGCCAAAATGTTTGTGGCAGCCCTGTTTGTGGTGACTAGAAAATGGAAAATGAATGAATACCCATCAACTGGAGAATGGTTGGGTAAATTGTGGTATATATATATATATATATATATATATATATACCACAATTTACCCAACCATTCTCCAGTTGATGGGTATTCATTCATTTTCCATTTTCTAGTCACCACAAACAGGGTATATACCACAATTTACCCAACCATATATATATATATGTCATGGAATATTATTGTTCTGTAAAAATGACCAGCAGGATGAATACAGAGAGGCTTGGAAAGATTTACATGAATTGATGCTGAGTGAAATGAGCAGAACCAGGAGATCATTATACATTTCAACAACAATACTGTATGAGGATGTATTCTGATGGAGCTCTTCAATAAAGAATTCCAATTGATCAATGATGCACAGAATCAGCTACACTTAGAGAAGGAACACTGGGAAATAAATGTGAATTGTTTGCATTTTTGTTTTTCTTTCCAGTTTATTTTTACTTTCTGAATCAAATTTTTCTTGTGCAGCAAGAGAACTGTATGGTTCTGCACACATATATTATATCTAGGATATACTATAACATATTTAACATGTATAAAACTGCCATCTAGGGGAGAGAGTGGAGGAAGGGAAGGGAAAAGTCAGAACAGAAGTGAGTGCAAGGGATATGTTGTAAAAAATTACCCATGTATATGATCTGTCAATAAAAAGTTGTATATATATATATATATATATATATATATATATAAAGATGTATTGCGATCCGATATGTATCAAAGAGAAAGTCCTCATCCTTACTAAAGTAAAGATACAATATTAGGTCACAGGATTACAGATTTGGAGCCGACAGAGAACGCACATGACGTCTAATCTAGCCCCTTTGTTTTACATGCAAGGAAATTGAAAATAATGAAATTTATGTGAGTTGCCTAAGATTATAGTGGTGGTAATGACCAGAGGTAATATTTAAATATAAGTGCTCTGACTCCTGATCAAATGCTTTTTATTTTTTAATAATGACTTACTAAGCTTAACTATTAATATAAATATCACCAGGTTCTTCAATATTGTATAAGGAATATTGAATAGTAACTTATTTTACAAATAACTATTGGTAAAAAAAAAAAAATAGCAGGTATATTCAGAAAGATTTTTTAAATTTTGTTATTTTGTTTTTGTTTTTTTGCTACTAAATTACAAATTATATCAATGTGACACTAAGTCTGGAAGTTATCTTGATGTGATGAATGATATAGTGAATAAAGATCCAGCTTTGGAATCAAATTAGGATGTTGTTGATTTAAATCCTGTCTCTTGACTCTTACTATGTTTAGATATTTAATTAAAATTTCAAAATAAAATATTTTATAAATAAATATTTATTTAGATATTTGGAATAATAACATTATTCTAAAAAAAAAAAAAAAGGCCCTCTTGCCTCCCAGTGATCCAGACATATATGATGGCATGCTTGCTTGAGTTCTAGACAATACATAATGCTTACAAGCCTTCCAAGTCACCAGTGAAATGAAATAAGGTTGTATGCTTGGTCCTTTGTTTTTTACCATCATGTTTTCAGTCATGTCATCAAATGACTTCAACAAGTACAAAAAGGCATTAAAGTTTTTGGATTACTGCACTGATGGTAAAGTTTTCAACTTGAAAGAGTAAAGTGGAGGGAGTCGGTGCATGAATTTTTGTTTCCAGATGATTCTGTAGTCAATGCAGTCTCTGAAGTTGAGAGGCAACAAAATATGGATTGATTCTTTGATGCTTGTGCTAATTTTGGTCTCACAATTAACACAAAGAAAACACAGATACTTCATCAGGTAGTACCACTTGATCCATTTGTAAAATTATCATTTACAACATATAGAGATTTTTGAATGCTGTAGATAAGTTTAGTTATAGTAGCAGTATACTTTCTTGGGATGTATACATTGAGGCTGACATATACATTGCCAGAGCCAGTGATTGGGAGTCTCTGAAAGGAAGTTTGGGAGAAGAGACATATTAGATTGATGATCATATTGAAGTTAAACACAGCTGTTGTGTTGACATCACTATTGGATGCCTGTGAAACCTGGAAAGTATACCAGGGCCATGCCAGGAAACTGATGTGTTTCCATTTGAATTGCTTTAGGAAGATTCTGAAAATCACCTGGTAGGAAAAGATACCAGACACTGAAGTCCTTTCTTGAACTAAACTACCAAACATTTGAATTCTACTGCAGAGAGTACAACTCCATTGGGCTTGCTACCTTGTTTGAATGCCAAATGTAAATTTGTCAAAAAGCCTATATTTCAGAGAATTCACACAAGGCAATCATTCACAAAGTGGTCAGAAAAAATAATACAAACATACTTTTAAGTTTTCTCTTAAGAACTTTAAAATTTATTGTATTACATGTGAGAAACTGGCATAGAACTAACTAGCATGGTATGCCCTCATCAAAGAAGGTACTATGTCCTATGAGCAAAGCAGAATTGAATTAGATCAGAAGAAATTTGAGATGCACAACATTAAAGAATCAACTTCAACTGTTCATAGGGACCTATGGCAGAGTATCTTGAATTTGTATTGGTTTGATCAGCCACAATTGTATACACTAACTTGATTCTAACAATCATGTTATTTTGATTGTCTTCAAGAACTAAAAACAATCACCACCAAGATTCAAACATTTCTTCCAGGTAGAAACATTTTCCTTGGGAATTCCCTACAATAGTGAAATTTTAGTCTAATTCTAAATCAACTTTAGTTTTATCCAATGGTGCATTTTTAAAGTTGTTCCTTATTTTCCCTACTCCAAAACAGCTCAGTGAACTAGAATATGTAATTAACTGGAACACTCCATTCCCTAGCCATTCTGCGTGTGAGGTAGGAGTTTATTGCATTTTCTTCACAGAGCTGTCTCAGTATGGGTCTCCCCAGTGTTTTAATTTTCATTGCTCTACCTATCAATCAATAATAAATGCTGCCAATTAGGTTGCAAAAAACTGGTTATAAGACTTGGATAGGAGGAAAATAAAACCTTGTCTCTCTAAATAGTTACGAAAAGTCATAAAGCCATTAGATTTTTCTAAAGCCTGAAACTGGTCATTTGAAGCAGTTTCATAGATACCAACATTTATTGTGGAGTTTCTTTTCTTTCTTTTCCACTTTCAAAACATTTGTAGCTCCTGTGCATTCAGTTTTGGGTATATATGAAAATATTTCTATAAACACTTAACCTTTCCCTGTGTATGACATAAACCTTACTTTGATTTTTCTGCACATAGCATGGAAATCAAGTATGCTGAAAGGGGACTGGCTATACTTAATAAATTCTTTGATTATATAAACTACTTGTGGATAATCATTAATAATAGAATATTATAGAAATGAATTTGGGCAATATCTAACTCAAGCTGTTCTTTTTAAATATAAGGAAACTAAAGTCCAAAGACATTGCTATTATAGATCAAGGCAAAATATAAGAGACAATTGATTGGATCACATTTAAGAAATTATTCAGTACTCTCAATAATGCAAGAATACTTAGGCACATACCAGATACAATTTGTTAAGCATCAATAGCTCATAAGAATTAAGGGAAAAATAACTAATGTAGCTATAGAAAGCTTCATAGTAGGAAAAATAGCTGCAATAATTTATTAATGATGTATTGGATAAAGAAGTCATATAAAAGATATGTTGATAATTGGATGGAAGTAAACTTGAGTACCATGGATAAGGATGATTTGTTTTATCAAGAGACACAAGATATGGATAATGTAAAGTTTACATAGAGACTCAAGACATACCCAAAATGTTCAAAGGAGGGCTCTCGTACATTGTGTGGACTTTCTAAAAAAGGATGTGATATCAGGACATAATTAATCAAAACACTTTTATCAAGCACCTTCTACATTCCAAGTAATATGTTAAGCATTTGGTAGATGATATTACAAAGGATGCATTGGCATTGAATAGAACTTGGAAGATATGTGATTAGCATTTTTAATAGTTAATAGGAACAGCTAGATTGTACAGTGGATAGAGCACCAGCCCTGAAGTCAGGAAGACCTGAGTTCAAATCTGACCTCCGACATTTAACACTTCCTAGATGTGTGACCCTGGGCAAGTCACTTAAACTCAATTGCCTCAGCCAAAAAAAAATTAATAGCAACAACCATTAGATTAAAGAGTTATCAAAGTTTTAAAAAGATATCATTGTATTATGAAATAGCAAATATGATGATGAAATGTGATGAACAGCAAATTTCCCCTCTTAAATAAGATATTTGTAATAATTCTTTGACAATATCTCACTGAAAGGATAGAATGAATACAAAAGATTTTAGACACTTTGTCAGGAAACAGTTCAAAGGAAAGATCACATGATTATAATTATAAACCAGTCCCTTACTAATTTCTCATTTCTATTATTTCATAAAATCCTAAGAATTTGGAATTTTCTTATATGATTCAGGTGCTAAATATTTAGGTGTGTCATTGAGCTATACTACTTTTATTCTAGATACTAACACATTACTCCTATGACTTGCCCTAATTTATTTTTGATTCATATTTTTAAAAATTAGTCCTCATTCTTCTGTGTTCCAGATTCCTCAAGGTTCTGCTTTCCTTCTGTGGTATATTACTTTTCCTCTTGATATTCAGTCTTATTATTATGCTATATTGTTTTGTAAGTTATACTTTTCTATAAATTTTTTTCATCTTGGATCATAGATTTTGTTTAAAGTTGTATTGATGTGTTTTGCTTTAATACATCAAATTTCTAGATTACTCTTATCCTGTGAAGTTTTTCTTATAATATGCAAAAAAATAAAATACCATGATTTCATCTCAAAATATTGCAACATATCATATCTATACCCTCCTAAATCATTCTATTTTTAAAATGTTAGATTTTTTAAAAAAATTAACAGAGATGTATATTCTTTCTTTCCTACCCCACTGTGGGGAAAAAGAGATAAACAAACTCTTGGTAATAAAGAAGCATAGTGAAGAAAAAAACAAATTTCCTTATTGTATTCAGAAACAGGTGCATCTCATTCTATACTCACAAACCACATCCTCTGTCAGAAGGCATCAGTATATTTTAGCAACATTCCCATGAAATCATGGATTGTTATTCTATTGATAATAGTTCTTAAAAACTTTAAAAAAATTTTTGTCTTTATAATATTGTTATTGTATACATTGTTTTGGTTCTGCCTAATTCACTTTGCATCTATATATATTCAAATCTTCCTATACCTTTTTTGAAATGATGTATTTCCTCATCTTCCATCAGATTTATATATCATAGTTTATTCAGCCATTATTCCATTGATGAACATTCTTTTAGAGTTCTTGTCTGACTCTAAATCCAACAATTTTAGGATCTTTTGAAGCTTGTAAATTAATATAATATTCTCTTTGTCCATATCAGGAAATTGAGGGCCATAAAAGTAAAGTGTCTTGCCCCATATGACATAGTTCAGTAATGGCAGAGTCAAGAGAAAAAAGTAAGCTGCCCTTTATGATTTTGTACATAGGAATGTTTTCAATTTATATACCATGTCTGCTCCTACCATCTACCATACCAAAAAAAAAAAAAAAAAATGTACAAACATGCAAAAACATGTTCCAGGGACTTTATACTAGTCAATGGACGTGACATTGGGTGGGACTGGTGCTAGACCCCCCTTCCCCAAATTAACTAATTAGAGACATCTTCAGGTAAAAAGAGAAAGTATTTATTTACTCCCTGCAGGGAAAGGACCAGCACACCAGGAAAGTATCTCAAAGCATCTCAGCTCCCAACATGTGCCTGACCTGACAAACCAGAAACAGTAAAACTGCTCAAATAGCAAAAGACCCAAATCTTGTCATTGGATAGATTAAAAGGAAGTAACCACATTGACCAATGGTCACCAATGTTGTCTGCTTCCGTTGAGTCACTTCTCTTCCTGTAGCTGGCATAGGTTCTGACCTTTTTAGACCTCTAGGCCTAAAGATCATGTGACTTCTGTAATTTGGGACCCAAGATCTGATCTTCCAGCTCTGCAGACCTCTGGGATTAGGGACCAAGTGACTTAGGCCTAATCCAATAGACTTTTTGAGAAAACTTCACCCAATCCCATTCAATATAAATGAATGAAGAGATTTATGAAAAAGTACTTATTAGTCACTTAAAATGTTCCAAGATTGATACTAACTAAGCACTATGGATACAAATAGAAAAATGATCAATCATCTTCCTCAAGCAACTTAAATTGTAATAGGGTAATAAATATGTATGTAGGCCTACATATATATTGCTCAATTTATTAAAGTTATATAATAGAGAATACATAAATACATTATGTACTATATGGTATGTATATATGTAATATATATATACTTACAAATGTATACATATACATATGTTTGTCCTATGTTATTAAAGAAAATCATGACATTAGGGAGATGACCATGACATGCAAATGAATCGTATTTCAGTAAGAGAGGGCTGTGCAAGATTTCCAGACTTAATTTCTCCTCCAGAATCATCTGGGTCCAGTGGCCAAGTCTACATCAGGAAGACTGGAGATGGTCCTGGATGCATTGGGAGACCTTGACCATTTTAAAGCTAAAGTATTTAACAGGTTTCAGTTTGACAGTGTTCTATTTAAGGAAAGGATTTAAGGATTAAGGCTAGGAAAGAAAAAAAAAAATAAGGCAAAGAATACCTTTTTTTTTTTTTAAACCTGGTGTAAACAAAGAAACAAATAAATGAATAAACACATGAATGAATGAAAGGCAGTGGAAGACATAGGGTTTCTGATTAAAATAGCAACATTCACTCTGAAACAATCATAGCCAAAACAAAGGCTAATATTAAATAGGCTTGACTTGAGATCTTTTAACCAAAGTGAGTCCAAGGGATTTGGATGTAAGGTATGGTCCTTAAGATCTCTCCTGTGAAACCCTATCAAGGAAAGAAAGAAAGAAGGAAACTAGCTGTGTTGCCTGGTCCTCTAAGAGGCAGTTCTTACTCACAGAGGTTGCAGTTTATCCTTAAAAGAAGACCATGACCTCAGAGTGGTGATTCAAAGACATGCAAGTGAATTGGATTTTAGTGAGGGAGGTCTGTGCAAGGTTGCCAGGTTCACTCTTTTTTCTGGAAACATCCGAATCTAGTACTTGATATAGATCAGGATGATTAGAAATGGCCCTCGATGCAGTGGGAGATTTTGGTCTTTTTAAGCTAAAGTATTTAACATATCTGTTATGGTGTGTGTGTGTGTGTGTGTGTGTGTGTGTGTGTGTGTATGTGTATGTGAGAAAAAGAGAGAGAGAAAGAGAGAGAGAGAGACAGAGTGGGGGGAAGAGAGATAGGAGAGAGGGAGAGAAAGAGGGTGGAGAGAGAGAAAAAGAGAGTGGGAGATAGAGAAAGAAAGATATATACACAGGAGAGAGAGAGAGAGAGAGAAAGAAAGAGAGAGAGAGAGAGAGAAAAAGAAAGAGAGAGAGAGAGAGAAAGAGAGAGAGAGAAGAGAAAGAATATCTACTGGACAGGGAAGGGAATGTCTGGGAACAAAAGGATGATGAATTGAACTATAGTGAAGTCAATTTATTTTTTCCCCCAATATTGATTTTTATTACTATGTTCAGAACAAAGGCTGCAATCGGGAGATGGATGTTTATGGAATCAGGGCAAATTGCAAGATGGCCAGGGAGACAGATGAATAGGATATAAGAAAACAATTGAGGGAAACCTGCGTTTAGTTACATATACTACATTATTTTAGCTTATTATGATTATTAAGTAAATTCAGCATTTAGATGGAGCTTTAAATTTTTCAAAGCACTATTGCAATGTGTTATCTTGCTTTATCCTTAATAATTCTCTGTAGTTGGTGCTATCATCTCCATTTGACAGATTAGGAAACTGATGTGCAGCGCAGATTTATTTGCAAAATCATTCACGAATTAAGCCATCTCAGCCTCACTCCCAGAGTTTGTATTAAGTGCCTACTAAAAAAAAAATCCACTTAACAATATTAGCCACCCAGTTCAGTAATGGAGGGTACCAATGTATAATGGAAGCTGAGAAAAAGGTCAAGTAATGTTATGCTATATTAAGAGAGGCAGTATGAGGCAATGTCTAGAATTAGAGCAATTATGATCACATTATTCCTTCTCATGCACAGAGTTTATCTGGAATAATATGTTTTGGGTGTCACATCTTGGGAAAGCCATTGATAATTAAATGTCCAGAGGAGTCCACGTAAAAGTAGATTCAACACAAGGAATAAGGGAAGTTGAGTTTGGAGAAGGGAAAATAGGGTAGACATGATAGATACCTTCAAGTAATTGAAGGGTCATCACAGAGAAGAGACATTTAATTATTTCAATTTTGACACCAAGGCTACAACTGAAAATAATGGCAGAAATTCTTAAAAGGGAAAATTAGGATTGGTATCAGGGGAATCTATCTAGAAATATTCCTGAAGTATAACAATCTGCCTCATGAGGGAGTAGGCTCTTAATAACCAGATATCTTCATTTAAAGACTGATTTGACCCTTGTGAGGTATGCTGTTGAAAGGATTCTTGTCAAAAGCAAATTGGATTAGATGGCTCCTGAGAGTTCTTTTAATTGTGATATTCTTTTTTGTGAAAATTTATCTTGCATTAATAAAAAATAAGGTGAATTAAAACAATTGGCATTTGTCTACCTTATAATAATAATAATGCAAATGACTAGCATTTATATTGCACTCTAAGGTTTCAAAGTACTTCCTGTATAAAATTTGCATCATTTGAACCTCACAACTTTGTGAGTAAGTTTTCAAAGGAGGAAGTGGAAGTTAAGAAAATGTAAATAATAACTTGCTCTGAGAAACACAGTTATGTCTAGGGTAAATTTGAAGTCATGTCTTTCTTATTCCATTTCTAAGCTGATAAAGACTAAAATGTGTATATCCAAAAAAAAAAAAAAGAAAGAAAAAGAAAAAAGAAAAAAAAAACACAACTTTAATACTTGTTAGACAAAGTCCAAGTGATTCTTTTTGGCATTTGTTTACATGAATGAAATGATTTAAAAAAAAAAAAGACTGAAATAAAGTAAAATGATTTAGAAATTATGTGTTAAGCTTGATAAGTATGATGGATGAAGGATTTGAAGTCACAAAAATCTAGATTCAAATCCTACCCCAAATACCCATTAGTTATGCGATGCTTCATATCACTTTAGCTCTTCTGCCCACTAATTGTAATCTTTAAAAAAAAGGAATTGGACTTGATAGTACCTTTAAAAGTGCTACCAACTTCAGAGTTATGGTCCAGGAATCTTATGGACTCTAATCCTAAGTTTTTGATTTGTATTTGACCAGTCATCCATAAGGTTTTAAATAACAGATGCATTGTGTAACAAAGTACAGCTAGTTGGCTGAATGAATCCCCCAGCTGTCACTAAGAGAACAACCTTAAATATCATAATTAAAAATATAATGGGACTAATATGCATTTAGATTTTTGGCAGCTGAGATGAAAATTGTTACAGCATTTGAAAGAAAAATACCAATATATCACTGTTAAAAAGACACTTCAAATTTAGACAATTGTTCTCCAAGCAAGGGGAAGGGCAAGTTCTAAATTCCCAAGTTTTAAAAGAAAATGAAAGGAATTTATTTCTCTAATTTTTAAAATTGCACATCAAGGTCCTCCCTAGATCCTTAAATCCCCCTACTTATCTTGCATATAGCTTATTTGTACATTTTGGTTTCTTATTGTCTGCCACAAGCAAGCAATTGGATTATGAGATCCTTGAGGACAGGGATAATATTTTGCCCTTCCCCCCCTCCCTTTTTTTTTTTTTTTTTGTTGTTAATTTTTTTTTAGTACCAACACTTAGCACAATGTTTGATAAATGGTAAGAACTAAACACTAAGCACTAGAAAGACTAGGAGGTTCGAAAGAGACAAAAACATTATACCCAGAGGCAAGACGAGCAAACTGTCTTTCACCTCCAGTCTCGAGAAGATTCTTGGGGTAAGGAAACTGAATGAAGATAATATGTTTAAAATGGCATTTTACCTTTTGGGAAATCTTCATAGGACAAGTTCATATATTTTGGTAGCTAAGTGTAAATTGACTGAGAGAGCTTGGATTTTTGTGAAGAATCTGGACTTCAAGGTACCCCCAAATAGGGGGGTACACTGATAGGATTATAAGTGGGCCTTTTGTTACCCTTGATTGAATTCTTAGCTGAATACTTTGCATTGACAAAACCATTATAAATTCACAATTACTATATCCAATCATAAAGTCAACTTATGAAGTCAGCCAAAAAAGCTATATTTCCCCTATAAAAGAACTTAGCTGTACTGAACCAATTTGCTAACTCTTTTTTTTAGGGTTAGTCTGTTTGCCAAACTTAATTTAGCTAATTTTATACTGTTGAAGGTTCTCTTGGGAATTTACCACACCTTAAAGCTTGTCATATGGAAAAATAGTATTTTCCCCTGGTTAATTGCAAGTTCATCTGGGAAATTTAGTTCTTTTCTTTTCCTCTTGTTAACTGCTAAAATCCCCTTACTTTGATAAAAATCCCCATATGGATTTAGCCTGCAGTTAGCTATGTGATAAAAATCTTTGTATGCAGATTTGAAAAAGATCTACAAATTCTTTTGAGACTCCTGGTGGCACTAACCTATAACTCCAATATACTTTTGGTAAGTCAAACCCATACTCTATCATTTGATTGCCAAATGCCATAAATTCCATTCCATCTCATCCTATCTGGTCTTCTTCAGCAGACTGGATCTTTTGTACTCCGTAATTTTCAATGACGTTCTACTGGTTGCTTCCCTGCTGGCAAAATACACAAGTATTTTTCCTTCATCTTTAAAAAAAAAAAATCCTTACTTGATCCTATCATCTTTATTAGCTACCACTATATTTATTTTTCCTCCCTATTCTGGCTAAATCCTAGAAAAAAAAAAGTCTTCTCACTTGTTTCTAAATTCTTTTCGTTCTGAATTTTGAACTCTTCATTCAACTGAAACTATTTTCTACAAAATTATTCATGATCTATCAAATTTAATTTCTTTTTTTCTCAATCCTTATCCATCTCCTTTATATAGATTTTGTTATTGATAATTTGTTTTCTTCTTCATGATAATTTTGTTATTATATCCATATCTTATCCTGAATACTCTCCCTTCTCCAGATTTCTGAGACACAATATCCTTAATATCATTCCTATTGAAGGGATGGGGAGGGTGGGGTGAAGGGTGAACCCTGAAACTTTGTAGAAGAAAGGTGATTAGGGTCTTAAGCTCTTCCTTGGGAAAACCATACAATGCCCTCTTAAGTGGTCTCATTCAGTTGAAGATCTGGGCCTGATATTACTATTAAGTGGCTTGAAACTCTAAGATAGGTACTCTCTTTTCAACTGAAAATCTAGGCCCAGGGGCATTGACAACATTGAGGGATTCTCATTCAATTTTGAATGGAAGCCCTAGCCTCAGACCACTAATAAAAGACAATTCTGAATTAAAAATCTCTGCAAAAGTCTTAAACAGAAATTTGCTTTGCCAATGGAGCTCTCTTCTTGGCAAGGCTGCTTATATCCTCTTCTCAGTATTAACCTTTGTTATTTCTCTGATAGAACCTTGCCACTGAAGAGTTTATTTTTCTAGCACAGCTGACTTCTCAGTGCCAATAAAATTTCCTTTTGCCTCAGACTTTTGGGTTTTCAAATTCTTTGGCATTGGATTTGTTTCGACCAGAGGGGATTACCCGCCTCAATTTTCACACCACTAGCACCACATCACTACTGTCTGACTGTTGCATCTCAGCTTTATTTGCTTAATCTCAATCAGGGTGGTTCTACTAGATATCAGGGACTCCCAAACCATTGTACTTGACTTCTTGCTCCCTTTTCTTTTTTCACTATAGTATTTTGCCTGATGATCCATCTGCTCCTTTGGCTTTAACAGTCATCTATTTGCAAAAGATTCTCAATTCCATATTTTCCTAGTTGTTGTTCACTTTTATTTAACTTTTTATTACCCCATTTTGAATTTTCTTGGCAAATCTACTAGAGTGGTTTACCATTTTCTTCTCCAGCTCATTTTATAGATGAGAAAACTAAGGTAAACAAGGTTAAGTGACTTGTGCATGGTTACATAGCTAGTAAAATATCTGAGGCCAAATTTGAACTCATGAAGCTGACTGTTAAGGGCCAGAACTCTGAAACAAAGGATTCTTACAAGGTACTAAATCAGTGGAATTGATGGAGACAATAGTTTAGCATGGTTCAGTATGGTTGATTTAATCCTACAAGGAGATATTATGGGCCAGAACTGAAACAAGATACTAAATGGAGTTGAGGAGACAATGGTTAAATCTAGTTTAGCATTGATTTAATCCTACAACAAATAATGGTTTCCTAGTGATATAATGATTGGTGTATACTCAGAGTGGGGCATATTATAATGCCGGAGAAACTGAGCAAGACAGAGATTAGAGACTATTTTAATAATATATTAAATGGAGAGATATACTGGGACCAATAGATCCATGTTTGGTCCCAGGGCTGAATGACACTATTGTCTTCAAGAATCCAGCAAACAGAGTTCTCAATGATATATATATACATGTGGCTCAGATGCAGAGAGTAGACTGAGACAGGGGCAAAGTCAGGGTACTGAGAATGGGAACAAGATTCTGACAGGGTGGGGTGAGCCTCTGGAGAGGGGATGACATAATCAGGGGGAGGCACCTTGAATGTAGGGAGAGGCATCTTGATAAGACATTATCTGATATTCTAATAGCTTTGGATGGGGAGAAGCATTCTGATGTTCTATCAAGTATTCTGATAAAGAAGAAGGGGAGGTTTTGCAGAACTGAGAAGCAGGGAAATCGAGGTGGGACTGGGTCAGGATAATTAGGGAAACTAAATCAGAACAATAAAAGAAAACTGTGGCATAACAATATAAGCTGGGAGCCTTAGCCTGGACAGACAGTCTGGGAGATTCAGAAGCCAAAGAAGGCAGGCAGGAGCTCAAGCTCTCAGAATCCAGGAGAGAAATAGGCTTCCAGAAAACTAGCTGAGCACCAAGTGAAGGAGACAAGACTTTGAAGGAGATAATAAAGGATTTGGTCTTTAACACTTGGCTACATTTGTGTGGTGAATACTCTGAACTGAAATGAAGGCTGCCTCCTTCATTTCATCATAATAAAGTAGAGATTGTAAATCAAATGCAACCTATCCCAAGTGTAGATGGAAGTCTTCTCATTGACTCCTCAGTGATCCTTTGGCTTTTATCCAATACTGTCTTATCTCACCTTTGGGTTTCATCAGAATGATAGTATCATATTTTTTCTTTTTCTTTTTAATATTTCAACAATCTTTCATTTTTTTCCTAATATACATTAAGATAATTTTCAACATTCATTTTTGTAAGACATTTTGTTCCAATTTTTTTTCCCTTGCTTATTTCACTTCTCTCCAAGACAGCTAGCAATCTGTTATTGGTTTAAAATGTGCAATTCTTTTAAACAAATTCCATATTTGTCATATTACACACAAACAAATAAACAGAACAAAACAAACAAACAAACAAAAAAAAACAAGAACAAAAGGGGAAAAAAAAAACATGAGAAATAAAGGAACAAACAAACAAAAGATTTTGATCCCTATTCAGTCTCTACAATTCTCTCTCAATGCAGATTACATTTTCAATTCCCAGTCTATTGGAATTGCCTTGAATCACCACATTATTGAGAAAAGCCAAGTCTATCACAGTTGATTATCACAAAATGTTACTTACTATGTATAATGTTCTCTTGGTTTTGCTTTCTTCACTCAGCCTTTCTTTCCAGGCCTTTTTTAAATCAGCCTGCTCATCATTTCTTATAGAATAATAATAGAATATAGAATAAGAACATAATTTCATTATGTTCAACTTATTCAGCCATTCCCTAACAGATGGACATCCCCTCAATTTCTACTTTCTTGCTATTACAAAAAGAGCTCCTATGAACCTTTCTGTACATATGGGTTCTTTTCCCTCTTTTATATCTTTTTGAGATACAACTATTATTCTAAAATAAGATTTTCTCTGAAAATCTTTAAGGAAAAAACTTTAACATATTATTATTATTGATAGATGTCTATCTGATGTTATTATTGAAAAGATGAGAAACATTAAATCCAGAGGAGAGGACAGATTGTTCCTAAATCTAACCTATGGCTATACAATAACCACTGCTTAAAAAAACAAGACAAAAAATAAATATCTACGCACATATAGGTATGGATCAATAAATAACTCTCACTCACCTCATAACCAAAGTGTAGCTCATAAGAAGTTAGCATAATGATATCATCATGAATAGCAAACAGAGTCAGTTTTTATTTTATCATATGAGAAAAAATGATGACTCAGTTTGTTATCAACTCAGTTCTTATAACTTTCAAAAGGACCTGGATCTTAGGCCAAAGAGAAGTTGAGAGGAAAAAAAAAAAAAAACATCAAATAGGAGAAAGCAGGTACTCATTCCAACATAAATATGTTACATATTTGCATGTAATTGTTATATTTATTTTGCTAATTTCCAAATAGGAGGAATGCAATGGTGGTAAATTCTTATAGATCTAGGTCAAATCTCTGTATATTTTAGAAATGAGACCTTTTACTAGAAACACTGCTTGTAAAACTTTTTCTCATCTTTCTGCTTCCCTTCTAATTTTGGACACATAGGTTTTGTTTTTAATCTTTTTAGCTTAATATAGTCAAAATTATCCATTTTGCATTTTACAATGTTCTCTAATTCTCCCTTGGCCATAAATTCCTCCCTTTTCCAGAACTCTGAATGGTATAATATCTCTTAGTCACCTGCTTTATTTATATCTTTAAGTCTATGTCATGAACCCATTTTGATTTTATCTTGGTATATATAAGGTATAAAATGTTGGTTGATGCATAGTTTTTGCTATAATTTTCAAAGCAATTTTGTCAAATAATGAGTTCTTATTCAAGAAGCTGGAATTTTGGGATTTATCAAACTAGATTACTACATCATTGATATTGTGTCTTATATACCTGACCTATTCCACTGATATACTTTAAAAAAAAAAAAACTATTAAAACTTTTTATTTACAAAGCATATGCATGGGTAATTTCCCAACATTGACCCTTGCAAAACTTTCTGTTCCAAATTTTTCTCTCCCCTAGGTGGCAGGTAGTCCAATACATGTTAAATATGTTAAAATATAGATTAAATTCAATATATGTATACATATTTATATAGGTATCTTATTGCACAAGAAAAATTGCATCTAGAAAGAAAAAAAAAAAAACCTGAGACAAAAAACAAAATGCAAGCAAACATCATCAGAAAGCATGAAAATGCTATGTTGTGGTCCACACTCAGTTCCCACAAACATCCCTCTGGGTGCATATGGCTTTCGTCATCATTGAACAATTGGAACTGGTTTGGATCATCCTATTGTTGAAGAGAACAATGTCCATCAGAATTGCTGATCTACTTTCTTAGCCAGCATCAAATGATTTTGATGACTGTAATGCTATAATTTAGTTTTAGGTCTGTTACTTTACTCCCTTCCCTCTATCCCCAGATATTAATACCCTTGATAGATAACATCACATTTTTGCCCTTTAAAAATGACATTGGTCTTCTTGGTTTTCCTCACAAAAGGTATTCCATCTAATGACTCTGCCTTTTTGCTGCATGTCTCTAATGCCAAGAATCATGTTCTTTCTTATTCTATCTGCTTACTTCCCAAGCTTTCTTCAGGTTTCAGAAAATTATACTTTCCACAAGGAGCCTGTCCTAACTCCTCTTAATCCTAATGCTTTTCATCTAAGATTAATCTCAAATAAATACTGTTTATATTTTGTTTGCACAAAATTATTTACATTTTATCTTCCCTTATATTTATTCCTTGATATTATGACCTATTTTGTTTTGTTTTTCATGCTTTTCGTCATATTCCTAGTGCTTGACACATCGTAGAACTTAATAAATATTCTTTAATTTGCTAATTTGATTTAAAGACTGCTATTGAAGATGCTCCCCTATTTACACCAGGATTGGGAAAGAGTTTTTCTTCATAAAATGAAGAAATCTAGGGACTCAGGATCATAACCAAGTTGGCTAATTTGATCAAGATAAATTCATTATCATCATAGTATGCAGAGAAAATTTCACTTTCCAGTGCCATTAGAAATTAAGATACTTCCTGATAATTCTACCCAATGATTCCTTAAGCCCTTTTTGGGAAAGAGATGTCTGAACCATCCTTGGGAAAAAGACCTTCCAATAAAAGAGATCCACCATTTTTCCAGGGTGTTTATTTCTCTTTCTTCTGAGGGGGCAGGAATTTAAAGATAGGCAGGAATTTAAATATCCAGATGACTCCAGGAAGGTAATGGAACCTGGAAAGCCTGTGCTGAAGTAGTTCTTCCATTGGGTATGTCTTCTTGGAGATAAGAACCACAAAATCATTCAGTTGAATAACAGTCCTTGCTAGAAAGACTGTTACTGTTACTGTTCTATTCTACCATCCTTTCTGAAAGGATCATTGACCTCATGGGGTGATGTCTAGACTTATTTTTTTTTATTAAAGCCTTTCATTTTAAAAACATATGAATGGATAATTTTTCAATATTAATTCTTGCAAAATCTTGTGTTCCAATTTTCCTTCTCTATACCCTACTCCTTTCCCTAGATGGTAAGTAATTCAATATATGTTAAACATGATAAAATAGATGTTAAATTCAATATATAAATACATATTTATACAATTATCTTGCTGCAAAAGAAAAATCTAATCAAAAAAAAAAAAAAAAAACAAGAAAGAAATGTAAGCATACAACAGCAAAAATGGGGGAAATGCTATGTAGTAATCCATACTCATATTCCACAATCCTCTCTCCAGGTATAGATGGCTTCATCACAAGATTATTGAAACTGTCCTGAATCTCATTATTATTTTTTTCAGTGCCTTTTGTTTTATTATAGCTTTTTAT
Source organism: Sarcophilus harrisii (assembly GCF_902635505.1). Taxonomy (NCBI): domain Eukaryota; kingdom Metazoa; phylum Chordata; class Mammalia; order Dasyuromorphia; family Dasyuridae; genus Sarcophilus; species Sarcophilus harrisii. The sequence continues at coordinate 242,546,565 of NC_045429.1, forward strand.
TTACAAGATATATGCCTGGGTAATTTTTCAGCATTGACTCTTGCAAAACTTTCTGTTCCAACTTTTCCCTTCCTTCCCCCCCCACTTCCTCTTTTAGATGGTAGATAGACCAATACATGTTAACTATGTTAAAGTATATGTAAAATGCAATATATGTATACATATTTATATAGTTATCTTACTGCACAAGAAAAATCAGATTTAGAAATAAAGTAAAAATAACCTGTGAATCTCATTATTATTATTGAAAAGAGCCACATCCATCAGAATTGATCATTATACAATCTTTTTGTTAACATGTATAATGATCTCCTGGTTGTGCTCATTTCACTTAGCATCACTTCACACTCTCCAGGCCTCTCTGAAATGCTCACTACTGATTGTTTCTTATAGAACAATATATTCCATAACATTCATATACTATAATTTATTCAGCCAATTTCCAATTGATGGAAATCCACTCAGTTTCCAGTTTCTTGCCTCTACAAAAAAGGCTGCCACAAACATTTTTGCACATGTTAAGTCCCTTTCCCTCCTTTAAGATCTCTTTGGGATATAAGCCCAATAGAAACACTGCAGGATCAAAGGGTATGCACAGTTTTATAGTCCTTTGGGCATAGTTCCAAATTGCTCTCCAGAATGGTTAGATCAATTCACAATTCCAACAATGTATTAGTGTCCTGGTTTTCCCACATCCCCTCCAACATTCGTCATTATCTTTTTCTGTCATCTTAGCCAATCTGACAGGTGTGTAGTAGTACCTCAGAGTTGTCTTAATTTGCATTTTTCTGCTCAATAGTGATTTAGAGCACCTCATCTGAAAATTGTCTGTTCATATCCTTTGATGTCTAGACTTGAACATGATTTGGATTTAAAAACCACAGAGTTGCACAAAGTGTCAGCTTCATTTTCTTTTTAAGAGTTATTGTAGTACAATGGTAAGATAGAAGTTAAGACAACTTAGGATGTAAAGGATGACCATGGCAGGGGTTTGTTGAAAAGAAAAGTTTGAAATAAGGAAAACCCAGCTACTATAATCACAAATATAAGGATGAAAACTGTTTTTTGTTTTGTTTGTTTGTTTTTGCTGAGGCAATTGGGGTTAAGTGATTTGTCCAGAGTCACAAAGCTAGGAAATGTAAAGTGTCTGAGACCAGATTTGAACTCAGGTCCTCTTGACTCCAGGGCTGGTACTCTAACCACTGTATCACCTAGCTGCCCCTAAAAATTTTTTTTTCAAAGATCTTTTGCAGCATTCACCTATACCAACTGCCCAAGGATTATACAGAGGTGGAGAATCCAATGGATATAATGGGTACTGGCCTCAAAAGTTCTTTGTGGTGAAGTACATGCCAGTGATTCAGGTGAGCCCATAAGCAATCAGTATAATCGTGGATAATGGCTATTATTATACATCCCACATTCACTGAAACATAGCATTTATATCCATGTATCCTGATTGGTTAAGCATTTACCCCCTAACTTCTGCTGTTATTGTATGGGTATCAAAATAATTATTCAGTTCAAGTAAAAAAATATGATGTTTCTACTATTGTTCTCCCAGATCCAAGACCCAGACAGCTTGTCTAGCCCCAATAGGTAAGAATCAATAATTCACATAAATGAACATCAAGGCTCATCAAGGCTTATTCAAAGGAAATTATATGAGTTATAGCTTATTGTACTAGGAAGCAATGCTAACATTCCCATCCCCAGAATACTTTCCAAAAAGTGGATTAATTTCCAGTTGTGCAGGTCTTTTCCATAGTGGTTTAAGCTTCCAATAAACAAGGCAAAATGAAATTTCTTATAAATGTATCCTAATGGGGTAGCCAGGCAATATATTAGGGGAGGTAAGATGTTGATGTGCTCAGTCTTTGAAAGAGGTGTCACACATTTATGAAGGGCTCTACAGGTCAGGCATCTCGAAGAGTATGACCTTGGATGTAGTATTTCCATTTAATAAAACCACCTGTTCTTTATCTATCTTATAAACTATAGATATTAAGCCTTATTTGAAGGCTATAATAAAACAAATTTTATTCTTCTGGTGGGGAGCATTCTTGTCCATTAAAGGGGAGAATAATTTTCTTTTTTTTTTTTTTCTTTTTTTTTTTTTTTTACTGAGGCAATTGGAATTAAGTGACTTGCCCAGGATCATACCTGATTAGATATGTTCATTATTCATTACAAATTTGGCTATGTTCCATTCCACAGACATCTAGAGTTATTTTCTCTTTTTTCTCAGAATTCAGCTGTTTGTGCATTGTCAGTGTAACTGTCACCCAAATAATCTACTTCAAAGAATCTGACTTGGGAAACTCAGAAACATTATTCAAATCACCCTAGATTGATCCCTTCATTGAATGCAATGGAAGAGATAATTGATTGGAACTGTTTGTTTGCATGGTTGTTCTGTTTAAAATACTTAAGTTCACCTATTTTAGGTTATGAATAGGATAAAATTGCCATCTTATTATTCCTAAAATAGATCTCAGAGAAATAGATCTCAGAGAAATATACCTCAAAGTAGCTTTGACCATTCATTGAATATCCTTATAACCATCTGGTAGTGGTGTATCTTATTTTAAGAGTTACTTATTTTAAGTTAATAAAAAGTCTCTTGGAAATCAAATCCATTGCTTAACTAAAATATGCAAAGTGATGACAGTACTTGTACATACTTATTTGCTAATGCATACAAAAAACATTTTAATCATGTTGTTCATGGAGTTTTTGGCTTCTGCATTCACTAGTAATGATGATCATGATGATTACTTGTATCTCCACTGCTTTGGTGAAGTTTATGATGCATAGTAGGTGTTTAATAAAGGTTTTCTGATTGCTGATAGTAGACGGTGGTGGCGACAATGACAGGAAAATTTACAATTACAGAAAAGTAAATTAACTATTCCTAGGAATGCATTTGTTCACAAAAGCACAAGCTTGCAAGTATATTTATGACTGCAATGTATAATTAAATTTCCAAAAAAGAGAAACATCTGCAGTAACATTTCTTTTGGAAAAGAAAAAGCAGGGGAAAAAAGATAAGAAAGATATTTTAAGAAGTTGTTCATTTCCTTAAGAGATAAAGTAGGTTAAGAAGGAAAAAAAAAAAAAAAGAAAATATAAGATTGGACTGTCACTTTCATTAAAAAAAAAATCAAGTGCAAGTACAGTAGTTATGTACTAAGGAGGTAAATTGAACTTGTTGCTAGCAGCAATAAAGGAGAGTCTTCATAAGCAATCCCTCTTTCCAGCAGCAGCAACCAGATTTTCTTTGAGGCTGATTGGACATGGCACCTGGCCCAGTAAACAATGTTACAATTAGATATGTTTTCTTGACAAAATAAAAGCAGTCTCCCGTGGCTTTATTTTTTTCCTAAAGGACCCCTAGTTCAGCCTGATTTGAAGTAATAACCATTTTGTGGAGCTGCCTTTGCTCATCAATAATTGAGAGCAGGTAACGCCAGAATGTCATAACCACGACAGCAGAGAGATTCTGGAATTCCCCTACAAAAAAAGGAAAGTATTAATTCCCCACTTGCTTGAAGGAGTTTGTTGTATTGGAGTGAAGAGCTTCTTTCTTTCAAAGAGACAAAGTTGAAAGAGAGAGAGAGTGAGAGACAGACAGACAGACACAGCACAGACACAGAAAGAGCCAGAGCCAGAGAGACAGAGAGAGAGAGAGAGATAGGGAAAGAGAAAGAGAGGAGAGAGGAAGGGAAAGAAAGAGACAGAGACAGACAGAAGAGACAAAGGCCGACAGATAGATGTAGAAAGAAAGAGATTGTTTTCTAAAATATAAGAAGTCTGTTATGTTAAAAAATAATTGCTACAAGGGATACATTCATTTAACATGCAGTTATATGTGATAGATTGAAATGGTCAGCAAACATGTTATTAAAAGTACATTCTCTTGGCTGGTGAAGTTTAGTTCTGAATATTATTAGAAGTGAATTGTTCTTTGGCTACAAATTTTGCCCTCTTTTTAAATACCCTTTGTGATGAGATACTGAATATGGAGTCTAGCAGTTACATATTATCATCTTTATCATGAAGAGAAAAGGGCTGAAACTCTGAATAGGGACACTGGAATCAGACAACGGAGTACTTAAGGTTAATTACCCATTGGACAATAACTCTATTAGCATATGCTTGGGGAAATGGCCCTTCTCACTATTCTGTGCTGGTTAGTTTGGTGTATACAGGTAGTTGTAGGAGGGATTAGAGGGTGGAGTAAGACAAGCCAGAGTCACTTAGGAGGAGGATGAGGAGAAGGGAGGTCAGTAGGTGGAGAGCTTGTGGCAGTTTTGTCCATCTCCTTTACTTCTCCCCCTAAAGACCAAGGACTTTTGCTGATCCTGACTCTGGCTGATCCTGAGGTCAATAGGGAGCTAAACAGGACTTTACAATGAAGAGGGAAAAAGATTGTTCAGATTACTGAGTCTGAAATATATCATCACCTCCAGCTCTTGGAATCCATAGATCCCTTCAAATGTCAACTCAAGGTACTACTTCCTTTTGCAGTTTTTTTTTTTTTTTTTTTTCCTGCTAACCATAAATTTAGGGCCTCCCTCTGAAATAATTTCAGTATTTATTCACCTGTGAAGACACTCTTTGCCCTCAGTAGAATGTAGGCTTCTTGAAAATAAGTATTGTTCACTTTGTCTTGGTATATATTGGAGCCTGAAACAATATGTGACAAACCTGAATTCATTGATCCTAGGCACATTTAGTGGGAAGTCTTATCAAACTAAAATATTTCGACACATGCTCTGCAATGTAAAGTTGTAGAGCTCTGAGAGTTTGTTAGTTCTCACAGTTTATGTTAGAGGTGGGGATTGAAATCCATTCTCCTTTACCCTAAGGCCAACTTTCTATTGCTATACTATGTTGTCATTAATCTTAAAAAACAGGAAGTACTTGATAAACATCTGCTGAATGATTAATTGAATTAATTAATTCTTCCTTTTCAGTCAGGTATTACCTGAAATGGCATTAGGAAGAAATCACTAGATCCAGAAAAGCTTATCTTATGTGGTATCTACCTCATAGGTCTTTCCATATTTCTCCAATCTCTGGTTTTCTATTTGCAGTGTAGGAAAAACCTTGTATACTTAGGAAATACAAAATAAATTTTTTCAGGAATTTTTGATTCTTGACTTTGTATTCCTACCACCTAGCATAGAACTGGAAATAGAGAAAGCATTTTAGAAAAATGTATGTTTATGCATATGTTTCTATATATGCATGGATATTGGTATATATGCATACATTTTCAGGAAAATACATGCATTCATTTCATGCATAGACACATAAATGTGCATATATACAGTACATAAAGAAAATACATATATTGCATTTGATAGGTGTATAAATATAAATTGTGTATTATAAAACATTAGCATTAAAACATATGTTTACATTCTTAATATGTGTATATACATATAAATAGAGCAGCTAGGTAGTACAGTGGATAGTGAGGAACCTGGAGTTCAATTTCACAGTTCACTTAGGATAAATAGATAGATGTTTTAATGTTTATAAAACACATTATTTCATCTGAAAATGAGGCTGAAAGGGATTAAGTGAGGTATTAGGATCTATCCAACTAATGAATGTTTATGGTTGGATGTGAACTCAGGTCTTCCTGATCCTAAGTCCTCTACTTTATCAACTGTACTTTTTACTAGTCTTGGAGTCAGGAAGATTTGAGTTTAAGTTCAGCCTCAGACTCTTACTAGTTGTGTAACCTTTGGGAAGCCACAACTCATATTTACCTCAGTTTTCTAATTTGTAAAATGGTGATAAAAATAGCATTTATCTTGAAGGGTTGTAATGGGCTGAGGTTTGAGCTGATGCACTGAGGTCCCAAGTACATGAGGCTAGATAGTAATTGGGCTATACTCTATTAATATACATGATTGGATTAAGAATGGTCCCTGCCCACTCTCCTTGCAAGTCCTGATGTGTTGTATAGGAAATGACGATTTTGGTGGGTGGAGGCAGAGAGAGAGGGAGCAAGACAAGTGGGGAGAGATTTGGGCTGAGTTCGAGACTCCGAGCTGCTGGTTGTGTGGCTGCTGGTTGAGCTAGCTTCTTGACTCAGCTGCACACATTGCTATCGCCGATTCTCTTCCACCTCCGATCCTTCTTCACTGAGAATAAAGACTGACGATTTTCCCCTAACCTGAATTCCTGTCTCGTGCTGATCTTAAAATACACGATCTTAACATTTGGCGCCCAACGGTGGGAACCAAGGACTGAAGAAGTCTCCGGTGACCAGGAACTTGGGTGAGTATTGTTAATAGACAAATAAGGAACTTATTTTCTTAAAAACTAAACCAGTAATTTTTTTTTTTTTTTTTGGCTAAAATGGGACAAAGGCTAGCTAAAGACTCTCCATCCCCGCCCCCAACCCCACCCAAGAGTGGTGCTATGGAAAGCATGATTAAGCTGACAGAAATACATGGGTTACTTATAACTTGGGAACAGATAGCGAGATTTGTGGGTATATTAAACTGCATCTCCCCTTGGATCGTAGAGGAGGAGCAGATCTCTCGAGATAACTGGTCCCGGGTTGGACAAGAGATGTTCATACATTTCAGAGAATATGGTCCTCATTCAATTCCCATGGAGGCATTTTATTTATACAATGTATTTCAGTTAGCACTAAGAATCCCTAGAAGAAAGAAAAAGCCCTTGACTCCTTCCACTCCTCCTCAAATTAGCCATGATATTAAGGAGGAAGACAATGAAGAGATTAATGACCATATCCCCACAGGGCATGGAGACTTAAGTGAGCAAGGGTGTGGTGACCTTTCCCCTCAGGAGGGGGCTTCAGCCCCACCCCAGGAGCAAGTGATTGACTCTCCTCCACCAACTCCACCCTCGGGGATGGAGGGAGGAGGGGCAGTGGGGGCAGTGAGGGACCAACCTTGAGCAGGCTTCAAGAGGGGCTTAATGAAGGCCAAAGAAAAGGTGTGGACATCCAGGAGCTACAACCACTTATGTTTCCTGTAATTTCCCAGTCTAATGCCTCAGGTCAACAAAGTCGAAGATACGCTCCTTTTAACGTAGAAATCATTAAAGATCTTAAAAAGGCCTGCACTAATTATGGGGCTACATCAGCTTATGTTAAGATGCTGTTACAGAATTTGGCTTTTGAAATCTTGACTCCTGATGACTGGAAATCTATAGCAAGGGTATGCCTAGAACCTGGACAAAATTACATGTGGCTTTCTGAATATAGTGAGCTCTGTAGGATACAAGCCCAACAAAATAGTCAAAATGCTGTTCATGCTGCGATCACCTATGACCTACTACAAGGTATAGGTCCATATGCAGACGTCACAGCACAGGTTAATTATTCAGTAGCAGCATATGAGCAAATTGCTGCTAATGCTATCAAAGCGTGGGATTCGATTCACAATAAAAATGATAAAGGTGAGGCCTTCACAAAAATAATGCAAGGGCCAGATGAGCCCTTTCTGACTTTAGGACGTTTGCAGACTGCTATCACAAGAACTAATGGGGAAAAATCCAACAACAGATGTTTTAATAAGGCAACTTGCTAAGGAAAATGCTAATGAGGTGTGCAGAAGGATTATACTAGGACTGCCCAAGGATGCTCCTTTAGAGGAGTTCATAAGACGCTGTGCCACAGTGGCACAAATGCCTTTATAGCCAGACTATGATGCAGACTTCCCAAGATCCCAACAGGGTAGACAGGGTCCCTTCCAGCAAGGGACTTCTAGAGAGAAACGGCAATGCTTTCAGTGTGGTAAAGTAGGGCATCTGAAAGCTCAATGTTGGTATAGAGGCAGAGTGAGAAAGCAGGGTGGGAGAACAAGACCCAGTATCCCATGTCCAAAATGCAACAGAGGCTTCCATTGGGCCTCAGAATGTAGACAGGTTCAGGGAAACGGGATGAGGGGCCCAGCCCCAGGGCCCCAGGCAAAAAACACTTGGGGCATGATGGCAGCCAATGGTGCACCCAGAGAGTGCCTAGACGGCCAATACCCCAATATGACCAATCAGCCAAGAAGCCATATGATGGCAGAAAGGGATTACACAATCAATCAGCCAGGAAGCAACCTGATGGAAGAAAGGGATTACAATTAGGGAGAATAGAGTTGTATGCAGCTGAGACAACTGAGATACCCCCTGGAGAGGTGAAATCTGTTCCTCTCCTGCCTATGGATCCCTTGCCTCCAGGCACAGTAGGCTTGACCATTTTACCTCCTGAGAGTACGTACAAAACAGTGTCCATCCACATACTGATGTGGGAAACTGGGGAATGTGTAGATAATATCCCAGTCACCAATACAGGCAGACAATGTGTGACTTATCACCCAGGAGAAATAGTAGCATCAGGTTTACTCATACAGAATCCTAATAAGCAGCCTGGTGATAGTCACCCAGATTCTGATTCCAGATCACAAAATCCAGCAGTTTACTGACAGCAGCTGTAACAACTGACCGACCTATGCTCACAATCTATATAAATGGCCTTCCATTGGAAGGATTGGTAGACACTGGTGCAGATCGGACGGTCATTAGAGGTGCCAGCTGGCCCAGTCACTGGCCAAAGATTAAAGCAGACACTTACATGTCTGGCGTAGGAGGATCAATAGCAGCTGAAGTTAGTGCTGCCCCTATGAGATGGACTTTTGAAGGCAAAACAGGAGTTTTTACTCCTTTTATAGTTGAAAAATCCCCATCAATCTGTGGGGAAGAGACGTTTACAGCAATTAGGATTAAAAATGAGTACTTCGGTTTTTAAGCAGGGCTGCTGTTGAAGGCCTGCCAACACTTTCACCTGTTCCTATCCAATGGAAAACTGATACACCAGTGTGGATAGAGCAGTGGCCCTTAAGTAAAGATAAAATTCAGGCCTTATTAGATATAGTACAGGAGCAGCTTGACCAAGGACACTTAAAACCTTCTCTAAGTCCTTGAATTCCCAGTGTTTGTTGTGAAAAAGAAATCTGGAAAATGGAGGATGTTAACGGATTTAAGAAAAGTGAATGAACAGATGGAAACTATGGGAACTCTTCAGCCTGGACTTCCATCTCCTACTCAGTTGCCTAGAGAATGGCCTCTTTGGGTCATAGATATTAAGGATTGTTTCTATTCTATCCCTCTGGATAAGGAGGATATGAAAAGATTTGCCTTTTCAGTGCCCAGCGTTAACTTAGCTGAGCCTTATAAAAGATATGAATGGACAGTTTTACCACAGGGAATGAAAAACAGCCCTACTATGTGTCAAATGTATGTTGCTGCTGCTCTTGGTCCAGTAAGAAAAGCATTCCAAAAGTTATGCTATTACATTACATGGATGACATTTTGGGATGTGCACCTGAGGAACAAATGTTAGAGGCATGTCTACAAAAGACCATAGAAACACTAAGGAATTACAAATTATACATAGCACCAGAAAAAATTCAAAGACATGTTCCTTTTCAATATTTAGGATATGAAGTATACCCTAAGGTGCTTACCGTTCAAAAACTCTCCTTAAGAACAGAAAAGCTAAACACATTGAATGATTTTCAGAAATTGATAGGAGATATCCAATGGATGCGACCAGTGTTAGGCTTGACTACCTATCAGTTACAACCGTTATATGACATTTTAAGGGAGACAGTGCTTTAAATTCACCACGCAGCTTACAAAAGAAGCTCAAGAGGCTTTGAGAGAAGTTGAACTGGCTTTATCCAATGTGGTTGAAAGAGTCACTCAAAACCCTTGGAGATATCAGTTTTGCCACACAAGAGGCACCCACAGCAGTCCTTCATCAAGGACACAGTGTGATAGAGTGGGTGAACCTCCCAGCACAACCAGATCAAAGCCTTACACCCTACCCAGTGCTTGTGGCTAGAATTTTATTAAAGGCCACTAAGCGAGCAGTACAATTATCTGGGACAAGACCTGATAAGATATACACCTTTTATACCAATACACAAATTAATGTGTGTTGTGAGACCATCCAGAGTGGCAAATTTTATTAGCCATGGCTCCAAATTTTTACATGGGTCTCCATTAAAGATAACTAGACTATTACATAATTGGCGATGGACTCTTGAAGAAAAAGTTTCTAAAGTTCCTCTTCAAGGACCAACAATCTTCACGGATGCATCCAAACATAATATTTGTGCTGTGTACTCTCATGATCTAACTATAAAGAGAGTAGTCAGAACTCCTTTTCAGTCCACTCAGCAGAATGAATTGTACGCGATCATTCTAGCTCTTACTTATTATCCAGGAGACATAAATATAATATCTGATTCGGCCTATTCAGTAGGTGTGGTACAAAGAATTGCCACAGCCCAAATAAAATTTGCAGCCTCTAATATATATCAGCTCTTTAAGAAACTTCAAGAGCAAGTGAGAAAGCATCCAGGTAAGATCTATATATTACATGTCCTTTCTCATAGTGGACTTCCAGGTCCCATATTTGATGGCAATTCAAAGGCAGATAGCCTTCTAACTATGTTGGTCAATACCCTTTGTTCCAAGAAGCTCAGGCATCTCATTCTAAATATCATCAGGCTGCCTGAGCTTTACGTTTACAATTTGGAATAACAAAAGAGGAAGCTAGGAGCATAGTAAAAGCCTGTACGGCTTGCCTTCCTTTCCACGCTCCTACACTGCCTCCAGGGAAGAACCCTCGTGGTTTGAGACCCAATGAAATCTGGCAAATGGATGTGACCCATTATAAATCTTTTGGTCGTCTGTCTTTCATCCATGTTGTGGTAGACACCTTTTCAGGATTCACTTTTGCAATGCCAGCAGCAAAAGAGACAGCCCGAGTGGTCACTGAATTCCCATACAAGCATTTGCCATTATGGGTGTGCCGCAAGCAATAAAACAGACAATGGTCCTGCTTATACTTCGAAACATTTTGCACACTTTTGTGCACAGTATAAGATTTTACACACCACAGGCATACCTTTTAATCCTCAAGGACAGGCAATAGTGGAGAGGAGAAACAGAGATATTAAGACACTACTCCAAAAACAAAAGAAAGGGGGAGCCACAGGTAACCCTAGAGAACTTCTAAATCTAGCTCTTTATACTATTAACTTCTTGATTTTTGACAAAGATGCACTGGCTCCGGCTGACAGGTTTTATAACCCACCAGAAGGTCAGTGTTCAGTGCGAGCAGCTCCACTATCTTTAGATAATCGCCAGGTGATGTGGAGAGACCAGAAAGTGGTGAATGGAAAGGACCAGATAGGTTAACTGCTTTGGGGAGAGGGTTTGCTTGTATCTCTACAGGTGGAGAAGGAATCAGATGGGTGCCAACGAGCCATATTGCCTTGTCCATCGCAGAGAGACGAGCAGACCTTTGAAACAAAGGAGAAGACCAAGAAATATCGGTGGTGCTGTTGCTGATTGTGCTCACCATTGAAAGAGCGTGGCAGTTATGGCGTTTGACTCATGGACATCAAAGATTGTCAGATTTCAAAACCCTCAGGAATCATTGGATTCTCTGAGCCATAGGACTCAAAAACCCTCAGGAATCATTGGATTCTCTGAGCCATAGGACTTGAAAACTCTCAGGAATCATTGGATTCTCTGAGACATAGGACTTGAAAACCCTCAGGAATCATTGGATTCTCTGAGCCATAGGACTTGAAAACTCTCAGGAATCATTGGATTCTCTGAGACATAGGACTTGAAAACCCTCAGGAATCATTGGATTCTCTGAGACATAGGATTTGAAAACTCTCAGGAATCATTGGATTCTCTGAGAAATGATAAGACTGTTATAACACTTCAAAATCTGCTGGAATCATTGGATTCCCTAACACATAAAAAGACTTTTTCAGGACTTCAAAACTCAGGGGATCATTGGATTCCCTGACATGTGAAACAATGGACAATAGATTGGTTTTGGACTATCTCTTGGCTGCTGAAGAAGGTGTATGTGTGACTGTTGTTTACATACCCACCTTCTAGGACTTCTGGTGATCTTTTCCAACACCATGTTGATTTATATTGTTTGCTATTCCGCTACTTGTGTGTACAATTCATGTTTGTTACACCACATCGAGCCTGCACTGACTGAGGGGAGGGTCATCCCTAATAGCCTCTGCGTTATTGCTATGTGCTTGTGTAATACCTCCCATGCTGATGGGTTTGTGCATAATAAGACCCTTCAGCCCAGAAACCCGCTAGCAACCTCCATTTCCCTTTGGTGCTTTTCATCTCCCTTCCTGAGATGTCAGGGAGGGCGTGATCATCTCCTTTTAGTGCTTTCACCGCCTTTCCTGAGAAGTCAGGAGGCTGTGATCACTCCTTTCGGTGCTTTCACCTCCTTCCCTGAGAAGTTAGGAGGCTGTGATCACCTCCCTTGGAGGCTCTGACCTCCTGAGGAGTCAGGGATGGCATGACCACCGGTGTTCTAAAATAAAAGAAAGGGAAATGTAATGGGCTGAGGTTTGAGCTGATGCACTGAGGTCCCAAGTACATGAGGCTAGATAGTAATTGGGCTATACTCTATTAATATACATGATTGGATTAAGAATGGTCCCTGCCCACTCTCCTTGCAAGTCCTGATGTGTTGTATAGGAAATGACGATTTTGGTGGGTGGAGGCAGAGAGAGGGAGCAAGACAAGTGGGAGAGATTTGGGCTGAGTTCGAGACTCGAGCTGCTGGTTGTGTGGCTGCTGGTTGAGCTAGCTTCTTGACTCAGCTGCACACATTGCTATCGCCGATTCTCTTCCACCTCCGATCCTTCTTCACTGAGAATAAAGACTGACGATTTTCCCCTAACCTGAATTCCTGTCTCGTGCTGATCTTAAAATACACGATCTTAACAAAGGGTTATTGTGAGTATCATGTGATAATCATTATAAAATGTTTGACAGTGCTGATTTACCACACTATATAAATGTTAGATATTTTTATTGTTTATTTTATAATATACTTTTTTTTCACAAGCAAATAAAAGCAAAATAGCTTCTTAGAAGGTAGCATAAGTAAATGAAAAGAAAATTCAAGACTAGTGGTATGCTATTTGCTCCCATTAAAACAGAGGCAGAACAACTCACAATATTATTAATTTTTTAAAAATCTACTCTAAACAGAACAATATATAATACTGCATGATTTCTCACTATTCCATCCTCCTTAGAAAATATATAGATACAACATGCATTGTAAACATATAATCCATATCAAGGGAGAGGTTGACTTTCCACCCACCAAATTATTAGAGAACACACTGAAAACTTTGGTTTGAAAGCACCAACAAGTCACAGGCTTCTAATTAACTTTTTTGTGATAAACTGCTGTATGGTCCAAAATGTGCTTGATTTAGAATCAGGAGACATGGATTTGATTCTTATGTTTTCCACAAGTTAACTGTGTGAAATTTTCTTTTGTCAATTTCTTCATCTGTAAACTATTAATAAGAATCATTGGCAATTTTTTTAGTGTTTTATGATTTGCAGGCTTTCCCCACACATCTCAATTGCTCCTCAGAGTAAGCAGGTGAAATTGGTGATATTACTATTGCCATTTTATAAATCAAGAAACTAAGACTAAAATATGTGTAACAACTTTACCATGTTAAGAGCTAGCAAAGGTCTCAACTGAGATTTGGATTCTGATATTCCTGATTCCAAGTATAGTTCTCTCTATACCATTCAGTATTATCTCTTCAATATATGAGTCATATTGTTTCTGAAATTCTCTGATTCTATTAAGTGAGTAACAAATCCATTATGGTTAGAATAGAGAATTTCTCTCTGTCCCAATGTGATGCTCTAGCAAGATCAGATAATAACATGAACATTGTGTTAAACTGAGCTATCTTAGATTTTGACAGAAACAGAAAGCAAAAAATCATATGTTTTCTTTTAATGCACAAGAAAGAACACATAATTTTAGAAGGAATTGATGAAATGCTATATAATTGCAATGAAAAGATGGACAGAAGTCACTACATTTGAAATAGGACCAACTTTAAAAGTAGGAAGTAGGAAAGCATAGGAGAACCCTACCCTGCTGAATAATATATCCTCCATCAAAATAAAATTATACTTCTACAAACACACACACACACACCACACACACACACACACACACACATACACACATGTTGTTAGAAACACACTTGACATTGAAAATCAGATATTGAGAAAAATTTATTAAAGAAGAATCTTAAGGAATCTTCTTAACATTTCTGGCCAGAAGCAAGCTCTACTTCTCTTCAGGAAAAGGAGCTCTGAGCATAAAAGAGAGAGAAGCTTTATACTTGTTAGCTCAAGACAGTCCTTCTCCTTCAGAGTCCAGATTGGTCCATTCTCTTCCAGGGTAAAATCTTTCTGATATGCACATTGTATGTTTCCCCCTAAAAAATCACACCCCCCCCCCATTTTAAAAAATGGTGGAAAACTCTTCCTACTGGGTGTGTTGTTTAATATTAAATTAGCCTATTAAGTAGGAAATAGCAATTTGGTCAACTAAGGTCATTGACCCCAATCAGTTTGAGCTGGATTGACTATTATTTTAAGATTAAGGTTTTTTCAAAACCATAAGACTCATTCTGATTGGTTGAGTCCACATGTGCCTTCCTAGCTCTCCAATTCCTGGTTTACTCAAGGTTTCTGAGATATTGAAACTTATTCTGTGGAAACTTTACTTAATTTCTCACATTCTGAAAATCCACGGTTAGTGGTACTTAGAGGTAGTACCTTACATTACATTGCAGCTTATAGCATTCTGTGGAAATCTAACTTTTCTGTATTTCTCACATTTAGATGATAGATATATAAATAGATAGATAGATAGGCAATAGACAGACAGAAAGATAGATCTATATCTATATGGATACAGATTTACATAGATATACATGTATTCTGGCCAAGAAGTACTACTAACAGAATAATTCTTTTGACTTTGGTAATATAGATATGACACTAATAAGAGTATTATCTAGGAGTATTACCTCCTTTGAAGGAGGACCCTGGTTTGTTTCCTTTCTAGGACTTTATCATCAATTTAGGTTAGTTTTGTTTATTGTTGTTATTTTCCCTCACATTAGTTATGAATTTTTATTTCACTAAGATAATATCTCTGAAGAGTTTGAAATGCTGGATAAATGTATTTCTATAGAGAGAGGTAGAATCATTATGGTGGTATTCATTTGAAACATGTAAGGTATTCATACTTATATTGTAGTGGAAGAACAGTCTATTTCTCCATAAAACTGTAAGTTCCTTGAACTGATAGATCCCTTACTTTGGAACTTAAAAAAATCTCTGTTAAAGATTTAACTTGAGTATTTGGTATATTGAACAAGACATTCTACCTCTCTGAGTTTTAGTTTTCCCATTTGCAAAATAGAGATAATAAAAATTATTCTCCCCTGATAAGGATATTAGAGGAGATAGTCTATGTTAAAAAATTCTATATGATACAATATGCTACAAAAATAAAATCATATGCAAAATTTGATGATTATAGCAAGGTCAAGCTGTACACAGTTGGATCAGGTGAACCTAGCATGATAGAATTTCTGATGGAGGTTAGTACACTGGAACAAGAAATAAAATGGAGGAAGAAGATAAAGTACTAATGAAGAGGGAACAAATATCTAATGGACCAACATTTTAAAGATAAATCTTAATTATTTTATACTTTTGCTTAGGCTTGTTTTGTAATCATATTACCTCTTGGGAAATAAGAACGATTAATATTCACAAAGTTCTTTAAGTTTTGAAAAGCACATTACATTCATAGTCTCTCTTGATTTTTAAAACCCATTTTGAACTAGCATTATAATTATTGTTATCCCCATTTTATAGGGAAGGCAACCGAGACTTAGGTAGATAAATGATTTCTTCAAGGAGACAGAGCTAATAAGTACTAAAGTCTTCTTGACTCCAAGTCAAGGATTCTATCCCCTGTACAACCCTGCCAACCTCATACAATCTTGGGTTAATAAAGAAAGATTTAAGTATATACTGAAATAAATTTACATAGGATTACAGGTGTATAATTTTAAAAGAACTTTGAGAAATCTAGTATAATATTCTTTTGCAGATGAGAATACGAAGCCTATAGATAGTTAACTTACTTGCCCAGGGATATACAAGTAGGAAGTATTAGAAATAGAATTCAAATACATGTTCTCCTATCTCTAAGTCCAGTTATATCCTACTCATTATACCAGATCTCCTCAGCTTGAGATGAATCAAAATAAGATTTTTGACACCATTTCACATTAAAATTTGTTAAGTATTTTGTGTATCAGAGACCATCTTTTCATAATTTACTCTGTATATAATATTCTTGTAGTCACCAAAACTATTCCTAAAAGTGTAGCTTCTTTTACTCCAAATAAATCAGCATGAATTAATCAATTAAGGATTTATTTATTAAGAGTTTATTTTGTGCTAGGCACTCTCTTATGTACTTGGGAGAGAAAGAACACACACACACACACACACACACACACATACAATTCCCTGCTCTCAAGGAGCTTACACCCCAATGAAGGAAAGAGCATTTACATAAATAGTACATATAAAATAGATGCAGAATGGATAGAAGGAAGTCTTAAAAAGATGTTGTTTGCTTTTGCTTTACTACAACCTATCCTCCTCACACATGAGAAGAAGCTATTCCATTCTAATTGAATTCATTAAATATATCAAGATTTCTTATCAGAATATATTCAAAAGTGAAGGTAGAGGATATAAAAAGTGTCTGATCTGTAAGAGGTGACTGATATATATATATATATATATATATATATATATATTTTTTTTTTTTTTTCCTTTTGGTGATTCTGCAGTAGGCTCCATGAAGCTTTATTGTCTCTAATTGAAGAAAAGCATTTGATTTATAATTGTGAACAAAGATAGTGAATGTACTTAACCACAGTATCGAGTGGTTGTTAAGATTTAGCTAGTTTATATTACTCAGTAGTCTAAATGGGTCTTTGATTAGAGTCTTTGTTGATCTTTTGAACTTTTTGTAAATTTAGAGGTAAATGAATTAATGAATCAATGGATAAATAGATGAGTGAAAAATTAAGTGTTTACTATATGCCCAGGACTGCTTTGTGAAGTGCAGAGAATGCAAATAGAATAAAACTATCTTGTTCTCATGGAATTCACATTCTAATTGAGGGGGAAAGATTTTTAATGAAAATTCACCTAAGGCTTGGGTATCATAAAAGTGCTGGGTGGATTGCAAGCCCCAGGGGTCTTTGGGTTACAAGATCAATGATAATTTCCTTTACTAGTCTCTTCCAAGTACTCTATGTGGCCTTTTGGAAGTATGCCCAAATTGTTCTATGGAGGATGTATATTGTGAGAACATAAGGACAAATTAAAGAGGATGGGCTTAGTTACAATTTGAGTTAATCACTTTGGTGTTCCTTGTGCAAGCAAATTTAATGTTGGTCAAAAAATTCAGTCTTCTCCAGAAAATATTCAGATTTGAAGCAAGGCACATTATAAAATATAATCCATATCAAAAAAGATGATGTCTGCCTACTCACCAGGTTATTAGAGAACACACTGAAAGCTTTGGTCTGAAAACACTAATATTCCACAAGCTTTGAACATTTATAAGACTGCATATTTTCATCACATAGCTGCCTGTCACTGACTGACCAGACTCTCTCCTTTTGTTTCCTTCTAAACAGAATCTCTAAAAGACTTGTGTATAAGACTTTTTTTTTAACCTCAATTTCTGGGGAACGGGGGTGGATGGGAGGGTGGGTAGAGATAGACATTGAAGCTTTGAGGAGAATAATGGCTAACATTTCAGTCTCTTATTTTTAATTTTGAAAATAAACAGAATTTGACCCACAGATCATTTTATATCATAGGACAGATTTTTTCCCCCCAGTGTCCAGGTGTTCAGGTAACTTGTACATTAGATAAAAGAATACATTAACTCCTTCAAATCACTGAAATAGGGACTACTAAATTTCATTTAGAAAGTGGGTTGTTAGTAGTTGTGTTTGCTCAGTTCAGAGATTGCTCTAGGCTTGGTTAGTATAAGCAATCACTTCCTTAAAAAATCTTGAGTGTATAGACATGATTTTGAACTCAGAATACATTTTTACAAGCTGTTTTGACATTGATTATTGCGAACAGGACTATAGGTCTTCCCATAAATCTACTTCAATCAATAATTTAGCTTTAAGGGTCCTGGAAGAATAGCCTTTCTCTTACACACTTGTAATCAAGAATCAAATAAAATATGAAACTATAATTATAAATTTAAAATTGAAAGAGACCTAAGAGGTTATCTAGTCAAAATATCTGATTTTACAGATGATGGCATTAAGTCCAGAGATTATAACAGGCTCATAGAAGTGTAGAACCAGAACTAGAACAGAATTCAGAGACTATCCTATCCAACTTGCTCATTTTATAGATAAGGAATACAAGAGTGAGATTGTATAGCTGGTTAGGAGGAATTCTTAGAATGAAGGTGCAGTCCACATACAGTGATCTTTCCACTGTATCACCACTTCCTATCTCTCCCCTCTTTCTCCAGGCAAGATGTCATAGATTATAAATAGTTGAGCTTGAAATAGAGGAAGTGGTGCCCATCTTGACCTCTGCAGAGATTTCTGACCTCCCTGAACGTCAGAATGGACTATTCTTCTCTGATTACTATTCACTACCAATTTATCCTGGCCCCACGAAAAAGAGGCCCCTCAAAATGAAATAGATATCAGTAGTTATTTTTTTTTCCACTTGACTTTTCTCTTGTCTTGATCCATTATGTATATTTTTTCCTTATTTTGTTTTATTGGCTGTGTCTCCATATTATCATCTGCATCTCCCAGCTTTAAATTTGCCTCTTCCAATTCAACTTGCTGTTTTAATGAGGAAGATCAGCACTATTCTTGATCTTTCACTCTGCCCTTGGCTTAAGTGAAATTCCCTTCTCATCAATCCTTTCTCTGCCTAACATATCTGGAAGTAAGAAAAACTACCTGACTTACCCTTGCCTCAGTTAATTTCTAGTCTAAGAATATGTCCTAGCTTGAGTCTCTCATTTTGTGAATCTTGATTTATTAAGTTTTGAAAGAAGAAACTCAAGGACCAACTATCATTCTTATTTTTTATTTATAGGATTCATTCTAGAGTTTGTTCTCAGGCTCATGCTTTCTACCATCCGTTAAAATGCATTGCTTCTTTGCTTTCTCTCCAATATACCTCTGCCTGCCTCTCTGAATTATTAACCAGTTTCTATCTAAGTCTCTTCCTTGAAAGTAGGAGAGTCAAAGAAGGGAAACCCTAGACATAGAAGAATACAGAAATCTTTGTCTCACTCTTCCAAATGGGTTATTAATATATCCCACGTAGTAACTCTTGGAAACTATCCAGAGTTTTGATTTTTGGAAGAATTTTTGCCCAAAGCAAAGAAAGAATTTGATCTTTTATATAAATTGGAAACATTTTTAGAAGTTATATCTACTCACTTAATTGGAATTAAGCATGTACATTAAATGCTTTAAAAATACACTTTGGTGGGCCAGCTAGGTGGAGTAGTATATAGAGCACCAGCCTTGAAGTCAGGAGGACCTGAGTTCAAATCTGAGCTCAGACACTTAACACCTCCTAGCTGTGTGATCCTAGTCAAGTCACTTAACCCCAATTGCCTCAGCAAAAATAAATTAATAATGCACTTTGGTGATATTACATTTATGCCTGAAAAAAATTAAATATGACTAAATATAATAAATTATTCTATCATAGATTTACTTAAATGTTAAAAACTATTCACTTTTGTTAGGATGAAAAAGAGTAGAATTGTATGATTATAGAATCACAGCAAGAGTGGTTTAAGATCAATCATTCAAATAATTTAAGACTCTTTTCATTAAAAATAAAACATCTCTTTTTCCCCCTTTGAGTTGTCTTTACTTTCTCTTTTAAAAAATAACAATGTTTCTTTGTTTCAAAATTTGTCATCTAACTTAAAATAATTGCAGATATGGAACTCAAATTCGGAGACTTGGATCATATAGTTGTCATAATAACATAAAATTGTGTGAACAGATTAAAAAGTGCATTAAAAAAGAATAGATTAAGAAAAATCAGTGAAAAATATAGATATATAGGTTGTTTGAATTGGAAAGGATCATGAAGAACATTTAGACCAATATCTTCAGTTTGCAGAATCAGATAAAAGCCTGTACTAGGCTACTGCTATGTTCTCTCATAAAGTACTGATACCCTAGAACCTAGAGGAGGCTTTATTCTGAGACCTGAGATATATTAAGCAGCAAAATATCAGCATGACAAGTCATTCTCTGTTCTCTGATGATTGCCATATATATATATATATATATCTGCTGTAAAACATCATTGTCATCTGATGTAGATAAGGAAAGAATCTCCTTCCCATTTCTTTTCTGTATTTTCTAAAAGGTGAGAAGAAAAGTATGAGGAAGTTCTTTCCCCAGAGTTTCCTGGTGTAAATTAATCAATTAATTAATATTACAAATGAAAGTACTAACAATATAAAAAATCCTATAATTTTATCAAGTTATTTGAGAAACTATTGAGAAATAGTTTATTGAGATCTCTAATTAGATGTCTTTGGACATATTAAATTCAGCCTGATAACGTTGAAATAATCTTTTACCTGGTTACCCTGCACAAGTCTTTTCCCACTGTACTACATCCTCTACTCAACTGTCAAAGTGATGTTCTAAAAGCCTAGCAGAGCACTAATCTACTCAGTTCCTACTCAGTTAACTCCCATGATTCCCTTCATTCCTGAGATCAAATATAAAGCCTTGTCTTTGGCATTCAGAGTTTTTCATAACTTGCATATACCCACTTTTCCAGTCTTCTTACATATAACTCATCATGTAATCTACAATACATTGACACTAACTTCCTTTGATCTTCCCATAAGACACTTCATTTTCAGACTATAGTTATTTTCACTGACTGTCTTCATAGACAAAATTCTCTGACTCTATCTCTAGTAGGCTTTCCTGATTTCTTAAAAATTACAACTAAAAATCTACCTTCCATAAGAAGACTTTGCCAATAACTTTTAAGATTGATATTTTAGGAATTTATCTTATGTATGTTCATACAAAATTGTTTGTGTGTTGTCCCTCCCATTAGACTAAGAGCTCTGTAAGAGTAGAACCTATCTTTTATATTTTATCATATTCCCAGAACTTAAAATTATTCCTGTACATAGAAGGCACTTCATAAATGTGTACTGACTGACAGACTGATTCACTTGTTGCCCTCAAGCAACCTGATTCACATATTGAGATACAGTGACATACAAACTCAGGCAACACATTTTTTTTTAAATGCTTTTTTCTAGTTTGAAAGTTTAAGAGTATGAGAAATATGAAATTAGGAAAAATAATAACACTAACATACAAAGGAGAAAAAAGAGTACTATTAGAACTCTTCTTTAATGCTTTCTATCTACATGTTTAATATATGTTTATTGACTAATTGACTGACTTTAGGACATTTGATTTCAATAAAAAAATATTTTTTCTCCCTACTACAGAATGGAATTGAAACTATCAGAAGTAAAAATGCTCAGTCAGCTTTCGATTTTAAGGAGTAACTGGGAATTTCTCTCTTGCAGTGTTTTCACTGTTTATACTAAAGTACAGTAATTTAAAGGATCAGCAAACAGAACAGCTGGAAACCATTCATTAGTATAACACAATAGCCCAGTTCAAACAGATGGTTCTTCAGTGTATTTCTGGGGCAGTTTCTTTCTGTGATTAAAGACAACTTGGCTCTTTCCCATATACAACCAATAGAGTGGTACCACATTACACTGATACTATGTTAACTTTTAAAAGTATTGGTGCTTTCTTATTTTATATGGGTTTAAAATATATACTATACACAAATATATTTATATAAATATACATATATGTATACTATCTCAAAATAAGCGCAAATACAGCTGCTTATTTTTGTACACATAAATATACTCATTGCACCCCTGCCAGCCCAATATACTTTCTTATGTGCACTTGAATAAGCAGATACATATACATATATAATACATGTGATGCATTATGATGCCTATATGCATTTACATGTGTGTATACCTATGCATAATTTAGAGTCAAGGTTCAGGAAGAGTTGGATTCAGGTCCTATAACAAATATTAGCTGTGTAATCCTGCATAAGTTACTTGAACTCTCATATAACTTTAAGATTTTAAGTTGTAGAAAATAGTATACTGATTTGCATCCTTACAGAGTTTCTTGATCTGAAATTCTCTATGCCAAAGAAATTACAGGTTCAATCAGCTCTTCCCTTTAGTCTCCTACTCCTTCTCCTCTTTCCTTTCTTACTATCTTTCTCTCTCTCCTCTTTGTTCTCCCCCTCCCACCCTTTCTCCCTCTCTTCATCTCCCTTTGTCTCTCTCTCCCTCTCCATCTCTGACTAATTTTCTCCCTTGCCTCACTCACTTTCCCCTTTCCTTCTCACATATATAATGTGAATATACACATACACTCATAACAATTTGTGTGTATTTGGATAAAAGCATTATTTCTCAAAATTTTGTCATGGAAAAAATGCTTACTCTTGGGATTAGCTGCAAGCCATTTATTTTTGTAATTTTACAATGGTCAGAACACTTCTGAAAATGATCCCTGATTGACTGTCTTTATAAAAGAGACTTGTATGGACTATGCAAATGTGATAAAATCCAAAAGTTGGATCTAATTCCCAGAGAGGAACTTGGGCAAAATTAAATTAATTTCTCATTCTACTGAGGGGACTTCAAGGGAAGAGTGTACAATGAAGAAAGTCAAGACTCATGAATAAGATTTTCTCTGGAGAAAAGACACGTGCTAAGGGGAGCTCTTCTCTGTCATTACATTAAGTATCAACACATTTTACACAATTAAACCATTATTAATGCAACAATATTTGAGCAATAGTTCAAACTATTAATGTAGTCATTAAAATGTTATGGCAAAGAGATTTTTTTTTTTTTAGTTAGCTTCAAGTGAGGTCATTTTAAGCTGCCTATATAAACACATTTACCTTAAAAACTCAGATCTTCTAATGAATTACAATCAGTTGGTTTATTTGCTAGTAACTGAATTAAGAATTTCTGGTGCCAGAAAAGTTCTCTGAGATTTTAAAACTACCACCACCTGCTTAAAATGGACATCATTAATGAAAGGAAGCAGGGAGGAAGGAAAGAATGAGGGAGGAAAAGAAGGAAAGAAAAAAAGAAAAGAAGAGAGGAGAAGGGAAGAGAATAATGCAAAGGTGATAGGAAGGGGGAAGAAAAAAATAATGGAAGAGAAAAGAAAAACAAGTATTAAAAGTTAAATGCAAAATCATTCACAATTTTTAGCATATAATTTTTTTTTCTTGTTGCATCCAAGGGTAGTTTTACATTTGACTTTTAACACTTTAATGTAGTGCTTGGCACATAGCACATAGGCACTGTATAAATATTTATTTCCTTACTCAGTATTACGTGCTCCATATTAAATGCAAGAAACATTGATTGTAAAAGCAATTAATAAAATTAAAAAGAATATTGAACCAACTGATTCTGTGTAGACAATTTTATATAAAATCACTTAAAATTTATTTATTAAATAACATAGTCATATAGCCATGTTTATTTACTGATAGATTAATTGAACAGGCAAACATTTTCAAGCTTTTGTTCAAGTATTGTAGATGTCACTTTAAGGAGCCTTTTTTTTAACTTTAGCCAAATCTTTTAAGCATTGACACTTACTAGAAAAAAAAATCAGAAATGACTTTAATTTACATTTCACTCATATGTTAAAATCCAGTTTCAACTCTTATTAAGAATGAGAGATAAAGTTGGGTATTATTTTTCATGCAGAGTTAACTTTTCTGAGATGAGGCAAATATATTTTTATACTAAAATTTGGAAAAAATATTGAGGTTTAAAAGTAACCAAGTACATTATATGCTCAAAAATAAAATGCCTTTTTTTTCAGGCATATTGTTTCATGGGACAAAATAAAA
The DNA here is from genome assembly GCF_902635505.1 of Sarcophilus harrisii. Lineage (NCBI taxonomy): Eukaryota > Metazoa > Chordata > Mammalia > Dasyuromorphia > Dasyuridae > Sarcophilus > Sarcophilus harrisii. The sequence continues at coordinate 242,570,586 of NC_045429.1, forward strand.
ACTGTGAGAGAAAAAGCTTTCTTCTTATACTATTTCAATGTTCTCTAACTCTTTTGAATCAGTATTTGATGTTACTACTAAAATTTCTGTAAAGTCCATGAATGTTTTAGATAAGAAATATTTAAAATACTTAAATGAATGAAGTGGACTAAATGACATCAATGTTACCTTTAGATCTAATGCTTTTGATTTTAAAAAAATATAGTCCTTAGACTATGTACTCAATAACTCCATAAAACTGACACATGTGTTCAGCAGAGCTGACAAAATTTAAAGCATAACTTATAATGTTTATAAATTACCTAATATAAATTTCAGAAAATAACATACTTCATCTAATTAGGAGGTTTGTGACCTCTTCAGGTAAGTTATCAGTGCTTTGTTTTAACAAGCTATTGTTAAACTGAATCAAATCAAATACAGTTTTTTTTTTTTTTAAAGTTTTTCTTTTAGTAGTAAAGGTCCAATATTCAAACAAATTCCTAAGATCATATACCCAGAATAAACAGATCTAGCATGCACAAAGCAATAATAATTATCTCCCACAATTTCAGAAACACAGTATCACTTTAAATGCTAAATTCCCCAAATTCAACAGACCAATAAAGCCATAAGGATATGGCTTTTTCCCACTAAGTAAGTTTTCTAAAATTCCAATTAAATGTTGCAGACAAACTGAATTACCAATTAGTTGTATATATACATGTATACACACACATATTATATATATATATATATATATATATATATATATATGTATATACATATATATATAAATATATATATATAGATATAGATATAGATATATTTAAGCTGACTCTCAGAGGCCTGACTAGATTAAAGAGCCTTTTTTTATCTTGCCTTGAGTTTTTTTTTTTTTTTTTTTTTAAGCTATTAACATCAACTTTTGTTCTCTATCTTACCTTCCCCCCAGGCAGAGCTGCAACTTGAATGTGATAAGGTTTTATATCCCTCTTTCTTTCTCTAGCAGTCTTTTCTGCTAGGGTTTAAAACAGCTAAAGTTTTTCTCTGCTCCTTTGTCTTTCAAATTAGTGCAAACAGGTTAAATGCAAGTCCCATAAGAAGTAAAATTCACAAGCATTTTTTTATACCAAGCACAATATTGAAATATTTTACAATATTGAAATAACTAATTGTCAGATATTTAAAATCCCCAATAATACAGAACTACTTTTATTATCATATCTCAAATAATAAATTTCACTAAAGTGATTAAACATAGTTTCCTTCTTTCCCTCTGGTCCCACATCTCTCTGCTGTAGTCAGGGAATGAGGAAGGAAAAGAAAGAAACCATCTTCACTCTCTTTTCAGTCTTTGTACAATTCTCCCCAATTTAATTGAATTGCTTTGAAATTTTGAAATGACCAATTGCCAAATTCCACAACAATTATTCCCAATGGATTGTTCTTATAGCTCCAACTTTGGCAGGAAAGTTAGACCTTTCTCTCTTTCTAGCTTACAGAACAAATATGAAAGATATTCTGCATAGAAATAAACACAGACAAAAAAAATTACATGGAAATTACACTTTCCCAGATATAACATAAATACCCAAGTGCACTTTTCTTTTTATCTCTTTTTTTTTTCTCCTGATTTTGGGGTTTGGACTGCGCTTTCCCCATATTTAATGAGAACTGCCCTTAGACTCCTCTGTATTCCAAATTATTCCAACAGAGGTAGTCCTTCTGTTTTCAGTAAGCTGATAGCATCCTTAGAGAGTTCTTTCCCCTGATGTCATTTGCAGTATGATTCACAACATAATTTACATGAGAGGCTCTTCCTCTCAGGTCTCCCTTGACCTAGCCAATTGACTCCCAGACTCCTGAGTGCTTACCTTCTGGCTACACACATGCAGGTTCTCCTGACTGTGAGCTCAATCAATCCAACATCTGCACAGGAGCTTTGGATCCGTCCCTTTCACTTTTTCCTTCACTGAGTCTCCCTTCAGGGACTTTGCTTGGCAGAGAGGGGAAACACTACCACACTCTGAAGACCTTAGGAACAAAGTGTCCCACAGGCACCTGCCCCCAAATAAGGGTAGTGATCATTCCCCACCAAGTCACATGATTCTGGATGAGCCCCCAAAAGTGTATGGGGTGCAGAGACCCTAACAAATTGACTACTTGGAGATCTCTCAAAGTGAAGGCTAGAAAGTTTTTATTAGAATCTTGCAAGAAGTGGGTAGTCCCCACTCTGTAAATCCAGAATAAGAAAATCTGGATTAAAGAAACAGAGAACTCAGTTAAATAAGCAAGCATTACACAACCCCTCCCCAAAATCCCCTTATGCAAAACCTTTAGTCTAGATTGAGTCTTGTGGTTACTTTTCCCTTATATGGCAGGTGGAGTGATAATTGGCTGATTAGATATGAGGGAACTACATTAAAACGTTTCATTTCTTCAAGGTTAAATCTTCTCTTACTTTAGCAGACAGTTTCTGAAAAAACACATTGCTTGCCCCACACATTACTAAAAGAGTGTGTAAGAGGTTCATCTTTGAAAGGAAAAGAACAAGGATAGAATGGTGAATATATTATGTCTGATAGCCATTTCAAAGCTTAATAATAACTAAAAAGGAGATAAGTAGACAAATGTGAAAAACAAAACAAAACAAACAAAAAACAGTAACAACAACCACAAAAAATATCTCACTATATTTTGGAAGTAATTCTTTTATTATTGAGCAAAAACAGGTTCTTTATGAAAAGATTCATCATGTAAAGAAAAGAGTGCAGCATTGTAAGTCAAAATTCTTGAATATGAATCATTTTTCTTTAACATCTGCATAAATTTCAAAAAGTCAGTATATATAAATATATATTTTAAAACAATTAATTTATTAGTTAATTCCACAATGCAGTCACAGATATCAGGATTGTTTATCATCCTGATCTTTTGAAATTCATAAAATAGTTGTTCACTTCACTTACAACCAATGTGAAGAGGCCAAAAGAACAACAAAAAGAGAATAGAATTCTAATTTGGTGACCATAGTCAACTGCTAATAACCACCTAATTAGCAGACCAGAACTAATTACATAATATCTTAGCATGTTTTAAAGTTTCTTCAAAGTAAGCTCACATATATCCTTTTGAATGTCCTTGGGGCAGACTTAAAAACTTCTTTCATATCAGGAATGACTGATGAAATATATGCAAGTTTATAAGTACTAGACTTTTTGGACAATCTTCTATCTTTTATACATATACACATACATATGTATGTATACATAAATTCTCAAACATGTAAACATAAATTCTCAAAATGTATAGACTTCTAATTGAGTTTCCAGAATCTAGGAGAAGGAATTTTTTTTTAAATAAGAATAATACCTCTAAGGTAAGAAAAACCTAATAATAGAAACAAAGGAATAAATAAGCATTTAAGCAATTCTTGGTGAACAACTAAAAACAGGCAATTAAAATGTGTAATGGAAGCTGTAAAATCTCATCAAGTAGTGGGTACTCTGAAAAACAAAATAAATGGAAGAAACTAAAAACAAAACAAAAAAAAAACAAAAAAAGGTACAAGAATTATTAGAACAAAAATAGTTATATTGACAAAATATGAAAATACAAGAAGAGCTTATGAAAATATATGACCAAAAATTATGAGATAAAGAGATTAATATAATATAGCAATGATTTTGTGACTCCCTGATTTTAGGGGGGCTTGTCTCTAACAATAAGTCAGTAGCCCTAAATCTTCCAGCTTTGGATTTGCCTTTGAAGCATGGGAATAAGCACATAGCCCTGCTTTACTCCACTGGTGACTAGGAAAGCATAAGAACATTGCCCCTTATTCAGAGAACACATGAAAGTCTGCTGTCATGAAACTGACATGTAATATTGTTTTTCTCCAGGGAAGTAAATTTTGCCATAATTTTCCACAAGCTCTCATGATTGACACTATCAAAAGTCTTCATTAAATTGATAAATGCTTTGCGCAGACCTTTATTCTGATCCTGGAATCTCTCCTGGAGTTGTTAGGCCACCAACACCATATGAACTATTCCTCTGCCCTTTCTGAACTTACAATGTTTCTCAAGTAAATGATAATCTTTCAGATGAAGAATCAGCTTACTAAAGAAAACTCTAGCAAGAATTTTGTCAGCAATGATTAAGAGAAAGATCCCTCATCCCCCTGTGGTTGTGTTTAGGCAGAAGATATCCCAACAATGTTAGAGTACCCAGGTATGACAAACAGTTTGTTTCCAAGGTAAGGTGCAAACATTTATCATGCTGTTTGACAGTGGGCTAATTTCCAAAGGAATTTAGCAAAGAGCTAAAAGCAAGAAGAAATTTTATAGGAAAGAGAAATAAAAATCAGATTCAAGTCACTGATATGCTAATTTTATGTCTTACAGGTACAATTGAGAAGTGGTGGGGATGGGGTCTCACCCATCACTGAATTCTATGGTTTCTTGAAGAGTATTGAATAAGGTAGAGCAGCTCCTATTATTGAATTCTATGGCTTTATTGACCAACAGATTGTTCTCTGACAGCCCGCATTGTTTGTGGTATTCCCAAGGTCTATTAGCCTTAGATGTCTCAGAAATTGCTACATTCTCACACCTCATCAATTGTCACAGAACACTTAAACAAGAGGCAACTCCTAGGCTACAACTTCCTCTTGCCATATAAAACAGAAAATTTAATCAGCTTTTCTATGAGCATTGAACCCCCTATCTTATAAATCTCAGCTGCAATAGAATGAGTACCAGGTGCTTTGCCATAAGAGAGTGGTTTAATGGATGCAAAGCATCTTCTTTAGTTGGAAGTTCAGCTAAGTCAATGGCTTCCAATTGATTGATGATGGTCTGCTGAGAAGACTATGGAAGTGTTCAGCCTAACTATTCAAAATCATGATCTCACCAATAATCAATGTGGCTCTACTAGCACTGAGTAGTTGAGATGCACCTTTGGGCTACAAGTAGTCTTGTCTGATAATCTGTGCCTCCTCTGGCATTAAAGTCATCCAAAATTATGAACTTCTTCTCTGGGAACATTTGATGGAAACTATGAAGCCAGGTTGCTCTTTTTCTTTATCAGGAGGTAGTAGTGGGAGCCCCATTCTGCTCCTTTGATCAGGTCACTTTCCCATACTGTATTATTTGCATAAAATGCTGAGAGAAGCTGGAACTTACCCAAGTTTTTATTGTTAGTACTTAAACCTAGATGGGACCTAGACTTTCCCAGATTGTCTTGTTAACATCTTTCTGACAGTCCCAGAATTTTAATACACATCCTTATCACTCCCAAGTTTTTTATCCCTGCTTTTAACTCCCATTCCTCCCTCTGAGCTATAAAAATTCCCCCTTTTCAAAAGCAGGCCACAAAAGTCATCTTTGCATTTTTCCTGTGACCTTTGCTCCTGAATAAAGGTACCTTTTGGCAAAGAGAACATCATTGTGATTTCCTTACATATACTTAGGACTGTTTGCCCTTGCTTTAGAATTATTCTCCTGATCTTCATCACGTTGATGATGAGGGTCTCCACATCTTCATAACATTTTTTATTGGATCTCATCAGAGCTCATCATAGTGGTGAAGTTGGGAAGAAGTCCCCAAAAGTTTGGGGTCATAGATCAGTGTCATGAGGGGACCTCAAAATCATTGCTGTCTCCAGTAGAAGCTATATTACATCAATAGTGGAAGCATAAGCACTGATAATGGTACTTCGGCACTTGCAAAGTGAAATCACATTGTCATGAGGCTGTTAGTCCTTTTGGTAGGCACACCAAGTTATTGATTAGATTAGGTTTGATTGCAAAACCTATGCTAACTTCACAATGCTTTCCATCACTGCTTCCATTCTAGAAAAAAAAACAAAACAAAACAAGAATTTATTTCCACCTTCATTAAGTTGGCCTTCCTTTTTCCAACTTTGTCTCATCAGGGCTGCATTTTGATTTGATACCTGCTGAGTTCTCTCACAACAAGAGCTATCTGCTTCACTACTTTCATGGCAATTAAAATAAATTATTCTCATCCACCTGTTCTGTCCTGAGAACCTTTACATGTTTGAGGTAGACAACACCCACTTCCCCCAGCTCTAAGTCCTTGACAAGTTTGAGATCTCTCAGTCACCCTGTTTTAGCTTATTTACTGAAAAGTTTTTACCAGGGCTGTTTGTGGCTGTTGTACATACCATACCACAACTTCTTGGAGTCACAGATGAGAGTTGGGTGAATCTGGTGAAAACCAAAGGTCTGAAAGCAATCCTGAAAATGAGTCAGCAGCTCTCATACCCTACAACTGGATTATAAAGATAGGAAATACAAATAGAGATTCAATTCACAATAGAATTGAGTCCAAAATGGAAGTAATTACAAGACAAAATTTAACCTTTAGGCAACTTTTTTTCCAGAATATTGGTGAATTGCAGCAGTTACATAGCTAAGGAATTTGAACTTAAATAGCATAGTAGTATATTAAACTCATGCCTGTTTGACTAACTTAATTATAGAATTAAAATCAATTTTCCATTTTAAAGACATAGAAAGTTCTGAACTTTGTAAAACACAAAGGCACTTTGTATCTCTGAGTTGTATATCTACTCAGTTACATTGGTCAAACTTGCTCTTTTTAATCAGTGCCAAATAATTTTTATGATTACTGCTTTGAAGTACAGTTCGTGATGTGATACTGTAATGGCCACGTTAACACCCTGGATACTTTAGAATCATCTGTAGTCAGATCAGCAAAAGTCCTTGATCTTTATTCTCTGTGGACATGAATGGAATGGCGATATGAAGTGAGAGGAATTGCAATAAAATCCGGCCAAGAGTGACTCTGGCTTTCTCACTCCACCCCTTAAATCCTGCCTCAATCTCCCTATATGCCAAACAGATCAACCCTGCACAGAGTAGTGGGGCAGCACCATTCTTTTTCCAAGCATATGCTACTAGAGTATTGTCCAATTGGTAACTAGTTGGGATGTCAGTGCATCTGCTCAGTTTCAGCCCATTACATATACAGCTTTCTTTTGTTTTAGAACACAGGTGGTCATGCCCTCCCTGATTTCTCAGGAAAGGAGGTGAAAATATCGAAAAGGAGGTGATCACAGCCCCCCTGACTTCTCAGGAAGGGAAGTGAAAGCACTAAAAATGAGATGATCATGCCCTCCCTGACATCTCAGGAAGGGAGATGAAAAGCACCAAAGAGAAGTGGGGATTGCTAGCGGATTTCTGGGCTAAAGGGTCTTATTAGAAACAGGTATGCACAAATCCATCAGCATGGGAGGTATTACACAAGCACATAGCAATAACACACAGGCTATTAGTGATGACTCTCCCCACAGTCAGTGCAGGCTCAAGGTGGTGTAACAAACATGAATTATACATGCAAGTAGTGATATAACAAACAATATAAATCAACATGGTATTGTAAAAGATTTCCACAAGTCCTAGAAGGAGGGTATGTAAACAACAATCACACCTATGCCTTCTTCAGCAGCCAAGAAATAGTACAGAACCAATCTATTGTCCATTGCTTCATGTGTCAGGGAATCCAATGATCCCCACAAGATTTTGAAATCCTGCAACAGTCTTTTTATATGTTAGGGAATCCAATGATTACTGCAGATTTTGAAGTCCTGCAACAGTCTTATCATTTCTCAGAAAATCCAATGATTCCTGAGGGTTTTCACATCCTCCAACAGTCTTATCATGTCTCAGAGAATCCAATGATTCCTGAGTCTTTTGAAGTCCAACAATTTTTGATGTCCATGAGTCAAACATCATAACTGCCAGGCTCTTTGAGTGGTGGGCACAGTCAGCAATGGAACCACCTGATGTTTCTTGGATCTTCTCCTTCATTTCAAGGGGCTGCTCTGTCTCTCTCCAATGGACAAGGCAAACATGGCTCACTGGCACCCATCTGATTCCTTCTCCATCTGTAGAGATACAAGCAAACCCTCTCCCCCAAGCAGTTAACCTATCTGGTCCCTTCCATTCACCATTTTCTGGATCTCTCCATATCACTTGGCGATTATCTAAAGATAGTGGAGCTGCTTCGCACTGGACACTGCCCTTCCAGTGGGTTAAAAAACCTGTCTGCCAGAACCAGTGCATCTTTGTCAAAAATCAAGAAATTAATAGTATAAAGGGCTAGATTTCGAAGTTATCTAGGGTTACCTGTGTCTCTCCCTTTCTTTTGTTTTTGGAGGAATGTCTTAATGTCTCTGTTTCACCTCTCTACTATTGCCTGTCCTTGAGGATTAAAGGGTATGCCAGTGATATGTAAAATCTTATACTGTGCACAAAAGTGTGCAAAATGTTTAGAAGTATATGCAGGTCCATTGTCTGTTTTTCTTGCTTGTGGCACACCCATAATCGCAAATGCTTGGATAAGGAATTCAGTGACCACTCGGGCTGTCTCTTTTGCTACTGGTATTGCAAAAGTGAATCCTAAAAAGGTGTCTACCACAACATGGATAAAAGACAGGTGACCAAAAGATTTATAATGGGTAACATCCATTAGCCAAATTTCATTGGGTCTCAAACCACAGGGGTTCTTTCCTGGAGGCATTGTAGAAGCATGGAAAGGAAGACAAGCTGTACAGGCTTTTACTATTCTCCTAGCTTCTTCTCTTGTTATTCCAAATTGTAAATGTAAAGCTCAAGTAACCTGATGATATTTAGAATGAGATTCCTGAGCTTCTTGAAATAAAGGAGCATTGACCAACATAGTTAGAAGGCTATCTGCCTTTGAATTACCATCAAAAATAGGACCTGGAAGTCCACAATGAGAGTGCACATGAAAAATATAAATCTTACCTAGATGTTTTCTCACTTGCTCTTGAAGTTTCTTCAAGAGCTGATATAAATTAGAGGCTACATATTTTATTTGGGCTGTGGCAATTCTTTTTTTTTTTTTTATTTATTTAATAGCCTTTTATTTACAGGTTATATGTATGGGTAACTTTACAGCATTGACAATTGCCAAACCTCTTGTTCCAATTTTTCCCCTCTTACCCCCCCACCCCCTCCCCCAGATGGCAGGATGACCAATAGATGTTAAATATATTAAAATATAAATTGGATACACAATAAGTATTCATGACCAAACCGTTATTTTGCTGTACAAATAGAATCAGACTCTGAAATATTGTACAATTAGCTTGTGAAGGAAATCAAAAATGCAGGTGGGCAAAAATATAGGGATTGGGAATTCAATGTAATGGTTTTTAGTCATCTCCCAGAGTTCTTTTGCTGGGCATAGCTGGTTCAGTTCATTACAGCTCCATTGGAAATGATTTGGTTGATCTCATTGCTGAGGATGGCCAGGTTCATCAGAACTGGTCATCATCTAGTATTATTGTTGAAGTATATAATGATCACTTGGCCCTGGTCCTTTCATTCAGCATCAGTTTGTGTAAGTCTCTCCAGGCCTTTCTAAAATCATCCTGTTGGTCATTTCTAACAGAACAAAAATATTCCATAATATTCATATATGTGGCAATTCTTTGTACCACACCTACTGAATAGGCCAAATCACATATTACATTTATATCTGCTGCATACAATTCATTCTGCTGAGTGGACTGAAAAGGAGCTCTGAATACTCTCTTTATAGTTAAGTCACAAGAGTATACAGCACAAATATTATGTTTGGATGCATCTGTAATGACAGTTGGTCCTTTAAGAGGAACTTTAGAAACCTTTTCTTCAAGAATCCATCACCAATTATGTAACAGTCTGGTTATCTTTCATGGATACCCATGTGTAAAATTTGGAGCCATGGCTAATTAAATTTGCCACTCTGGGATGGTTTCACAGCATACATTAATTTGTGCATTAGTATAAAAGGTGTATATCTTGTCAGGTCTTATCCCAGATAATTGTACTGCTTGCTTAATGGCCTTTAATAAAATTCTAGCCACAAGCACTGGGTAAGGAGTAAGGCTTGGTTCTGGTTGTGCTGGGAGGTTCACCCACTCTATCACTGTATCTCCTTGATGAAGGACTGCTGTGGATGTCTCTTGTGTAGCAAAAGCTGATATTTCCAAGGGTTTTTGAGTGACTCTTTCAACCACATTGGATAAGCCAGTTCAACTTCTCTCAAAGCCTTTTGAGCTTCTTTTATAAGCTGATATGGTGAATTTAAAGGACTGTCTCCCCTTAAAATGTCCCCTTAAAAAATTATGGTTGCAATTGATAGGTAGTCAGACCTAACACCAGTTACATCATCTCCTATCAATTTCTGAAAATCATTTCAGGCGTTTAGCTTCTCTGTTCTTAAGAAAAGTTTTTGTATTGTAAGCACCTTGGGGTATACTTCCTATCCTAAATATGGAAATAAAGCATGTCTTTGAATTTTTTCTGGAGCTATGTACAATTTGTATTTCATTAGTGTTTCTATGGACTTTTGCAGACATGCTTCTAACATTTGTTCCTCAGGTGCACATCCCAATATATCATCGATGTAATGTAATAACATTACTTTTGGAAATGCTTTTCTTACTGGAGTAAGCGCAGCAGCAACATACATTTGACACATGGTAGGGCTGTTTTTCATTCCCTGTGGCAAAAATGTCCATTCATATATTTTATAAAGCTCAGCTAAGTTAACGCTGGGCACTGAAAAGGCAAATCTTTTCATATCCTACTTATCTAGAGGGATAGAATAGAAACAATCCTTAATGTCTATAATCCAAAGAGGCCATTCTCTAGGCAACTGAGTAGGAGATGGAAGTCCAGGCTGAAGAGTTCCCATAGGTTCCATCTGTTCATTTACTTTTCTTAAATCAATCAATATCCTCCATTTTCCAGATTTCTTTTTTACAACAAATACTGGGGAATTCCAAGAACTTAGAGAAGGTTGTAAGTGTCCTTGGTCAAGTTGTTCCTGTATTATATGTAATAAAGCCTGAATTTTATCGCTACCTAAGGGCCACTGTTCTATCCACACTGGTGTATCAGTTTTCCATTGGGAAGGCCTTCAACAAGCAACTCTGCTTAAAAAACCGAAGTACTCATTTTTAACCGTAATTGTTATAAAATGTCTCTTCCCCACAGATTGATGGGAATTTTTTCAACTATAAGAGCAGTAAAAACTCCTGTTTTGCCTTCAGAAGTCCATCTCAAAGGAGTAACACTAACTTCAGCTGCTATTGATCCTCCTATACCAGACATGTAGGTGTTTGCTTTAATTTTTGGCCTGTGACTGGGCCAGCTGGCCCCTCTAATGACTGTACGATTTGCACCAGTGCTTACCAGTCCTTCTAATCGTATGCCATTTACATAGATAGTGAGCATAGGTCAGTCAGCTGTCATAGCTGCTGTCCAGTATATTGCTGGATTTTGTTGCAATCTGGGCAACTATCACCAGATTGCTTATTAGGAATCTGTATCAGTAAACATGATGCTACTACTTCTCCTAGATGATAAGTCATACATTGTATATCTCTGTTAGTGCCTGGGATATTATCTACACATTCCCCTGTTTCCCACATTAGTATATGTATGGAAACTGTTTTGTACATACTCTGAGGAGGTGAAATGGTCAATCCTACTGTGCCTGGAGGTAAGGGATCCATAGGCTGGAGAGGAATAGATTTCACTTCTCCAGGAGGTATCTCAGTTGTCCCAGCTGCATACAACTCTGTTCTCTTCAGTTGTCATCCCTTTCTCCCATCAAACTGCTTTGTGGCTGATTGATTGTGTAATCCCCTTCCCCCATCATATGGCTTCCTGATTGATTGGTCATGTCTGTGTACTGGACTTCTAGGCACTCTCCGGATGTAGCATCTGCTGCCACCATGCCCCAAGCATTTTTTGCCTTGGGCCCTGGGGCTGGGCCCCTCATCCCATTTCCCTGAATCAGTCTACATTAGAGTTGAGATCTAATGGAAACCTCTGATGCATTTTGGACATGGGGTATTTTGGGTCTTGTTCTCCCACCCTGTTTTCTCATTCTGTCTCTATGCCAACCCTGAGCTTTCAGATGCCCTACTTTACTACACTGAAAGAATTGACGAGTATCTTTGGAAATCCTTTCCCAGAAGGGACTCTGTCTCCCCATGTTGTGATCTTTGGAAGTCTACATCATAGCCTGGGTATAAAAGGCATTTGTGCCTACTGTGGCACAGCATCTTATGATCTCATCTAAAGGAGCATCCTTGCACAGTCCTAGTATAATTCTTCTACAAACCTCATTAGCATTTTTTAACAAGTTACCTCATCAAAATATCTGTTATTGTATTTTCACCATTAGTTCATATGTTAGCTGTCTGCAAATGTCCCACAAATCAGCAAAGAGTTCATTTGGCCCTTGTGTTATTTTTGTGAAGGCTTCACCTTTGTCGTTTTTATTGTGGAGGGAAGCCCATGCTTTGGTAGCAGTAGCAGCAATTTGCTCATATGCTGCTATAGAGTAATTAATCTGTACTGAGATGTCTGCATAAGAACCTACACCTGTTAGTTGGTCATAGGTGATTGCATAATGATCTCCACTTCGACTGTTTTGTTGGATTTGTATCCTACAGAACTCACTATATTCAGAAAGCCACATGTAATTTTGTCCAGGTTCTAATCATGTTCTTGCTATAGATTTCCAGTCACTAGGGGTTAAGAATTCATAAGCCAAATTGTATAATAACATTTTAACATAAGCTGATGTAGCCTCATAAAAAGTGCAAGCCTTTTTCAGGTCTTTGAGGATTTCTATATCAAAAGGAGCATATTTTCTACTTTTTTGATCTGAAGGGTTAAAATGTTGAAGCACTGGATACATGCCCACTCACAGATTACCTATATCCTTTCGTGTCCTCAGTGGCCTGGAGTACTTTTTTTTTTTTTTTGCAATCTACTCATAGGAGGGGTGATTGCTGAGGTACAGGTATTGGTGGTATCACTGCCCCTCCCACTACTCCTCCTCCCTCCCTCCTGGAAGGTGGAGTTTATGGGGGTGTGTCAATGACAGGGTTGAAGCTTCCTGGTGGGATGGAAAATCACCACACTCTTGAACCTCACTTAACTCTCCATGCTCTGTGGGGATATGGTCATTAATCTGTTCTTTGTCTTTGTTCTCTTTGTCCTTGCACTTCCTCATCTGGCTGTTCTGAAAACTTTTCTTTTTTCTATAATTTCCAGGATTCTTTAAGGACAATTGTATTATGTTGTATATATATATATATATATATATATATATATATATATATAATGTTTCTTTTGGAAATTGACTCGGAACCATTATCATTATAATATTCACACAGATGATCTCCTACAAGTTTACAATTGTCTAAACCTATTTCTTCTTCATTGAAGAACCAAGGGGACGTACGTTCTAATGTATCCAGGAATTTATCAGTCTACTCCCAAGTCATAAATAAGCCCTGTGTCTTTATCAGTCTCAATATGCTTCCTGCAGATTTCCTTTGGGGTGGCGTTGGGGGTGGGGGTGGGGTTGGGGGAGAATCTTTTCCCAATATCTGCCCCATTTCAGCTAGAAAAGGCTACTAGTTTAACCCTTAACAAAGTAAGTTCCTTGTTTGTCTATTAAAATACTCACCCTATTTCCTGGTCACCAGAGACTTATTCAGTGAAAGTAGGGTCTTTGGTTCCATGATGGGTGCCACATATGATGGCCCTGTTAGCACCCTGGATACTTTAGAATCAGCTGGAATCAGGATCAGCAAAAGTCCTTGATCTTTATTCTTTGTGGACTTGAATGGAATGGTGATAAGAAGTGAGAGGAATAGTAATGCAAATCCAGCCAAGAGTGACTCTGGTTTTCTCACTCCACCTCCTAAATCCTACCTCAATCTCCTTATATGTGAAACAGATCAAACCTGCACAGAGTAGTGGGGCCAGGACATTCTTTTTCCAAGCATATGCTAATAGAGTATTGTCTGATTGGTAATTAGCCTTAACTGCTCAGACCTCTGTGCATCAACTCATTCTCAGCCCATTACATGATACTATTATACATTTTTACTAAACAATGGAATTGTGTTGTTGTTTTAAGCTCTAGAACTTAATGCTCTGCTAGTCTGATTGATATGACAAATAATAAGACACCTTATTTTAGGTAATGTTGCCATTTTTGACATTGGTTTGACATTGCAATTAATATTTCTGAAAAATAGTGTATCTGCTCTTATTTCCATTAGAAATGTTTCTAGATATCTTTATATACTTCCTATGTATAATTAGGGTAGGAATAATGTCAAGTACTTTATATATTCTTTAGTAATTTTAATTAAAATTTTTCTTTCTTTTTTCTTCTTTGTTTTCATGTTCTTCTCCCACATCACTTGGATTTTGAGTGTTTTGAGAGAAGGGAGATTTTTTTTTTTAATTTTTATATAATAGCCTTTAATTTACAGGTTATATTCATGGGTAACTTTACAGCATTAAAACCCAAACCTCTTGTTAATTTTTCCCTCTTAACCCCCCCCTCCTCCAGATGGGGATAACCAGTAGTGTTAAATATATTAAAATATAAATTAGATACACATTAAGTATACATTATAAACCGTTATTTTGTGTAAAAAAGAACCCAGACTCTCATTGTACAATTAGCTTGTGAAGGAAATAAAAAGGGGTGGGCAAAAAATATGGGATTGAAATTCAATGTTTTTTTATCCCCAAGTTCTTTTGTGGGCGTAGCTGGTTCAGTTCATTACTGCTCCATTGGAAATTATTTGGTTGATCTCATTGCTGAGGATGCAGGTCAATCAGAACTAGTCATAAGATATTGTTGGAAGTAATAATGATCCCCTGGTTTACCATTTCCTACAAGCTGTAAGTCTTTCCAGGCCTTCTGAAATCATCCTGTTTATTTCTTAAAGAACAATAATTTCCATAATATTCAATACCACAATTTTTCAATTCTCCAACTGATGGGATCCACCAGTTTCAGTTTCTAAAAACAAAGAGGGCTCAAAAAATTCGTGCAACGGTCCCTTTCCCTTCTTTATAATTTTGGGATAAACCCATTTAAACTGCTGGATCAGGGTATGCGTTTGAAACTTTTTTCGGTAAATTTCTCCGAATGGTTGGTTTTAAACCCACCAACAATGCATCAATGTCCCATTTTTCTCGCATCCCCTAACAATCATCATTATTTTTTTCCATCTTACCAATTACGGTGTGTGTGTATCTTAGAGTTGTTTAATTTAATTTCTCTGATTAATAATGACTTGGAGCATCTTTTCATATGACTGAAATAGTTTCAATTTCTTCATCTGAAATTTTTTCATATCCTTTTGACCATTTTCAAGGAGAATGGTTGATTTTTTAAAATTAGAGTTAATTTCTATATTTTGGAAATAGGCCTTTATCAGAACCTTGACTGTAAAAATATTTTCCCAGTTTATTGCTTCCTTCAATTTTTCTATTGTTTTTTGTACAAAAACTTTTCAGTTTGTACAGTCAAATTTTCTTTTTGGTCAATTGTTCCTAGGCCTTTGGTCATAAAGTTCTTCCCTTCCACAGCCTAAGGGTAAATATCCTGTGTTCCTCCTAAAATTTTAATAATCTCATTCTTTATGCCTGGGCATAACCCATTTTGACTATCTCGGTGTCGGTGTTAATGTGGATCAAATAGTTTCTGCCATATTATTTTCCCAATTTTCCCAAATTTTTATCAAACAGTAAGTTCTTATCCCAAAAAGCTGGGGTCTTTGGGTTTTCAAAGAACTGTTACTAAGTTGTTGACTTTTGTCCTTGAACCTAACCTATTCCACTGATCAACTAACTTTCCTTAGCCAATATCAAATGGTTTTGGTAACTGCTGCTCTATAATAAATTTTAGCTTACAGCTAAGCCACCTTCATTTGATTTTTTTCCATTAATTCCCTTGAAATTCTTACCTTTGTTTTTCCATATAATTTTTTGTTATTTTTTCTAGGTTTAAAATTTTTTTGGGATTGACTGGAATAGTGCTAAATAAATAGATTGTTTGGTAAAATGTCATCTTTATTTATTTGCTCGCCCTTCCAAGGCTTTAATATTTTCAATTGGTTGATCAGACTTAATTTGTGTGAAAAGTGGTCTGTAATTTGCTCATAAAGTTTCTGATTTTTCCCTTGGAGATGATTCCCAAATATTTTAATTACATAGTTACTTTAAATGGAATTTCTTTTTGTAACTTGCTTTGGATTTTTTAGTGATATAAGAATGCTGATGACATGTGGGTTTATTTTTAAAACAACTTTCTAAATTTGGATTATTTCAAAACTTTTAGTAGAATCCGGGTTCTCTAAGTATACCATCATATCGTCAAAAAGGATAATTTGGTTTCTTCATTGACTATTCTTTTTCCTTTAATCTCTTTCTCAGCTCTTTTTGCCAAATCTGAGTTTCTAATACAATATTAAAAATCGGTGATAATGGGAACCTTGTTTCCTCAGACCTTATTGGGAATTTTAAGTTTGTCTCTTACATTGTCTTCATTTTTTAAATATTTCTAATTATTTTAAGGAAAATCCATTTATTCATATACTCTCCGGTTTTTTTTTTTTTTTTTTTTAATTTTTTTTTTAATTTTTTTATTTAATACCTTTAATTTAAGGATATATACATGGGTAACTTTGCATTTAAAATTGAAATTTGTTCCAATTTTTTACCTCCCCCCCCCCCTCCCAAATGGCAGGATGACCAGTTGATGTTAAATATATTAAAATATAACAGATAAAATAAGTAACAGACCAAAACATTATTTTGCTGTACAAAAAGTCAATCTGAATTATTGTACAATTACTTGGAAGAAATCAAAGATGCAGTTGTTATAAATATAGGGTGGGTTCAATTAATGGTTTTAGTCATCTCCCAGGTTCTTTCTGGGTTATGTTCAGTTCATTACTGCTCCATTAGAAATAATTTGGTTGATCTCGTTGCTGAGGAAGCTGATCCATCAGGACTGGATTCAGTATTGTTTTGGTATTGATCTTGGTTCTCATTTCACTTAGCATCAGTTCGTGTAAGTCTCCCAGGCCTTTCAAATCATCCTGTTGGTTTTCTTCCAGTAATATTCCAAATTTCTATAACAAACAGCCACTCCAACTGATGGACATCCATTCAGTTTCAGTTTCGCCACACAAAAAAGGGCTCCACAAACTTCGTGCATAAGGTCCCTTTCCTTCTTTAAATCTCTTTGGGATATAATCCAGTATAACACTTGGATCAAAGGGTAACAGTTTGATAACTTTTTGAGCATAGTTCCAAACTACTTCCAAAATGGTTGATTTTCCAAATCCACCAACAATGAATCAATTCCCGTTTTCCCAAATCCCTCCAACAATCATTATTTTTCCTTCATTTAAATCCGGGTGTGTGGTTTCTTAGGTTGTCTTAATTTTTTCTCTGATTAATAATGACTTGGAATCTTTTCATATGACTGAAAAGTTTCAATGTCTTCATCTAGAATTGTCTGTTATATCCTTTGACCATTTTTCAATTGGAGTCGATTTTTTTATAAATTAGGTTAATTTCATATTTTTGGAAATGAGGCCTTTATCAGAACCTTTGACTGTAAAAAATTTTTCCCAGTTTATTCTTCCTTCTAATCTTGCATTTTTTTTGCAAAAACTTTTCAGTTTGTATAATCAAATTTTTCTATTTTGTATCATTAAATCTCTAGTTCTGCTTTGGTCATAAAAACCTTCCCTTCCACAGGTCTGAGAGGAAATTCTATGTTCCTTAATTTATTAATAATTTCATTCTTTTGCCTTATGAACCCTTTTGACCTTATCTTGGTGTCGGCGTTAAGTATGGATCAATTAGTTTCTCCATTTGGTTTAATTTTCCCAGAATTTTTCAAACAGTAAGTTCTATCCAAAAAGTGGGATCTTTTTGGGTTTTCAAAGACTAGGTTGCTATTTTGTTGACTGTTTTATCCCTGAACCTAATTTTCACTGATCAACAAACTTTCCTTAGCCAATACCAAAAGTTTTTTGCTGCTGCTCTAGTATAGTTTTAGTCTTTTCAGCTAACCACCATCATTTGATTTTTTTTTTCAACCCTTGAAATTCTTGACCTTTTGTTTTTCCATATAAACTTTTTTTTATTTTTCTAGGTCATTAAAATGTTTTTTGGGGTCGTTGGTATGCCTAAATAAAAGATTAGTTTGGTAATATTGTCATCTTTATTATTTTGCCCCCTATCCAAAATTTAATTTTTCCAATTGGAATGACTTAATTTGTGGAAAATTTGTAATTTTGCCTAAGTTTCTGATTTTCCTTGGCAGATAGATTCCTAAATATTTTATATTACGAGTTACTTTTGGAATTTCTTTTGTAACTCTGACTTTGGTTTTGTTAGTGATTATAAGAATCATAATTATGGGTTTATTTTATAACCAAACTTTGCTAAAGTTGTGGATTATTTCTAATAACTTTTTGCAGTCTCTGGGGTTCTTAATCCTCATGTCCGGCAAAGGGAAAGGGGCTTCCCTTCATTCTTTTCCTTTAATCTCTTTCTCAGCTCTTATTGCTATTAGCGTTTCAACAATTTAAATAGTTTGGGATAGGGGCCTTGTTTCCTCCAGATCTTTTGGGAATGGTTTTTTGTCTCCATTAATGATGCTTCTGATGGTTTTAAATAGATCCTGATTATTTTAAGGAAAGTCCAATTCCTACTTCCACGTGTTTTTTAATAGGAATGGATGTTGGATTTTTATCAAATGCTTTTTCATCTAGGATGATCATATGGTTTTTTAATTTTATTGACATGGCCAATTATATTGATAGTTTTCTAATATTGAAATCTTCCTGGTATAAACCGTTGATTATATTGTTAAATTATCCTGAGGATGATTTTTGTAGTCTTTTGCTAATATCTTATTTAAGATTTTTGCATCAATATTCATTAGGCAGTTGGTCAAAATTTTCTTTCTCTGTTTCAACCACCTGGTTTTGGTATCAGGACCATGTCTGTGTCATAGAAGGGTTTGGTAGGACCCTTCATTCCCTATTTTATCAAATAATTTATATAGATTGGGGCCAATTTTTTTTTAAATGTTTGGTAAATTCCTTAAATCCATCTGGTCCTGGAGATTTTTCTTGGGGGTTGTTTAATTGCCTGTTCTTTTCTTTTTCTGAAATGGGACTATTCAAGCAATTTAATTCCTCCTCTGTTAGTCTAGAAGTTTATTTTTGGAGGTAGTCATCCATTTCATTAGGTTATCAAATTTATTGGTAAAGTTGAGCAAAATAACTCTTATTATTTCTCTAATTTCCCTTCATTGGTGGAAAGTTTCCCTTTTCATTTTAAGACTAAAATTTCATTTCCTCCTCCTTTCTCTAATCAGTTTACCAAACTTTATCTATTTTTTGGCTTTTTTCATAAACCAACTCAGTTTTATTAATTATTAATAGTTTTTTTACTTTAATATTTTAATTTTCCTTTTAATTTAAATTTCCAATTTAGTATTTGATTGGGTTTTTAATTTGGTCTTTTTAGTTTTTTTAATTTAAATTTTAATCTTTTCTTTCTCTTTTTATTCAAGTGTCAAGGATATAAAATTCCCCTTATTACCGCTTTGGCCATCCACAAATTTTGGTATGATGTTCATCATTGTCATTATCTTAGTAAAATTATTAATTGTATCTATAATTTGCTCTTCACCCAATCATTCTTTAAGATGAGATTGTTTAGTTTCCAATTACTTTTGGTCTATTTCCCCTAACTTTTTGTTAATGAGTTTTTTTGCATCATGATCGAAAAAAAGATTTATATTTCTGCTTTTTCTTTAATTTTGAGGTCTTTTGTCCTAAAATGGTCAATTTTGAATGGTTCCATGAATTGAAAGGAAAAATTGTTCCTTTTTCCATTCAATTTTCTCAAAGATCTAACATACCTAATTTTTTCTAATATTCTTTATTCTAATTTCTTTCTTATTTGTTTTTGTTTGTTTGTCTAATTCTGGGGCAAAGGTTGAGGATCTCCACATCACAGTTTTGTTTTCATTTTTTCTCTCTTAACTTCTCCATTGGGAAGTTGGATGCCATACCACTTGGTGCATATATGTTTAATTTGATTTGCTTCGTTGTTTATTACCCTTTAGAGGATGTAGTTTTTTCTTATTCTTTTAATTAGATCAATTTTGCTTTTTTGATCTGAGATAAGGATTACCCCCTCTTTTTTGACTTTACCTGAAGCATAATGTTTTGTCAGCCTTTACCTTTCTTATTATCTCCCTGTTTAAATGTGTTTCTTGTAAACAAATATTGTAGGGTTCTGACTTTTGATCCAGTCTGCTATCTGTCTCCTCTTTTGGGGGTTCATCCCATTTGCATTTACGTTAGAATTAAACCCGTATTTCCCCATCCTAATAACCCCAGATTTGCTTTTCTTTTTCTTGCCTCCCAATCCTCTTTCCCCTTTTAACTTATTACTCCCTTTATCCAAATTTTACCTCTTTCCCTCCCTCCCCAAATCTTTTTCCCTTCCCCCTTATTACCTTTTTCTTTTTCCTTTCTCCCCCCTTTTTTAATGAGGCAAGAATTTTTCTAAAACAAATGTCAATTATTTTTTTTTGAGCCAACCTGATGAGGAAGATTCACAATGTTCCTCCCCCCAATTCCCCTAGAATGATAAGTTTCCTTTGCCCTTTGGGATGTGGTTTCCTCTTTTTATCCCTCCTTCCCACCTTTTCGCCATCATCCCTTTTCCAATCTCTTCCCTTTTTTTTATATCAGTAAAACCAAATTATAATTATTTTTTTTATATCTACAACAGAAATACAATTCTCAAGAGTTCTTTTTACCTTTTCTGCATCTCTTGAGTTCTATGGTTGGAGATCAAATTTTTTGTTTAGTTCTGGTTTTTTCCTTAGAAACAAATGGAATTCATTTGTTTCATTAAATGTCCATCTTCTTCCCTGGAAGAAAATGCTCAGTTAGCTGGTAGTTTATTCTTGGCTGCATCCCAAGTTCTTTTGCCTTTTGGAATATCAGATTCCAGGCCCTTCAGTCCTTTAATGTAGAGGCAGCCATATCTTGGGTAATCCTTATTGTGGCACCTCGGTATTTAAATTGTATTTTTTTTTTTTGGCTGCTTGTAAAATGTTTTCCTTAATCTGATAGTTCTGAAATTTGGCCACAATATTCCTTGGGCTTTTTATTTTAGGGTCTCTTTCAGAAGATATTCAATGAATTCTTTCAATGCCTATTTTACCTTCTGATTCTATTACATCTGGGCAGTTCTCTTTGATGATTTCTTGTAAAATAGTATGTAGGCTCTTTTTTTCATCATAATTTTCAGAAAGTCCAATAATTCTAAGATTATCTCTCCTAGATCTATTTTCAAGTCTGTCGTTTTGCAGTAGATAATTCTTGGTTTTTCAGTTTGTAATTTTTTGGTTTTGTGGACTTTTCTTGCTGTCTCAATTAATCATTAGTTTCTATTTCTTCAGTTCTAATTTTAAATAATTTTTTTTCATTAGCTTTTTACTTCTTTTTTGTATATTCCAATTGGTTTTTTAAATGTTTGTGTTTCGCTCTGTGAATTTTTTCCATTTCACTAATTTTTTTTTAGTGAATTATTTTCTTTTCTAGTTCACAGATCCTACTTTCTTGTGAGTTCTTTGTCTTTTCAATTCACAAATCCTACTTTCTAGTGAATTCTTTATTTTTCAATTCAATCACTTTCCTAAGTTTCTTTACTTTTTCAATTCACAAATTTTGTTTCCCTACTTCCTGGGAATTTTTATCTTTTCAATTCGTATTTCAGGGAAGTTGTTGCTCTCTTGTAAGGCTTCTCTTTCCTTTCCCCATTTGACTTCTAACCTCTTTGGGACTTTTTGGTCTCTTCTGAGAGCCTCATGTAAAAGAGGACAGGTGACATTCCCTTTTGGGGTATTGTCTGGTGCATATTTGCTATTAGTCTCTTCAGGTTTTCTGACCTGCTCTTTTTCTGTATAGAAGCTGTCCATAGTTCTTTTCATCTTTTTATTTATGTTTTAAAGCCTTTAGGATATGTCTCCTAGGCAAGGGGGTTACCAGCTTCCTCTGCAGAATAGGAGAGATGTACACCAGTTTCCTGCTCGGCTCTGAGGTATGGGAGTGCTCTGAGTGAGAGTTTTCCCTTCCCCCAACAGGAGGTGGATTCAGCACTGGCCAAGCTATCTAAGTGCCCAGTTGGGCTGTGTGGGTTAGCGATTGCCCTAGGCTAGAGACTAAGGGGTGAAAGTGTCACTGCCCCAGGCCAGAGCCTCTTGTGGGACTGTGAGTATTAGCAGCTGACCTCACACTGCAGATTCTACCCACACTCTGCCCAGAACTCTGCCCCAGCGTCTCTGCCTGATGCAAATCTGCCCTGGGAAAGCTCTATGGCCCCAAGCCGAGCCCCCCACTGCTCAGATTAGAGGCTAACCTGGGCTGTGCCCTCCTGCCGTGCAGGTTCGCAACTGCCCAAAGGAAAAGCCCTGTACTACAGGTCGGGTCGGGGCTGCGAGTTTGTGCTGAGATCTGTGCTTTTACTTTCGGTTTGAGGCTCTCCTCGGAACCTAATTTCTCTCCCGTCTATGCTGATCTCCCCCCTGGCCCTGGAACAAACCTTTTTTGGTGAGACTGCAGATTTTCTTCGGCTGCTGAGTTGTTATACTTCTTATCTTTACCAATTGTAGCAGTCAAGACTATTTTTGAGGCTCGATATAATATTGATAAAGAGGGTAAGAGAAGAGCTCAGAAAGTTGTGTGTGCCTTCTCCACCATCTTGGCTCCACCCCTTAAAATTTTTCTTAAGGATTGTTTCTGCTGAGTTTTATTGATAATATATAGAAATATCAATGATTTATATAAGTACATTTTACATAACACTACTTGATGGATTTACTATCTCAATTACAGTTGACTCTCTAGGGTTCTCCAAATAAACCTTGTTATCTTTAAAATTAATAATTTTAATTTGTCTTCCTATATTTTCCCCCTTGTTTATCTTTATTTTTTGTCTTAAAGTTAACATTTGGTACTATATAAAATAATAATTGTTATAATCAATTTCGTTGCTTTACTGATCATATCAGAAAGGAATTGAGATTATCTGTAATATATAGAATACCTTTTGCCATATTAAAGGAATGTCCATGTTTCCTAAGCTTTTAAAA
The DNA here is from genome assembly GCF_902635505.1 of Sarcophilus harrisii. Lineage (NCBI taxonomy): Eukaryota > Metazoa > Chordata > Mammalia > Dasyuromorphia > Dasyuridae > Sarcophilus > Sarcophilus harrisii. The sequence goes on from NC_045429.1 coordinate 242,593,662, forward strand.
ATGTATTTTTGCGTCAAAAACTATATTAATATTGTTGAGGTGTGAGAATTGAGGGTTGAGAGATCCCCTGACAGCAATGGGATCCTCTGGTCAATCTGCAAGCTTTGTGAAAGAATATGCAAACCCCAGTGAATACAGGCTCCAGATTTGTGGCAAAAATGGGTTTACTGATACTAAGAGAACAGTATGCTAAGAACACAGCTTTCTTAGCAGGCAAACTCCTGATTAGGAATTAGCAGAGATAGATTAACAGGTCTGTGGTTTTATCTGGTTTGGCCTGGCCTGGAGCTGGGACTAATCTTCAACTCAGTAGAGGAGTTAACCATGCCCCAGACCAAGATTTCCAATTAAATGAAGTTACTTATCTGGGAGTTACCCTCATAATGGGTGTGGCCCCTCCCAGAGACTGGGAAATTTTGAGAGTCAGAAGCACCCTTCCTCCAAAAAGTTCCTTTCAGACACTTATCCCCAAAAAGGAGGCACAGTTTACATCATTATTATCCTTCATTATTTTTAAAAAATGTATTATTTAGTTTTCCTGAAGTCTGACCTAGTCACAATTTGATATATTGCTGTAATTTCTTTACAAATATATTTTTTTAGAATTTTTACATTAATCAAGCAATCATATATTCATAGGGTTACTTGTTAGTCTTCTCTGGTTTGACCTTTGATTAAGGTATTGTTTGGAACAGTAGCAACCACTAAAACAATCAGAAGTCTGAGTATGAATGCAGAAAAATTTTATTTATTTTTAAGAGAAAGGGCGCTCAGTTTCTGATATACAAAGTGTGGTTTGAGAGAGACACACACTCAGACAAAGGGCATTTCCTTTATTATTGGCCAAAGGGAACTCCCCTCTCCAATTTGCTTACTCTTTTCCCCATTGGCTGGGGTTTCTAAAGCACAATTTTTAAAATGAGGTAAGTAAGCCTAAGGTTATCAAATGCGTAATAGAATGTTTCCCACTTAATTCAGTCTCTGCTCCCAAAGAGTTTCGTTTTTAGTAAGGGAAGATAAGAGTGGAAAGGTAAGGGCAAAGAATAAAAGATTATTTTCAAATCTCAGAGCACTACCCCGATTACAAAACCCAGTTCTTGGCCCAAAGGAACTTACATTCTTACAGTTTTTTGAAGGAGATAATCCCCCATCGGCAATTGCCCTCAATTTTATGATTTAAATTTCATTTCTTCAATTTAATTTTTATAATTGTGCAAACCAAATAAATCTATTTCTCACAGTATCAAGGTCATACTGGATCTGAATGATAGAAGGAATTTTGAAAGATGCCCTATTATTTATATATATATATATATATATATATATATATATATATATATATTTATATAGTTACACACATACCATACACATATACATCTATATATGTGCATATATTTATACATATGTGTATATATATTATACACATATATGAACAATAATAAAATTGTTTTAAGTTTGATAGAGTTTATTGTAAATCCATCTGGTCATAAATTGTTGCTGCTATTGTTTTTCCCCCTTATTTTTTCTAAAATTAAGCAATTTACATTTTCTGTTTTTAATTCTTCTAACCTGAGTATTTTATATTTTTGTGAATATTCATCACTGCATTTAAATTATTGGTTTCATTGTCATGTGGTTAGATAAAACATTTTCTAATTCTCTCCTCTATTATTACTTCATTTGTTGTAATTTCTTCTTTTTCATTTTTGTTCTTGGTAATCATGTTTTTCTTTTCATTCCTTCTTTAGTCTGTATTGGATCTGAGCCCTTGCTCCAATATTGTAACTGCCAATTTGCTATTCTTTCTGTTTCTTGCCAGCACACATTGGTATCACTCAACTCGGTTCCTGTGCTTTAAAGGTCTGAGCATTGCTTTCCTGGCTGGATTTTTTCCTCTAATGTTCATAACTCTCTGATGGTATTTCTGTTCTGATATGGCCTGGAAAAATGACCTACTGTGTTTTCTCCTTGAAATTCTCCATCACTGTAAGCTCAATGATCTTCCTTGATCATTACAGGAAGATAATTGGCAATACTATTTCCTCCAGTCATCTTTGTGAAGTTCTATTGACTGTTATTATTTTTTTTTAAAACTTTCTTCTAGGTCAAATTATTTTAATGTTGGGGCTTTATGCTGTTTTTGTATTTTGATGTCTTGTTGCTTTTCTATAATAATTCTTATATCACTGGATTTTCAAGTGAAATTCTCTGCATTTATATTTATTTATTTATTTTTATTTTTGCTGAGGATACTGGAGTTAAGTGACTTGCCCAGTCACACAGCTGGGAAGTGTTAAGTGTCTGAAGTCGTATTTGAACTCAGGTGCTCCTGATTTCAGGGCTGGTGCTCCATCCACTAAGGGTCACATTTCTTAAGGTTTATTCATGCTGTCTAATGTCTTTGGACTCTTTCATTAAAAAGCTTTATTTTTCCCCTTTCTTTTCCTTAATTTCTTTGATTAGGTTTTCTAAACACTTTCATGATCTTGTAGCCATTGTGTTCTATTTCCTGTGGTTTTAAGGGGCTCATTGAAAGATTATTCTTATCTTCTATATATGTTTATTGACATTCTTTTCCCAGTAGTTATTTCCTTATTTTAGCAGATTCTTTCATTTTCATTACTTTTCATTCATTTTCCATTTCCTATTCTGAAATATCTGCCATGATTTCTAAAATTGTTTATTTCATTATTGTTGTTCTTTCATTTTACTTCAGGAGATACTCTTTTCTCTCTCTCTCTCTCTCTCTCTCTCTCTCTCTCAGCTAACAAGAAGCATCTGGGCTTAAACCTAAACTTTCACTGAGAAATCTTTCTAGAAATCCTGACTCTAGCTTTTCTTTTGCTATAATATTGCACACAATTGAAAATATAGCAGTTATATTTGGTAGTAGAAGTTGCCATTGCTAGCTAATACAGTGGAATTGGAATAAAGAATTTATTAGCCTTTTTTAAAACATAAATCCAAGGTTGCTCTGTTTTGCTAATTTCTATCAAAAGGACAAACAAAAATGGCAACAATAGTACACACAACCATCTAGTGCTTGTTTCTGCACAAGTGTATTTTCTGTGAGCAGTTGTGTTACAATGCAGAATGTACTCCATTAGTTCCATCAGAGGAAAAATCTACTGCTATTGAATTAATTATATTATGTTGTCATGGATTTCTTGTCTATAAACATGAATTTCAAACATTGGGGGAGAAAAACCTTACCTTTTGAATATGAAGACTCAGTGGTGTCTGTGCAAACTCCTTCAATTTATTATGCATCATAAGAACTATTTTAATTTACAGAATGAACAGAAGTAAAAGCTATAGAAACCTACAGCATGGCATAATTTTCTATCTACCCCTTTTAGGAAGAAGCTATTATCAGATAATTCCCAGACTATTTAGGAAGGAACTCTCTAGCAGTTTCCATTATCCGTTCCCCAACCTGAATCTCTTCAAACATGACAGATCTGGGAACTGTTCTGTCAAGTGTATTCAATCTGGTTAGATTCCTCCACCTTAGAGCTCCCTTGAATTTCCTCTCCTCCTTGATCCCCCTTCACTCTTGAGTTCTGGCATTTGCAACTGAGAAATCCCCAAGCCTTTATTTTCTCTATAAAAGATTTGTTTATGTTGAAAATTTTTGCTAAATTCTCTTCAGAACTAAATTTACTATGAGGTACTCTCTTTTCCTCATAGTGATGCCATTTTCTTTACACTAGCTAATTCTGGTCAGTCTAACTTATCAGACAATGACTTTCTTCCATCTCATGGAGTATTTCCTTTCTCCCTGTTAACTGTGAGTTCCCCAGGGGAAACTTGTCTTTTTCCTTTCTAATTATATGCTCTCCCAACTCTATTTCATTTTTACCATTTTTGATGTCTCTTATATCCTTTCATTTTGTCTGTAGCATCTTTTCTTAAATAAATCTACCTCTTGCCAAAGAGAATGGCAATTCTGAATTTGTCATGTTTGTTTTAAACTAGGTATTGCCATATCAGCCACATCAAACATACTTAATAATTATAATATATTCCTTTACTGCTTAACCATTTTCATAACAAAATCTAAAATATTCATAAACAATCCCATCTGACTCCTTAAATTATATAGATATAGAAGATAAAGTCTAGAGTGTTATCCCTGTGGTCACATAGATAATAACAAATAGTCCCAGACTGAAATGAAGGCTTTTTAACTCCAAATCTAGTATCCATTTCACTACAGTCTCATCACATCTCATTTTGTTCATATTTATTCATTTATTCAACAAATATTTACTAGGGACTAATTATATATCAGGTTTATCTCAGAAATATTTCTAAAACATCTTGATCATGGCTAGGAAGAACACTGTTCTTTAAAACATATAGTTTTTAGAGGGAAATAATTTATGGGCATAATATATGAATCTTATATGTGCATTAAAAAGTAATAAAAATGGGGGAGGAAAGTATATTTTCAGAGGGCAAAGAAACATGCTTCTGTAGGATTTATAAAAAGGAAGAAATACAAGTATCCATTTGATGAGACTGAGGTCTGGCACTAAATGTTGGGGTTTGACCATATGATGAATTCACGATGGTCTTTCTCCTAGCCAAAAGGTATATATATTTATAAAAAGAGGTTACAGACAAAATGAAGAGGTAAAATAGACAGTAGGAGTAATATATATTACATAGGTTTGGGAGAGCATATAGTTAGTAAGGAAGGAGGTTTTAACAATTAACAATTATTAATTTAACAATGAACAATTAACAATGGAATGGTGGGGGGGAGAAAAAAGTTCCCAATTAGAATCACAATTAACCAGGAGAAAGAGAATAGGCAATAAATAGGTGTGTGCCATTAACTGGCAGGCTAAATTATAGAAGAGTTTAATATCCTAAAAGAGTTAGCTACAAGGACCCATGAGACATGGGAAAGAGGAGATAGGAAGAAATGAGGCAGAACATTATAGAGGGTTAATCCAAAAGTGCTTCAGTAAAGATGGAATAGATCATAGGCATATTTTTAGGCGAAATTTAACCTTAGAAGTTTGAAATCATAACTTTGCTTTCTGATTGGTTATGGTAAGATGGGTTTACTCAAGACCTCTGCAGAGGATGGAACTCTAAGTGTGAGCTGATGCCCTTGAGTGCCCTTCCCTGCTTGCCTCAAGTAGTAATTTTATTAGTACTTCAGTTTTTCTCTTTCATGGCCACCCAGTTATCCATGATTCTATCACATTGGGCAATTGAAATTTGGTAGAATAGTTGCCTAAAATGTAAGTGACTAGGTAGCAAAATCAAGGTGACAGGATGAAATTAGCATTTTTCTGAGCTTTCCCTAAAAATTCCCTCCACGAGTAGTTTGGAACTATGCTCAAAAAGTTATCAAACTGTGCATACCCTTTGATCCAGCAGTGTTACTACTGGGATTATATCCCAAAGAGATTATAAAGAAGGGAAAGGGACCTGTATGTGCACGAATGTTTGTGGCAGCCCTTTTTGTAGTGGCTAGAGACTGGAAACTGAATGGATGTCCATCAGTTGGAGAATGGCTGAATAAATTGTGGTATATGAAAATTATGGAATATTACTGTTCTGTAAGAAATGACCAACAGGATGATTTCAGAAAGGCCTGGAGAGACTTACACGAACTGATGCTGAGTGAAATGAGCAGGACCAGGAGATCATTATATACTTCAACAACAATACTAGATGATGACCAGTTCTGATGGACCTGGCCATCCTCAGCAATGAGATCAACCAAATCATTTCCAATGGATCAGTAATGAACTGAACCAGCTATGCCCAGAAAAAGAACTCTGGGAGATGACTAAAAACCATTACATTGAATTCCCAATCCCTATATTTATGCACACCTGCATTTTTGATTTCCTTCACAAGCTAATTGTACAATATTTCAAAGTCTGATTCTTTTTGTACAGCAAAATAACGTTTTGGTCATGTATACTTATTGTGTATCTAATTTATATTTTAATGTATTTAACATCTACTGGTCATCCTGCCATCTAGGGGAGGGGGTGAGGGGGTAAGAGGTGAAAAATTGGAACAAGAGGTTTGGCAATTGTTAATGCTGTAAAGTTACCCATGCATATAACCTGTAAATAAAAGGCTATTAAATAAAAAAAAAAAAAAATTCCCTCCACTACTATCAAAAAACAAACAAATAAACAAAAAAAGTGCCAAAATGAATTCTGGGCATGAAACAAAGTTAAAAGTCACGATGAATATTTATTTATTTATTTACATTTCAGGGAAGACATAGAGATAAGCAGACATTAGGGAAAGGGCTGGCCAGATGTACATGAATGGCAGCTCTGCTGCCCATTACCCAATTCTGGATCACAGTTCCTGGACAAAGAAAGGAGAGGGTGAAGTTCCAATTGAATAAATGTTCTATCAGGTAAAAGCACTCAGTTCAGAAGAAGAAGGAAGAGATCTTCTCCCCAGATCATACTAATTTGGAAACACTGGAACCAAGTTGTGAAAACATCAAAGGGCATAGAAGACAGATATCTCTTCTAAACTGAGAAAAGAAATGTTAACTATTGCAAGAATACTATGAAAAAGGAATAAACTATTTGGTCAAAGAGGCACAAGAAATTTGAAGAAAATAATAATAAATGAGAATTGATCAAATGGAAAAAGCAGTACAAAAATCTCACTAAATAAAATAATGTCTCACAAAATAAAAATGGATAAGTGGAAGCTAACTAACTTTATGAGACATTAAAAACAATAAGCAAAGTAAAATGCATGAAAACAAGAAGAAAATATTAAATATCTCAGGAAAAAAACTCAAAAATACCAATAACAACTAGATGGAAAAATAGATCAAAGAGAGATAGTTTAAGAATTTTTGGACTACCTAAAGGATATGATCAAATAAAAAGCATAGATATAATATTTCAAAATATTATAAAACAAAATTGTCCCAATATTCTAGAACTACACGAAAAAAAATAAAAACTGAAAGACTCTACTAGTTGCCTTTTTAAGGGGATCCTGAAATGAAATCTCTGGAATATTTTAACCAAAATCTAGAACTTCCAGGCCAAGAATAAAATATTGGAAGCAGCCAGAAAGAAAGAATTAAAATACAGTGGAGACACAGTCAGGATCACAAAAGATTTAGCAATACCATTATAAAGAACCAAAATACTTGGAATATACAATAAAAAAGAGAGAGACCTCTGACTTGAAGCAAGAGGACAGGAAAGAGACCTTTTCCCCAGTCACATTGCTTTGGAAACACCAAAAATTGACAGGTTCTCTCTAAGAGACAGAGCTGCTGCTGTGAAAGCAGCAGAAGACATTTAAAAATATAAAACACAACCAAAACCAAACAAAAAACCAGAAACTCTGTCCAGAATCCCCTCCATGCCCAAAATAGGAAAGCAGTCTTCAACTCTACAGTCAAAGTCAGGAAATAGACTGGGAGTAAAGCTTCTTTACTCATTAAAATATGAGGGGAGGTCTTCTGTAGAAAATGTACATGGGAAAAATTGATGTGGGATGCTTCAGGGGAAAACAGAAGGCTTTTAAAAAACCCATGTGGAGAATTCAAAGTAAAGTAATTTAGATCAGAATAAATGTTTAACTCATGGCAGTGAGGGGGAAGTTGAGATTAGATAACAAATTTGTATCAGATGCATTCAGTCAGAGGTAGTTAGTCAGATGGTATGACATATACTACTCATCAAAATATGAGAAGAGTCAGAGAAGCACTTGGTAAATGGTTGAGTCAGATTTAGGATATAATTGTGAAAATCAATTATGTGGCAGATACTGTGCTAAGACTTGGAGAAGCAGGGAACGGCATAAAGAAGTACCTGATCTCAGGGAACTCAAGTCAATAGAGAAAATTAACACACACCAAAAAAGCTAAATTGAAGATTGGGGGTATTTGGCATGGAAGTATGATGAAATCTTGCAGTTGAGTGGGGAAATCATCTGAGGAGATATGAGTTATATAGTTGATCTGATCTTGTAGAAGGATGAGTTTCTGAAGATGATGTTCAGGAGAGCAGATGAGTAGAAAATGAGGAGAGGAATGCCATGGTCACACCCTGAACATTCTCCATTAAATGATGGAAGAGATGTAAAAAATTTCTAACTGGAGAAGAGAATCCACAGCAAAAGTTGCTGAGCAAGTTTATACTTAAAGAGTTGATTTCATTTGGTAGTATGATAAGTTTTTGAAAATCAAGAAGTCCAGGAAAGCAGCCAGTGGGAAATAAAGAGGTAACATTGCATGACAAATATAATTTTGATCTTGGATAAGCTTTGAAAGACTATAACACAAAGGTGAAATGAATTTGAAAATAAAGAATAAGTAATAATGAAATTGATTAACTATTTGGACAATTAAGAGGGGAGGAATGTAAATCTAGATTCAGAAAGAATACTGAAGGACAGAGGCACTAGATACCACTATAAGAATGAATAATAGTTTTACAAGGATTGAAACCAAGCAATGGGGGAATAGTCTATAATAAGAAAAAAGAAATCCCACAAATCTTGATCATAAAAGTATAACAATTGTGGGTATCACTATCCTTTTGCATGGTTGAAATAGATGTGAATAGGCAGTTCAAAGGATATGACGAGAGTTAGGGGATTTGAGTTCAGGGTTTTTGAGAAAACATAAATATGATATTGAAGTCCTTATAAGAGTAGGATTTTAGATAGAGCAGAAGAATGGGATCTATGATACTGAATTTCTTTTTTAAAAAAAGAGAAAAATAACTGGTAAGTCTGGTAGATAATCTCCATCACAATTTAAATTTTATCCCACCTTAATCATAGCACATCTGTGATTAAAGATCTTCATTTAAAAAACTAAAGGAGCTGGACTAGAAATGTATTACTTTTTGGTTTCATGGACTTTTCCTAATCTAGTGAATCTAGTGAAGCCTATAGATCCCATCTCAAAATAATATTTTAAAACATAAAATAAAATACATTAGACTACAAAATAAACTAATTATATTGAAACATAGTCATCAAAACATTTAAGTTCAAAGGCATCAAGTTACTAACAACTTGTCTCCCCAATCCTCAAAGTCCCTTCCAGTTGTGAATATCTATGAAAACATTTGAGTTTCTATAAAGGATGGTGGTCTCATACTCATTCATACTCCATCACATCCAGGAAAATATTTAGTGTATAGGTGTTTGAACCTAAAAGGTGTTTCATCTATAAAAGAACACAGCTACACACATGCATTTATAAACACAGATATACAATCAAATAAATTCTCCTGTTAAAGAGCTAAAAACTCTTTGGCTTGCATGAAAAAAACTATGCAATTGTTATCTTAAAAATTTGGATCATCTCCATTTCAATAGAGTAAGTCAACATGCACAAAACAAAACAAAAACATTTATATACATATAAATGTCCTGTTCACTCACTCTATTATACTGTAAAAGATTTAAGAAGAAATGTTCTCCTAGAGAGAAGAAAGGATCACAAGAGCAGGAGTTATAAAAGGGGTGGGGGATGTGAATATACCCCCCCATATACATATTTAAACATGTGTGTTTGTGTGTGTATGTGTGTGTTTTGGTTTATTTATGTATTTTTTTTACCTTTCAGTTCTTTTTTATTTGATGTGATCTTAAAAGGCAACTTAAAGCCAAAGATGGCTTAATGGATATATTTTTTGGATCTAGAGTCAGGAAGATAAGTTTAAATCTGTTATTAGACACTACTTGTCTCTGGGAAAGTTTGTTAGCTTTCAAAGTGAGAATAACATTACATCTACTTCTCAGAGGTAACAAAATCAGATGTTTTTTAGCAGCATTTACAAACCTTCCTGCTTAATAATGTGCTATTATTATTGCTATTTTTATCATCAATGTCTTTATCACCTCATATCTTACAATAGAATTTGCAATTTTCTATGTCATTTTCATGGGAAGGTTTTTTTTTTGCATAGTTTATATTAGCATGATATTTTACCTTCATTTGCATATAACACTATATTATACTATATTATATTTTTTTATGGGTAATCCATCAGATTTCTAGATGTCTCTTTTTTAACTACATTTTTTAGTTATATATTCTCCAGGAATACTATGATGATCTTTTCTATTTTCCATTCTATGCAAGCTAAATTTTATATAACCCCTCTATTGTATATTTGAGACCATTTATCACCTGGTTTCTAACTTTAGTATCCCATAACTGAGATCACTCTGCTATTGAGCATATAATAAATAAATATATTATATTTTAATTAAATATATTTAATAAATATATGTAAATAATAATTTATAAATAATGAATAAGGAATTGTTGAAGAAATCAAAGAATGAAATTGAGCTTCGATAGTAAGAAACTATCTTTTACTGTCTCTTAATGTATAAGATTGTAAATATCACATAATGTTTGAGTAGAAAAGAAACTCAGAGCATATTCCTGGATGTAAGGTAAGGCACTATTATCTTGCTGATTTTTTTTCCTGCTGGAAGATGCTGATTCTATTGATTTTTTTTTTTTTCATTTTGGTACTTAGAATATTACAAAATAACACAGAAAATCACTAAAGACAGAGGAAGAGTCATATTGTTGTTGTTGTTGTTTTTTAATTTCATTTGCACTAATAAATCTTTTATAAAATGAGTTAAATATCTTGATGCAATTAGCCTTCCTTTTTAATTTGAGTCTTGCAGTATATATTGTTAACTAATCAAGCTGGGGAATTGAAATAGAGTATATGCAAAATTGTTTATCAGCATTACTATAAACAAGCAGGACAGATAGTACCATACCTATCCTGATGCTATAATAAAGTAAGCTATAAAATCAGCATTACATCCTTTTAAAGGCAATTGTACAAATTGCTAGCTAATCTAAGAATATTGAAATAAAGTGCAGCAAGAAAAAAATTTTCTTTCTTTATGCTATTGCTTTATTTTATTTAGTTATACATTTCATACTATCTGAGACAACTATTGAAATGAACTACTATATTATAAAGATAAATTTAGTCATTTTTTTTAACTTTTAGAGTTATTTTATAATTTTGTACTTTGTTAAGCCTTATTCAGTTTATTAAAAATGCAAAATTCCCAGAATAAAGAATTGTTTTTCATGAAAGATCCAACTTGGTAACAGCATATTTTTGTATGTTCTACACAGCACGGATACAACTAGAACTGTACAAATTTGGCAAAAGTCATACAAAGTTTCCCAAAGGGGGAAAAAAAAAAACTTGAAAATTTATGAGGAACAGAGGGATTGACATGATGTTCTTTCTTATAATTTTTTTTTTTATTTCAGATTTTTCTTGCACTGGTGTAGGCTTGATAATGCAGAAAGTCTGTCCTATGAATGTAATTTATTAGATTAGTAATTGGAGAGGTTTACTAATATAAAAAATATTGAATCTCTAATCCTGACTTTTCAATTTTGGATACTTCCTTTCTACTATTTTTCTATGCAAAAATAAAACATTAGCTTCTTTTCATGTTTTCATATATTTATTCGTGGAGGGTGCTCATCATTTAAAAAAAAAGTTTTTATTGAACAAAATACAAAATAAGAAAAAAAACAGAATTTAAAAAGTCAGAAAAAGAAAATAAAACAAAATTAAATAAAAGAAAACATTGTCATATGCCCAGCAGAAATCAAGGAGGATTCAAAATATTTAACAATAAATTTCCATTTCAAGAAAACATATATAGTAATAGAATAAATCATATTCACGAGTTTCTTTTATTTAGTTTCCTTGCATATACCTACACACATAAGTATATATATATATATATATATATATATATATATATATATATACATGCATTTATACAAATTATTCACATACACATATACACACAGACAGGTACATATGCACATTTTCATATGTAAACATGTATCTAAAATATTAATATGACTGACATATAATATAGAATTCTGTCTTGATTAAATCTTTAAGTTTGACTTTGTCTAAGTTTAATGATTACTAGCTCTACTTTTTTTTTTTCTTTTTCTAAATAACCTTTTATTGACAGTGCATATGCTTCGGTAATTTTTTACATTATCCCTTGCACTCACATCTGTTCCAACTTTTCCCTTCCCTCCCTTTACCCCCTCCCCTATATGGCAAGCTGTCTTATACATGTTAAATGTGATATAGTATATCATAGATACAATATATGTGTGCAAAACCTAACAGTTCTCTTTTTGCACAGGAAGAGTTGGATTCAGAAGGTAAAAATAACCTGAGAAGAAAAACAAAAATGCAAACAGTTCAAACTCATTTCCCAGTGTTCCTTCTCTGAGTATAACTGATTCTGTCCATCACTGATCAATTGGAACTCTTTGTTCAAGATATCCACGTCCATCAGAATACATCCTCATACAATGTTGTTGTTGAAGTGTATAATGATCTCCTAGTTCTGCTCATTTGACTCAGCTTCAGTTCATGTAAGTCTTTCCAACCCTCTCTATATTCATCCTGCTGATCATTTCTTACAGAAAAATAATATTCCATAGCATTCATATACCACAATTTACCCAACCATTCTCCAATTGATGGGCATCCATTCATTTTCCAGATTCTAGGCATCACAAAAAGAGCACATAACGGTCGCTTTCCCTTCTTTAGTATCTCTTTAGGATATAAGCACAGTAATAACACTGCTGGATCAAAGAGTGTGCACAGATTGATAACTTTTGGGGCATAATTCCAGATTGCTCTCCAGAATGCATCGATTCCTTCACAACTCCACCAACAATGCATCAGTGTCCCAGTTTTCTCTCATCCCATCCACCATGCATCATTACTTTTTACTGTCTTCCTAGGCAATCTGACAGGTGTGTAGTGGCATCTCAGAGTTGTCTTAATTTGCATTTCTCTGATCAATAGTGATTTGGAACCCTCTTTCATGTGAGTGGAAATTATTTCAATTTCATCATATGAAAATTGTCTGTTCATATCCTTTGACCATTTATCAATTGGAGAATGGCTTGATTTCTTATGAGTTAGAGTCAATTCTCTCTGTATTTTGGAAATGAGGCCTTTATCAGAACATTTAACAATAAAAATGTTTTTCCAGTTTGTTGCTTCCTTTCTAATCTTGTTTGCATTAGTTTTGTTTGTACAAAGGCTTTTTAATTTGATAAAATCAAAGTTTTCTTTTTTGTGATCGTCTTTGGTCAAAAATTCCTTCCTCCTCCACAAGTCTGAGAGGTAAACTATCCCATGTTCTTCTAATTTATATATAATATCTTTCTTTATGCCCAAATCATTGACCCATTTTGATCTTATGTGTACGGTATTAAGTGTGGCTCCATGCCTAATTTCTACCATGCTAATTTCCAGTTTTCCCAGCAGTTTTTGTCAAATAAGGAATTCTTATCCCAAAAGTTGGGATCTTTGAGTTTGTCAAACACTAGATTGCTATAGTTATTGACTATTTTGTCCTGTGAATCTAAACTATTCCACTGATCAACTAATCTATTTCTTTACCAATACCAAAAGGTTATGGTGTCTGCTGCTTTATAATATAGTTTTAGATCAGGTACAGCTAGGCCACCTTCATTTGATTTTTGTTTTTTATTAACTCCCTTGAAATTCTCAACCTTTTGTTCTTTCATATGAATTTTGTTGTTCTTTTTTCTAGGTCATTAAAATAGTTTCTTGGGAGTCTGATTGGTATAGCATTAAATGAACAGATTAGTTTAGAGAGTATTGTCATCTTTATTATATTTCCTCAGCCTATTCAAAAGCATTTAATATTTTTCCAATTATTTAAATCTGACATTATTTTTGTGGAAAGTGTTTGTAATTTTGCTCATATAATTCCTGATTTTCCTTTGGTAGATAGATTCCCAAATATTGTATGCTATCAACAGTTATTTTGAATGGAATTTCTCTTTGTATTTCTTGCTGTTAGATTTGTTGGTGATGCATAAAAAAGCTGAGGATTTATGGGGATTTATTTTGTATCCTGCAACTTTGCTAAAGTTGTGGATTATTTCTAATAGCTTTTTAATAGAATCTCTGGGGTTCTCTAAGTATACCATCATATCATCTGCAAAGAATGGTAATTTGGTTTCCTCATTACCTACTCTAATTCCTTTTATCTCTTTCTCACCTCTTATTGCTGAGGCTAGAATTTCTAAAACAATATTCAATAATAAAGGTGATAGTGGGCAACCTTGTTTCACTCCTGATTTTACTAGGAATGGTTCTAGTTTATCCCCATTACATGTGATGTTTACTGACAGTTATAAATATATGCTCCTCACTATTTTGAGGAAAAGTCCATTTATTCCTATACTCTCAAGTGTTTTTATTAGGGATGGATGTTGGATTTTATCAAATGCTTTTTCTGCATCTATTAAGATGATCATATGGATTTTTGCTAATTTGGTTATTGATATAGTCAATTATGCTAATACTTTTCCTAATGTTGAACCAGCCCTGCCTTCCTGATATAAATCCTACTTGTTCATAGTGTATTATTCTGGGAATGATTTTCTGTAATCTTTTTGCTAATGTTTTATTTAAGATTTTAGCATCAATATTCATTAGGGATATTGGTCTATAATTTTCTTTCTCTGTTTGCAACCTACTTGGTTTAGGTATCAGTACCATGTCTGTGTCATAAAAGGAATTTGATAGGACTCCTTCAATCTCTATTTTTTTAAATAGTTTATATAGCTTTGGAGTTAATTGTTCTTTAAATGTTTGGTAGAATTCACATGTAAATCCATGTGGTCCTTGGGATTTTTTTTTTTTAAGGAGTGGATCAATATCTTGTTCTATTTCATTTTCTAAGATGGGACTGTTTAACAATTTACTTCCTCCTCTGTTAATTTGGGCAAACTATATTTTGAAGGTATTCTTCCATTTCATTTAAGTGATCAAATTTATGGAAATAAAGCTAGGCAAAGTAATTCTTAATTATTGCTCTAATTTCCTCTTCATTAGTGGTTAGTTCTCCCTTTTCATTTTTAAGACTAACAATTTTATTTTCCTCTTTCCTTTTTTAAATCAGATTTAATAAGGGCTTATTTATTTTGGTTTTTTTTCCCCTAGAACCAACTCTTTGTTTTATCAATTAATTCAATATATTTTTTTACTTTCAATTTTATTAATCTCTCCTTTCATTTTTAGAATTTCAAGTTTAGTGTTTGACTGGGGGTTTTTAATTTTCTCCTTTTCTAGCATTTTTAGTTGCAAGCCCAATTTGTTGACCTTCTCTTTCTCTATTTTATGCAAGTAGGCCTCTAGAGATATGAAATTTCCATTTATTACCATTTTGGCTGTATCCCACACATTTTGGTATGGCGTCTCATTATTGTCATTTTCTTGGGTGAAGTTATTAGTTATGTCTATGATTTGCTGTTTCACCCAATCATTCTTTAGTATGAGATTATTTAGTTTCCAATTATTTTTTTGTTCTACTATCCCCTGGCTTTTTGTTGAATGTAATTTTTATAGCATCGTGGTCTGAAAAGGATGTACTTACTATTTCTGCCTTACTGGATTTGAGTTTGAGGTTTTTATGTATGGGTTCCATGAACTGCTGAGAAGAAAGTGTGCTCCTTTCTGTCTCCATTTAGTTTTCTGCAGAGATCTATCATATCTAACTTTATTTGTAATCTATTTACCTCTTTAACATCTTTCTTATTTATTTTGTGGTTTGATTTATCTAATTCTGAGTGTTATGTTGAAATCTCCAACTATTCTAGTTTTGATGTCTATTTCTTCTTGCAGCTCTCTTAATTTCTCTTTTAAGAATTTACTTGCTACACCACTTGGTGCATATATGTTTAACTTTGATATTGCATCATTAACTATGCTACCCTTTAGCAACATATAGTGCCCTTCCTTATCTCTTTTAATTAGATCAATTTTTGCTTTTGCTTGATCTGAGATCAGGATGGCTACCCCCATTTTTTTGACTTGACCTGAAGCATAGTAGGTTCTGTTCCAACCTTTTACTATTACTCTGTATGTATTGCCCTGCTTCAAGTGTGTTTCCTGTAAACAACATATTGTAGTGGCATTTAATCCAGTCTGCTAACCACTTCCTCTTTATAGGGGAGTTTACCTCATTCATATTTATGATTAAAATGACCAATTCTGTATTACTTGACATTTTGTTAACCCCTGCTTATGCTTTTCTCCTTTCTTTCCTTCTTACCCCCATCCCCAGTATTAAACTTGTGAGCACTATTTGCTTCTCACTGCCCTCCCTTTTTAGTATCCCTCCCCCCACCTTAGAGTTCCTTTCCCTTTTTTACCCCCTTTCCTCACACTTTCTGTATTCACTTCCGCTTAGCTTATTCCTTCCCTTTTCACTTTTCCTCTCCCACTTTTCAATGAGGTGGAAGAAGTTTCACTATAAATAGAATATGTCTAATATTTTTCTCATTAAGCCAATTCTGATGGCAATAAAGCTACAAACTGTTCATCCCCCTCCATTCTTTCTCTTAGATATAATAGGTTTATTTTGCCACTTCATGAGATGTAGTACCCCCACTTTCCCCTTTCCCCAGTACAATTTCCTTTCTACCTTTAGTTTCTAGAACAAAGTACATATGTGTTCTTTATATATCTTTGTAGCAGAAATATAGTTCCCAAGATTTCTTTTTACCTTTTTAAGTTTCTCTTGAGTTCTATATTTGTAGATCAAACTTTTTGTTTTGTTCCAGTTTTTTCATCAAAAATAGATGAAATTCACTTATTTCATTGAAAGTCCACCTTCTTCCCTGGAAAAATATGCTCATTTTGGCTGGGTAAGTTATTTTTGGCTGCATACCAAGTTCCTTAGCCTTTTGGAATATCATATTCCATTCCCTTCAATCCTTTATGTGGATACTGCTAGATCTTGAGTAATCCTCATTGTGGCTTCTCTATATTTGAATTGATTGTTTCTAGCAGCTTACAGTATTTTTTCCTTGTCTGATAGTTCTGGAATTTGGCCACTATATTTCTTGGGGTTTTGATTTTAGGGTCCCTTTCAATAGGTGATTGATGAATTCTTTCAATATCTATTTTACCCTCTGTTTCTATAACATCTGAGCAGTTCTCTTTGATAATTTCCTAGAAAATAGTGTCCAGGATCTTTTTTTCATCATATTTTTCAGGCAGTCCAAAAATTCTCAGATTATCTCTCCTACATCTATTTTCCAGGTCTGTTGCTTTCCCAAGAAGGTAATTAACATTTTTCCCCATTGTTTCATTTTTGTGATTTTGTTTGACTGATTCTTGGTGTTTTCTTGAGTCATTAAAATTCCATTTGTTCGATTCTGATTTTTAATGAATTATTTTCTTCCCTCACTTTTTAAATATCTTTTTCTAATTATCCAATTGAGTTTTTAAGTGAGTTGTTTTGTTCTATGGAATTTTCTATTTTGCCAATTTTATTTTTTAAAGAGCTATTTTCTTTTTCAAACTCACTAATTCTGTTTTTTTAAGGATTTGATTCCTTTATCTACAGTATCTTTAAATGAGTGGGATGACTTATCCAGACTCTCTTGCCCAGTTTCCCTTTTCTTTTCCCATTTTTCTTCTAGCTCTCTTGTGAGACCCTTTTTAATTTCTTCTATGAGAGTCTTGTGTGTTGGGGAGCAGATCATATCCCCCTTTGGGGATTCATCTGGAGACAATCTGTTTTTAGTCTCCTCAGGGTTTAAAGTCTGCTCTCCATCCATATAGAAGCTATCAATAGTTAGAGTGCATTTAAATTTTTTGCTCGTTTTGTCAAAGACGAATCAAAGAAAACAAACTAACAAGAAAAGCAAATGCAGTCTGCTGTTTTTTTTTGGGGGGAAGGGCTGGATGGTATTATTGAGCTTCCTCTACGAGGGACTGCAGTGAGGCACTAGCAGGGCAACAATGGCTGAGCTGGGTCTGAGCTCTGAGATTCTGAGAGCATGCTGAGACACTCTGGGTGGGTGTGGCCAGGTCTAGAGAGAGCTTTTTGGAGTTATACTCTTTACCCCTTGTCTATTTAGCTTTTCAAGTTGTCTACTGGCTTGCTGCCAGGGCAAAGTAGCCAATGCTGTAGTAAAGCTCTCCCTGCAGAAACGGCTGAGATCACACCCCACCCCACTCTGGTCTGCTCAGCAATGAGCTACCTGCCTTACTCTGTCTGCTGTGCTGCCAGTGCCTGCCTTCATTTTGTGCCTGATCTATCCATCCCCATCCACAAGCAAAAACAGATCTTTTCTGGTGAATTTTGAGGATATCTTCTCTTGGTAATTGTTTGTATATTTTTTTTTCAGTCAAGCACTAATTCCAAGGCTTGTCATGAAATAAATTATTCTGAGAGAAAACACGGAGCTTAAGGAGATGTGTGTGTCCTCTCCTCCATCTTGGCTGGAAGTGTCACTAGCTCTACTTTTTAAAAACTATATTCTACTCCTGATCCTTGTTATAGTGTTTATGTATATTTCTTATTTCTTATCCCTGCTAACTTTTCTACTTTAATTTTGATCCCAACTTGCCTTGCTATTGTTTAACCTCCCCCTAACTATATATCCCTCCTTTATCTTCTCTCTCCAATTTTGCAGTCCTTCTTTATATCATTCCCATTAATTTATACTTTATTCTACTCCTGTTAATCTAAATATCCTCCTGTTCCCCACTTGATCCTATGCCATTTTTTCCTCCTTCTCTATTCTTTTCCCATTAATTTACACATCTTGTCCTATTATTGCCATAAATCTACACATCCTTCTATACTCTACTTTATTCTATTCCCTGACACTTATTATTTGATAGATTTGAGATCTTCATGGTAAATATATATATATATATATATATATATATGTATAGGTATACACATACACACACACACACACACACACACACACACAAAGTGGTCCTTATTTTAGCCATCTTTGAAGTGAGTAGGTTTTCAGAACAATAAGCCCTCCTTTCCCCTCTAATGCTTCTGTGTCATTTCTTCCTCTGCATCTCATTTATATAACAATCCCTCCCTTTTCCCAGACAGTTTTGCTTTTTAGAATCAGATCATACTCAACTTTACCCCAATCTTTCTTTTGAGGTACCCACTTACGGTATATAAATCTTAAACCTCTGGTATACATTTCCATTTTAAAAACAAACATTTTGTCTGTGTTGAATTCCTCAAAATTAATCTCTGACATTGGCTCTTATATGTTAAATTTTATATTATGTGCAGTTTTGGTTCAGAGAAGATTCTGAATATCTGCAAGTTCATAAAGTGTACATTTTTTGTCTTATATTATGGATAATTTTACTGGATATTATATTTTCGTCCATAGGCCTAGTTATTTTGATTGCTGCTATATATTATTCTAGGACTTATGGTCTTTTATTGCAACTACTGAAAAATTCTGTACAATTCTAATTGGAACTCCAGCATATTTGACATTTTTTTTGTTTGCTTGTTTGTTTCTTACAAAATTTTCTCTTTAATCTTAAAGGTTTCAAAATTTAGTAACAATATTCCTGTTTTCTTTGTAAGATCTCTTTGAGGTAGAGATTGGTAGATTTTTTTTTTTTTTTTTTTCTATTTCTACTTTTCCGTTGTGTTCTATTACTCCAGGACATTTTTCTTTGATTATTTCTTGCATTATTGTCCCAAGGTTCTTTCTTTTCTTTCTTTCTTTTTTACTTTTCTTTTCTATTTTGGTCATGGTTTTTAGTAGTCCAATTATTCTTATATTTTTTTCGTTCTTCGTTTGTTTTTCAGATCTCTTGTTTTTCTTATGTGACGTTTTACATTCTGTTCTATTTTTTCATTATTTTAATTTTATTTTGTTAATTCTTGGTTTCATAGCTTCACTGGCATTTCCTTGTCCAATTCCAATTTTCTTTTATTATGATTATTATTATTACACCTTTTTATTTACAAAACATATGCATGGGTAATTTTTCAACCTTGACCCTTGCAAAACCTTCTTTTCCAAATTTTCCTCTCCTTACCCCACCCCCTCTCCTAGATGGGAGGTAGTCTAATACATGTTAAACATTTTAAAATATGTTAAATCCAATATATGTATACATATTTATACAGTTATTTTGGTGCACAAGAACTCAGTTTTGTTTTTCAAATAATTATATCAAGACTGTATTTTCTTTTTTAGTTGGTTAATTTTTTTGTCATCTTTTTTTAAGTTTTTCTCAATTTATCTCCTTTGATTTTTGAAGTCTCTTTTAAGTTCTTCTCTAAATTCTTTCTGGGCAGGTAGCCATTTAATATAATTATTTGGAATAAAAAACACTTTTAAAATAAAATTCAATGACCTCCTCTAAAGATGAACCCCATCTCTATTCTCATAGTATGTTTCTATTTTATTTTGTTTGTTTTTGTTTTTACTTGAGAACAATTAGTGTAAACATTTCTAATCCTAAAATGGAGGGGATCTTGCATCTAGCACATCAGATCTCCTAGAACCTGAGACCAAAAGTTCCACCTTCTTGCATGTGCCTTCACCTACCATCATCTTTGCCCCACTGTATCTGTATTCACCAAATATGCTGGTTCTTTCTCACCCAGGATGGACAACATTTCAGCAGCACAGTTGGATCTGGCATTCCTAATCAGCAGAGGTTTCTCCAGTCTTCCTGGACTCTGACCTGGACACTCCACACTATCTGGGAGATGAAAGCTCCTGTGGTTCAAACTGAAGATATTTCAGAAAGAGCTAATCCCAGAGCTCTCTGCTTGCTTTTTCTGCAGAGCAGGCTTGGAGGTGTTTACTCTTTACACTAGTTATACCATAGTTTTCATTCCAGTTTTCTTGGATTGTCCCAGGAGAAGCCCTGTTTTGCCTCGTCTTACTTTTTTTTTCTTTGGTCTATGTTTGCCTAGAGGCACAATTTTGTTTTATTTGTAGGGGAAATCTGGAGAGCTTGGAATTTTATGAATTACTCAGTCATCTTCCCAGAATTCTCCCTATTTTATTTTTTTTAAGTGAGTCTTGTCTCTCTTATTCTTTTTATGTAGTCCCTTTCTCCTATTTTTACACTTTTTTGAAACATACTTTACTCCCTAGTGTGTGTGTATATCTATATCTATAACTATATATATGTAAAATCTAATATCCCATCATATGCATCCTCTTGATGTTACCTTATATATGGCAGTTCAAATGCTGACTATGTTCTTTTAAACTGATTGTCTACTATGATCTGCCTCTCTTGGAATTTTCTTCTGCCTAACCTCCAATTACTGTCTTTCTTGGCTTCTATTACTATTAATTCTACAAGCCCACTTTCTTAAGGAGGCTTTTCCCAGACCTGTTCATTCAATGTGTCTTCCCTCTCTAGTTACTTCCCATTTACACTGATTTGCATGTTGTCACCCATATTATAATGTGAATTGCTTAATTTTAACTTTCTTTTTACCTTGAATAAATAAAAAAAAAAAAAACTGGCTTGTCTAACTGAAATGAAAAGAGAAATAATGCTATAATAAATTTCCCCCAGTTAACTCTTTAGTTTGTGCCAAATTTTTTTTTTTTACTTTTATATTTCTAAAAATTCCATTTTACATTATCTAATCTCATTTTAAAATCTTGTTAATGTGTTTTGTTTTTACATTACAAATGTTGTCAGATTATCTCCACTTCAGGAGAAAGAACTCTTTTGCAACAAAATTAAATAATAAAGGGGAAGAAACAATAAACTTACTTCATCTGAAAGCACATACTTTTGTGTTTTTCATCTTGTAGCAAACCCAACCTAAATTATTTTGTGACTTTTTTTTAATTTGCAGAAGTTTGTTTTCTCTTGACTTCATTCACACCTCACTGGGATGGGAATAAAAGAATACATTCCTTGAAACATGTATATATTGTGATATAAAGCAAAATTCTCATTAGATAAAGCACACACACACTATGTATATATTACTATACACATACATATATGTATATGTATATATATATATGCATACAGTTATGGGTATGGATATGCATGTATAAATGTTCTATAGTTTTCTCAGCTTTCTTGGAAAATGGTGAATACTTGTTGCAGCAACTATAGTTTTGGGGTTTATCAAATACTTGACTATCAGACTTTTTTTTTCTTCAAAATGTTGCATAATTTATCTATTCCATTGATTGATTTCTCTTTTTAAACCAGTGCCAAAATGTTTTAATCATTAGATTACTGCTTTGTTATATAGATTGGGATCTGATGTTGCTTTTTCATATTTCTTGATTTTCCCTTTTCTCCCCCATTATTTCCCTTGAGATTTTTTCCCCTTTTGGTCCTTCAGACAAGTTAATTCCTTCTCTCTGTTATCTCAAAATATTCAGTACTGAGCTTCCAAACTGCTTCTCTACACCATTTCTATTCTTATAATATACCAGAAAGTAGCCATTCAGCCTCTATTTGAAAACCTCCAAAAAAGAAGGAAACTAATATTTCATTTTAAATTAATATTTTATTTTACCCAATTGCATTTTTTAAAAATGACAGTTATTTTTAAAAATTTGAATTCAAAACTCTCTTTTCCCTTTTTTCCACCAGCTCCCAAGACAATAAATTTTTTGGCATAGATGATATATTACTTCTTAAGGTAGTTTACTCCAATTTTGAACAGCTCTAATTCTCATGAAGATTTTTACCCCTTGACATCAGTAATGAATTCTCACCTTTTTAAACCTTCTTTGAACAAATAGAATCATCCACTTTCCATTATACACAATAACTCTTCAAATCTCTCAACACAACTATTTTGTCTCCTCTGATTTCTCTCTCTTCTCTGGCTTATCCATTCTGATTTCCTTTAACTGCTGCTCATATGACAGACTTAAGTCCTTTTTACCCTTTGCAGATGATCAGTGTCCTTTTAAAATTATTTTGCCCCAAATTTAGAGTATTAGCCTAGATGCCATTTGACCAGGATGTCAGAATACAAAGATATTATTAAATCCTCATTCACAAAATTTTTGACTTTTAATATATACCAAAATTACATTAGCTTCTTATGACTGCCACACCACATTGTCAAATCATCTTGAGTATGCATTCCATTAAACCTCTCAGAGATTTGTCAATTAAACTTCTCTGTCACCTACAGACTTGATGAGTATCCCATCTATATTTTACCTCTCATTGATAATTTTAAGTATATAACATCACTAGAAATTGTAAATTATCAAAAGAAAATCAATATGCTTTAGGAGTTTTTTGTTACCTTTGCAGTGGTTAATAAATTTCTCTTAGAGGTGACATTGATAATTTTTTTTCACAAGTAAATTGGAATAAAAACTACAACTACCAGCCATATAAAATGTTCTATTATATTTTCATAGCATGTTTACTAATCTTTGTTTTGATTTCTAATTGGGTTCTTATCTGTTCACTATATTTTTAGACAGGTTCAAAATATAGCATATGTACAAAAATATAGTACAATATGTATAAAAGTGCGTAAGAAATTACATTTAATGAAGGTTAATAATTTTAATTGGCAAGTAATTTTTATTTAGTTTATCTTATTTTTTAAGATTATTGATTACCATTTGTCATCTTTTTTTTTTATTCAATACAAATCAAAACATCAATATTCTTTTCCTTGTTGCCTTTTATGTTCTTTTCTGTAGTACGCATAAGCCCATATAATTTCCTGTGTCAAGACTTAATTTATTTGTTGAGAACATTTGATCATATGCATAGCTTTGTTGACCTGAAAGAATTTGCCCGTAAATATGAAAGAAATGTTTTCTGCTTTATTCATTCAGGTCGCATCATAGCTTTCTGGAACAAATTGAATAGACTCGCTGCTATTGAACATTCCTTTGTGATATGTACTACTTAAAGTATACAGTGAGGGATAACAACAATTAGAGTGTCTGTAGCTATTTAAGCTCATAGCATCTTTGGAAACATAAAAATGAATGAAAAAAGATGATCTAAGAAAAATATTGATAGTGGTTTTGATCTATGAGCCTGGTGCTATGAGCTACTTAATGGAAGGATGAAGTAAAATTAAAGATAGAGGAAAATTCATTGAATGAATCATCCAGTGTTGTATAATTGAGTTGTTAATCATCTGAGAAAACTATACAATGCCTACATTTTATTAATTTCAGTAATTAAAGCTTATTTGTTAGCAAATAACAACATCCTTCTGATATTCATAGATATGACTTTTTTTTTGGCTGAGGCAATTTGGGTTAAGTGACTTGACCAGGGTCACACAGCCAGGAAGTGGTAAGTGTCTGAGACTAGATTTTGAACTCAGATCCTCCTGATTTCAGGGCTGGTCTCTATATACTACTCTTTACGGAGAAATAATATAGACAAAGTTTGAAGTTTTGAGCTTCAGTAGCATTTTAGCATTTTTTAAAAAAAATCTGTTTAAAACAAAGTATACTTTTACTGATTTATAAAAGGAAGTATACACATATACACACACAAACACACACATCCCACTAATAGCACACTAACCAATTAGATTTTTTAGAAAATGAATCTATGTTTTTATGGATATTAATATTTATGTTATTCAAAGAAGCACTAGAGCAAAAGAACAATCCAAGATTATTCAATTATGAATAACCTTGAGTTCGCATTCAGGATTAGAACCTTTAGATCCTATTTCATTTGCCATTGTTAGCAATCAAAATCTTTCTCATTCTTCCTTAAATTCACACAACCATTCTTGACTTAAAAATAAACAACTTCTATCTTTCCTCATTGTCTAATATGCGATGTGGAAAGGGATCATATCCAAAATTAATGAGATAAGATGTTTCCAATCTTTCCTATGTTAAGTAGCACAAAATAAACTTCTTAAGGGCATTTATTTGCCTTAATTTTAAACTTTATGCCACAAAAATGTTTTCTGTTATAATGTTTCTTCTAGTTCTAATTATTAGAGGATATGGCCACTGGCGCTATCTAGTAAGGAATGGACTTTACTAAGAATGACAATAATTTGGATAGTTATTAAAATTAAAATCTGACAAAAATTTCCTTGAAAAATGAGGTTTTTTTGCACAAAAGACAAATTTGATAATTTTCACTAAACTCCCTATAGTTCACTTCTCTCTATATCTGTCTCTATCTCTCTTCCTCTCTTCCTTTTCTTGTTTCATTTATTTTTCTTTAATTTCTTTTTCCCCCTCACCACACTTTTCCTTAATTCCTCTTTAATAATTTCCCCACCTTATTTTCTTACTCAAATCAAGATGAATTGTTGAAAATTTCTCCAAACATACATTTTAAATTAAGATTAAAGAAGTGAAAATAGAAATAATCCATTATGCAAAGCTCCAGGAAGATGCTAGCAAGATTTTTATGTTTGATCATTAAAAACAGTTCTCAGTACATAGTCATAGCCTTCATTCAAAATAAGACATCATTGACGTATGAAGTAACTTTTAAGTGCTAAGGAGAGGATGCAATATTCTTTTCATATTCGTCCATCAGTCTTTCAAAAATACCTTTGCTGAATGCTTACCCTTGGGGGAAAAGGATGAAAGGCACCATAAGGGATTGATTAATAAGCTGCCCATGTAGAACAAGGCTAAGTTCTTGAGAGAGCAGAAAAGGTTGCTAAGTAAAGAGCAGCAGTACTAGCAGCATAGTTGCAGGATTATTTCTACTCTTGAAATATTCTTCAACTTGATTATCTAAGACACTTTCTTGAAAATGTTTTCAGGAAATTTTGACTATACCTGGATTTTATGTGTATTCTGATGAACACCAAAATGAAAAGAAACCAACATAGGCAACAAGAAACATTTTGAGTTTTTCCCATTTTGTTCATGGGAGCAAATTTGGAGAGCTTGGAATTTTTTTTTTACCTACTCAGTCATTTTTCTCTATTCAAAAAACTCCAATGGATTCCTGCTGTATCTGAAGTCACATATAAAACCTTGCCTTTTAAAGATGTTCATAACCTAATCTATTCTTATTTTCTCAGAAGTTTTACACTGTATTATACTGTGATCTAATAGCATTAGCTTTTTTACTGTTTTATTTCAAATAACTCTCCATTTCCTCACTTTTTATTTGAAATTGTCATTCCCTACTTAATCTCCAGACTCTATGCCTTTACACTGGATTTTCTCTCATACCTTCAATGCTTTTCTTCTTCACTTCTGACTTCTAATCTTCTTGACTTCCTTCAAAACTCATCAAATCCTAATCCCTTCAGTAAATTTTTCCTTTCCTCTCTCTTGCTCTCTTCTTAAGTGCCTTTCTTATGGATTACCTTCTATTAACATCTTATAAGATCATAGTTGTTTTTATGTTGTCTCTTTGAGTACCTTCCAGGCTATCTTTCTTTTTAATCACAATTTTGGTTGATATGTAATGCTTGTTTATGGATTAATTGATTATCCAATTTAAAAGTTCAAGTGTAAATCCTCTCTCTAGTTTTGTTGTTTAAATTAATCTTTTCTATGATGAATGATTTCCTTAGCCATTTATAATTCTGTGGAGATCAGAGAATTAATTTTCTAAAGCACAGAAAAGTTAAGGACCTTGGTAGGGTAACAGACCTTGTAAGAAATTAATTTTAGAAGCAGTCAACATAGTGTTATATTTGGAGTCAAAATAATCTGAGTTTGTATATATTCTCATATATTTACTATGTGACCTTGGCCAATTCTCCAAAATTAACAGTCTCAGTTTCTCCATCTGTTCTTTCCAAGGTTGCTGTGAAGCTCAAATGTTACAATATATCTAAAGTACTTTTTAACCTTAAAACATGGTATACATGTTAATAATAATTATTACAGTAACAACAAAGCCAATAACAAAGAGAAAATTTGAAATGAAGACTTCCTCTTTCCTAATAAAAATTATAATAATTACAACATATCTCAGTGGATGATCCTTAAAAGTAGAGATTATTCTTGGATTATGGTTTGCACTAAATCATATGTTCTCTTTTGACAAGGTTACAAATCTGTTATAGAATTATAAATATAGTTTTCCTTAATTTTAAGAAAAGTTTTGATCAAGTAACTCATATCATACCTGTGGAGAAGACTAAGAGTTCTGAACTACACAATGATACAGGATATTAAACTCAATGTATAGTCATTAAAGATTTAATGTTGCCATGGCAGTAGGTCTACAGTTAATTACCAAGGTTACTGTTGTTTGACTCTGTGCCCCTGAGCATTTTTATCAGTGACTTGACTGAGAGAACATAGTCATCATTGTCCCAGAATAGAAAAAAAAAAAAAAAGGTTCGAGGGATAATTAATATACTGGATCAAAGAGCTAATATGTAAAAACATTTTGATAATTTGGAATATCAGGCTAAATCTAATAAGGGGAAATTCAATAGAGGAAATAAAAGAGTCTTATATTAATGTATAGAAATCAAATTCAAAAAGATAACTATAGAAAGTGTAATTAAAAAGCAGTTGTGGAAAATATTTGGACTTTTTTTAAAGCAAACTAAAAATCCAACATGGGTTAGCAGCAGCAAAAAAAAATAAATAGAAAATGTGATACTTGTATTCAGATATCTGAAAGTCTATTGTGTGACTGATTAAATTAAATATATATTTTGACTCTACAGAACAAATCTAGGATCAATGGGTTGAAATTGTGATCTGTTTATATCAGAAAAATTCTTCATGACAAAGTGATTTTCTTCTTTTTGAAAGTCCTTAAGCAATAGCTAAATATCTACATGGTAGCCAAATTGTATGGGATATTCTTTGGTTGAACCAGAAAAACAATGAAATCCCTTTATAGTCTCATATGCTTTGATTTTCTGAAATATCATGAAGTGAGAAGTCAATAAGGAATTTAGGGAACAACAAATATTCTAGATTTGTTAGGTCATAAATTTTTTGAATTAGTATATTAAAAAATAAAACTTGAAAAATATGTTATACAGAAAGGATGATAATGTAAGGAAAATTAGGAGAAAATGCAAAAATGTACTTATCGAATATATGGATAAAAATATTCATGGCCAAAAATGAGATAGAGAAGATCACAGAATGTAAAATAGATATTTTGTTTATGAGAAATTAAAAAAAAAAGAATTACAAACAAAACTTAATACAAGGAAAATTAGAAGGAAAAGGGAAAAGTAGAAGAAATTTCTTTATAATAAGTTTTTTTTTTTCTGATAAAGGTCTCATTTATCAAATATATAAGGAAGTGAGCCAAATTTTCATAGGCATTTAAGAGGCATTTCCTAACAGATAAATGATCAACATATATAAATAGTTAGTTTTCAGAAGAAGAAATCAGGGCTAAAAACAGTCACTTTAAAAATGTTTAAATCACTACTGATTAGAGAATTGCAAATTAAAACAACTCTCTAATATAACTTCATATCTCTCAGATTGTCATACATGAGGGAAAAAAGAAAAATGACAAATGCTGGGGGAATGTGGAAAAAATTCATGATAACACATTTTTGGTGGAGTTGTGAGCTAGTACAAACTATATGAGCAACAGTTTGAAACTATACCCCAAACTGTGTACTCTTTGACCCACAGAAGCAATTATTAGGTCTGTTTCCAAAAGAGATGAAAGAAAACAGAAAAAAAATGCACTTGTACAAAAGTAGTTGTAGCAGCATTTTTTTTTTTTTTTTTTGGTGTCAAAGAATTGAAAACTGAGAGGATGCCCATAAATTTGGGAATGCTTGAAGAAGTCATGATATATGGTGGTGATGACTTGCTATTGTGCTATAAAAATGATGAACAATATGGTGTCAGAAAAACCTGGTGAGACTTCAATGAACTGATGCAAAGTGAAATGAGCAGAACCAGGATAACATTGAAAATAGTAACAATAACATCATAATGATGATTAACTGTGGTAGAGTTGGCTATTCTGATCAAGCTAGTAATCCAAGAAAACTCCAAAGGAGCCCAAAGGACTCATGAAGAAAAAAGTTATTTGTATGAATCATAGTTTAAAAACTTTTTTTTGTATTTTTGTATGTGTTTGTGTTTTTATTTGCAATAGAGCTAATATGGAAATATGTCTCACATTGCTTCACATGTATAATTGATATCATGTTGCTTGCCTTCTTATGGGGGGAAGACTTTGGAGCTCAATTTTTTTTAAAAAGTATTAATTTTTTATATATAATTGGAAAATAATAAAATTAATAAAAAATTAAAAAGGAAAGTAGGTCATAGACAAACTTTTGATATGTAACAAGTTAAGATATATGCAATTTTATCCTATTAAATGAAACAGAAGAATAAAATATAAAGATATATGTCGCCTAGGAGGATTATTTTCACAACTTTAGAAGAGAGAAATTGGAGAAGAGAGTGTTATATCATGAAAAGTTATTAGAGTAGTCTAGAAAATGATGTTACTAAGTAGGCTTATAACAATGTCTTCTTCACAAAGACAATTGGGATTGGAATATTAATAGATTTGACTAGGGATTCATTCATTAATTTCTCATTTGTTGGAATCTTTACTAAAGTGTTAAGACATTTCTTTACAAAGTGTTAAAGACATTGGAGTTAATTTAATCTTAGATTTATTTTGGGCCAGAACTTGAAACAAGATACTAAGTGGAACTGATTGAACAATGCTTGTGTTCACACCTTTAGAGAGCTCATAAATATCTAAGTACTCCATGGAGTTCACAGGAGAATTCAGGGCTGGCTTAGTCTGAATTCACACCTCCCTTGAAATTCTTAGGACCAGAGAGCACTCTGGGAGATAACCCATAATCCCTGCCTCGAGAAGGAGGAGTTAACCTTTGGGAGATGATATATATGGAGGAAGTTCTTGGAGCTAGAAAGAATTTCTCAAGAACATCAACAGGGCTCTGAGACAGAACACTCTGGAAGAAAAGACTACTCTCCACAGACTGGAGATTGAGAAGCCACGAGTTGCAGCTGACTGGAGGCTGAAGAAAGCAGAGGCAGAAGCCAAGAAGCCAAGGACAAAGCTGCAAGATCTCTTGGAGCCAGGCAGAGAGATAGGCCTCAACTAACCGGGCTGAATTTGGAAGGAGAAATAAATGTTTGCATTTTGCAAATAAACCAGCTGGCTGCGATATTGGAGTAATTATTTATTTCAACTGAGACTAAGGCTGACTCCAAGGAAAACCACCACACTCATTTACAAACATTCATAAATGTCTGCCATATACTATTGGATGTATTTTGATTTTTTTTTTTAATGACTGGATTATAGAAGGTTATGTTGAGGTCATTCTAGCTCTCTAACTTTTCACCAACCATAGAAAGTACTCTGTGTTTACATTGTAAGGATTTTATATTTAATATTGTATGTGCCTTTGCTCCGTCCATTTAGAACATAAGCTCCTTAAAGACAGCATGTTTGATTTTTATCCTTTTACCTCAAGCATATGCATAGTGTGTGAAACATAGTAGGTGTTTCAAAAAGGTATGTTGAATGAAAAAAGATTGAATGAAGAAACATTGCATCTTTATACTATAAATCTCTCTTGATTCAAATTTATATGTAAATATATCATGAGCCTGGCAAAACCTGACCAGGAATCAGTTTGCTAATGCACTAAAAAAGATGAATGTATTAATGAAAAAGCATAACTTTGTTGCAGACTTGAGGTGATATTCTAATCATAAGAATAATACAGCAATTAAAGCGTTTTTCATATCTGAAAGGAAGACTAAAATGGGGCAATGAAATGCCTGGAACATAAACAAAATTGATGAGAAAAGAATGCGATGGGACTATTTAAGCTCATGATATTTGTACCTATTTGTATCTTCTCTATTGACAACTATGATGTGTTATTCATCATCATCAATTAATATTTATTGGACATCCTTTAGGAGCATTACATATAGACAGAGCTGCATGCAGTGTGCACTGATCCTTATCCCTTTCTTATTAAATATTGAAGAAAGTAGAGTTAATAGGAAGTTTGAGAATGCCTTTAATAATAGTCATTTAAAATGCTTTAACCTCTATGGTCCTTTCTTATGGTCTAGTGATATGACATTTAGCTGTGATGCCATATAGAACAGAAAGATAAATATCTAAAAGGACCTATGAATGAATTAATGACAGTAACCTAACTTAATTTTTCTGCCATGTATTAAATATTTTCAAAGTACATTATATAGTAAACCATCCAAAATATCAAGCAACTTTTTACAAGAGATGATTTGAGAGGCTCAATTCCACTCTCCTCCACAGTGGGGAATGGACAAGAGTACTGGAGCATGATGAGTGAGCCCTGCAAAAACCACCTTCTCATTTACTTCCCATTAGCATTTGGTCTTGGCCCAGCTATTATACAAGATAATTGAATTGTTTAATTTGCAGCTGGATTGTTTCAGTTGTTCTTTCCATCTCTCATTATTGAATGATGCTTACCTCCCATAAGAGTAATTTAAGCAGAAAGCTTCTCTGCCACTTTGCATAGAGCTGAGCCTGGTTGCTTTATAATGAGTAAATCAACAATCTAGCACTTTAATCAGTGTTGTTATACACCTGAAAACTGCTATGTAAACATTTCTCTGCTCTGTTACATATGTCACTTTTGCTTTCTACAGTAGGTGTTTAATTAGACTGGCATCTGAGAAACAGCCAATAAACCATTCTGTTTCAGCTGGCATGGGCTAATCATGAGCTTTAGATATCCCCCAATGCTAAAAAGGCTGAGTGTGATTAGGATGGGAAATCATGCATTGGGAGCAAAGGAGAATCAAGAGAGTAGCAGGATCCTGATACAATCCTGATTACGATAGAGAAAGGTTTTAATGTTGGTGCCAAAGTAAAATATAGGACACTGCTTTCATTTGTCTTCCATTCATTAAAGAGAAGGGAATTGTCCCTTTGCAGGAAACTCGATTAGCAGTATTGAGCACCAAATTTGAACTTTGGCTGTTTTATTTGCACTATATTATATCAAACCAGATTAATGGCTTTCTAAAGGTTTATTATTAATTTAGGGAAGATTACTGTCAGTGATAAAACAATAAGCAAAATGCCAGTAATTAGCACTCATTCGGAAAGAATGATATACTGAGCATATAGCAATGAAGATAAAATTACCATTTGTCAGACCACTGACTATCAGCAACACTGTCAGAGGTTAAGATTGGATGTGTTTACTCTCTAATTTCACTTTTGTTTTTATCATTATTCTAGTTCCTTTGTAACCCAGGCCCCTGAAAATTAAATAGTTATGTTGCTATTCATTTGCTTTAAAAAATCTATTCACAGGGCTTGAAATAGGCAAAGCTGACAAAATCCCCAGAAGCATCCAAGAAGAGCTGAAATGAAAATAACAGGTCTGTCACACAATTAAATAAAACATAAGGCACAGCAAATTAATAGATCATTCAAGTTTTTCATTTTGAAACAAAAAAGGCATTAAATCTCAATCAAACAATTGTAAGATTTATTCATGGAGTTCCTTTCTCAGCAATTATAAGACCTTTTAACATTTTGTAAAATCTAGTTTCTTATTTAAAAAAAATTTCTAGATTTAATCTTCAATGGATAAAAACAGAAGAAAAGAATGAAGAAAGAAAGAAAGAAAGAAAGAAAGAAGGAAGATAAGAAAAAAGGGAAGGAAAGGGAGGAGAGGGAGAGAAGGAAGAAATGAAAGAAAGAAGAAAGAAAAATAAATAAAGTACAGGAGGGAGAGAAAAAAGGAAGGATTAAGGGAAGAAGAAAAAGTCATTCAGCATGCCAGTTCACAGAATCTGACAGCATTGGGTGAGAAGTTGTCAGACAAATTTAGTATCCAAGGACAATTGAAGAATTATATCATGGTCTGCAAGTACTTTTGAAAAGGGAGCAACAGAAGGGCGAAATGTACATGTAAACGAGTTCTTTAGCTCTACAGGATTTTATGCCTGATTCATGGATGATTAAATATCTTATCTACAATTGCATAGCAATCATTTCTTAAAGGGATTTTTTTTTTTTTTATATCTAAAGGTTAGATTAATTCCCTAAAGTAGTCACAAATATCCCTGGAATGTTTAAATGGCTTATTTTTAATTCCCCCTTCTTTATTTTGCCCTATTTATTTTTCTCTCTATGTCATGTTATATAAATTACCATAGAGTACATCCTAGTGTTTTACAGCTATATATAGAGATATATTTCTTTATATAAAAAAATATAATCTTATGAAACTTTTATGAAGATCCTCAAGCTGATTGTCTCTTTCTGTCTACCTCTGTTTCTCTCTCTATCTCCATCTCTATGTCTTTCTGTCTCTGTCTCCATATATATATACTCTTGAAAGGAATACTTTCTTCATGGCCAATTATTTCAAAAAATGTAAATATCTGTGACCAAGTGTTTCAGTAAAACCCAGAAGGCCATGATCCAATTTAAATGCTTCTGTAATTCAAAAGTGAATTTTAGTTTCTCTTGCTTCAGTAATGAAAATGCTGATATCTTTGAAATGTGAGATTCTACTGAAGGAACCACTCAGAGATTTTGAAATTACCAATGATCACACTGAATTTTTTTGTAATTGCTTTATATTCTTCATTGCCTTACACCATTCCCAAATCATATCTATCACTGCTTCCAAAATACAGGTTCATTATTCACATAAAGTTCTTCTTCATTTACTATTTGAATATCATGGCTCTCCAGTTCTTCAAATTATATATATGTGTATGCCATTTTGCCTTTATTGATATTCTGTCATAACTCTTTTCATATTATATTTTCATTTAGATTAATCTTTCACTTAAGGAATAGTGGAAATTATAACTCTAAAGTTAGGAAATACCAGTGTTCAAAATAAGCTTGAGACAGTTGTATAATCTTATATTAGTGACTTATCCCATCTGAGCTTCAATTTCCTCATTTGCAAAATTCTTTTCATAATAGTTATATTAACTCGTAGAGTTTTGTGAAGAAAGTATATTGCAATAAAATATATTATTCACATATTAAATAGTATTATTGTGAAATTGCCTATCTAATTTAGGTAATGCATGGTAACTATAAAATGAATATTTGTTATCTAATATTGTTTCCACTGATAGATTCCACTTTACAGACATGGTCCATTTAGCTGTCATAAATTCTTACTCTTGAATTTCCTAATCCTGTATTAAGTGCCTTTCCCTTTAAACAAATATATATTAACTGAAAAATCTACTGCCCTTTATCATTCCCCTTTTAGAAGCCTGTCTACTATTGCCACCTACTTTAATTTCACTTGGCGATGCCTTCGTCCATTCAAATTGTGGTTAATTATCTCAGTATCCTTGTTCCTGGACTCATCAACCAGCAATTTAGGGTCATTATTTTTTTTTTTTTTGCTCTTGTTTCTGACCAGTTCAGTTGCTTCAACCATCTCTCTAGTTTTCTGGTTTCCTTCATAGTGATGATATCAATTTTGAAATGAGTTAATTTTTCCAATTCTTTGTTGACTCACTGCATAAAGATTTTATATTTAAATATGGTCAATTGATCTAATATTTTTAGACAGCCTTATAAACAATTTGATTCTTAGTATTTTCTGCTTATTCTTGCCATCTCTGTACAAGTGTCATTGTAAACGAGTTTGTATATATGTATATGTGTGTGTTCTATTAAACTTTAAGAAATATATATTCATATAAATATAAATACATGTTATTGATACTAAATAATTACTATATATATAAATAATGAAATCTGGTCATTAGGGAATTAATATAAGCATATATTAAAGACACAAACATATATGTATATATGTATATACGCATGTGTTCATATATGTATATACACATGTGTTCATATATGTATATATACACACATATCTATATATTTTCAAAGTGACTGATGGAAGTGGGCTATTTTTTTTCAAAATAATATGGCTTTGCACAGGGTCCAGTTATCAATTACTTCATTCTCAAAACAAAACAATCATGAAAGTTATCTATGGGGGGGAAATGCTTTAAAAGTATTTCCTCCTGTGATAAAAGCAAAGCAAACAAAACAATCATTATTATTAAAGTATAAATATATTTCTTATAAATATTCAAGAAGATCTCATGATAATGATTTATAATATATAGACTTTAAAACTTTTTTTTTAAATTACATACTTATTTTTGTTGATTATTACTTATGAAGGTTAAACAGAATTCTCTTATAAATCTTATAGAATTCTCACTATTTTTGTGCATAAATGCAGTCTTTTGTTTTAAAGGTTGTAGAATATGATACAATCATTCAGAAGTTCACTGTCTAGTCTATTTTATTACTTCAATAAAATATTTAAGTTGTTAAAATTAGAAGATAGTATTTAAAACACCGTCATAAATATCATAAATATAATCTATAATGCTTGAGAACTGCTTTTGTAATTCTCAAGAGGGCTATATTCTGCATGGGTAGGTAGATCAAAAACTATCTTACAACTTATGTACCGTTAGTCTGAAAATGAAATGGGTATTTAAAAGAGCTCTAATGGTGTTTTTTTAAAGTAGTATATGTATTTAAATTCCTTATGAAAATCATAAACCAAGGAAGAGTGGAGCTAATAACATTTCTAGAGGCTATGAAAATATATTTTATCAATGTTGAAGAACAGCTGTTCTCTATTTCTACTGAAGACAGGAGAAATAAGACAAACAAGAACATGGCATATTTTTGTTATATTTTGAACAGTTTTTGACCTTATCAGGAAATTATCAAAAGAAGTTTTTGACTTCATTATTTCTAACTTGATCACCTTTGAATAATTTTAATTTTAATAATATTTTCCAGGATTTCATTAAGTTTCATATAGTAGCAAACCATGAGAAAACTAAAGTTATTTGTGTGGCCCTTTCTATCTGGCAATATCGTTAATACAGAATGTAAAATTCTGATCATAATTATACTTTGAAGCTCAAATGTGTTATCCAGAAAAATATGTTCCTTGACTTGATTGAAAAATAGTATGCGTGTGTGTGTGTGTGTGTGTGTGTGTGTGTGTAAGGGAGAGAGAGACAGGCAGACAGACAGAGAGAGAAAGAGAACGAAACAGACAGAGACAGAGAGAGACAGAGACAGAAACACAGAGACAGAGAGAAGAGAGAGAAAAAACAAAAATAGAGAGAGACAAAGAGGGAGAAGGAAGAAGATTGAGAGACTATACATTTTATAGGCATCTATGTTATATTGTGTGCCAAAGAGTTATCTCTGATTAGGGGAAAAGGACAAGGACACAAATATCTATAATACAGGATAGACAGTGATAAATAAAAACCAACATGTTATGGAGTTTAAGGAGAGAGAGTGAGGGAATTTATATTTTATTGAGAGAATCAGAATCTTGAATGGTTTTTAAAGGGAAAAAATATAAGTCCACAAATATCTATGATATCAAGCAAAATGTGATAAATGCCAGAAGAAACAGAAAATCAGTATTATGGAGGTTCAGGAAAGAGAGATATGAATTATATTGAGAGAATCAGGTAAGAAAAGGAGGTAATATTTGAGCTAGTTTTTAGAGAAGAATGGGTTGTGGATATGTTTTCACTTTTGTTAGTTGTTTGATCATTCAACTTATAGATACAAGTCACTCATCTATGATGTCTGAATAAAAGCTTTAAATGAACATTAACTAGTTTATGATATTTGTGTAGATTGCCTGCTAATGAGCAGGGTTTTTTTATCCTTGGTGATATGAAATTATTATACATATAAAATACATGTAAACACTATATATACACACTTTATATGTAAATACTATATATATATTACATATACATATATATACCAATAAAAATAAATATGTATGTGTATACATACATATATACACATATATGTACCTAGGGCCTATATATGTAACTGGGTTTCTAGGTGGTTCAGTTGTCCTGGGCCTTGAGTCAAGAAGACATCTTCAAGAATTCAAATTTGATCTCAGACACTAGTTGTGTGAGCCTGAGAAAGTCACTTAGTCATGGGTTTATCTCAATTTAGTCATCTGGAGAAATGAATGGAAAAATCAATCCAGTACTTTTGCCAAAAAAAAAAAAAAAAAAGAAACAAACAAACAAACAAATGACAACAACAACAAAAACAAATGGGGTCCAGGGGAGTCAGATGTGACTGAACAACAATGAACACCCAAAACAACATGTAGCTGAATTTCAGTGTAATTGATTTTCTTTG
Organism: Sarcophilus harrisii; assembly: GCF_902635505.1. NCBI lineage: Eukaryota > Metazoa > Chordata > Mammalia > Dasyuromorphia > Dasyuridae > Sarcophilus > Sarcophilus harrisii. The sequence goes on from NC_045429.1 coordinate 242,630,711, forward strand.
TAACTCTATGTAATCAATTTAAAAACTTATGTGCAACAACCCATAAGTTTTATTAGATTGTCAAAAGTACTTATTAAAAAATAGTCTTACTATTTTATATTCTGAAGGCTGGATTTTATGAATTAAAGATTAAGAAATTAAAGCAATGAACAAGTTTAGTGGTACTTTTTTTGTTTATTTGCTAATTTCCAAAGCCTTTAGTCATATAGCTCCATATACAAACTCCCAAAGAATTATAGCTAAAGGGACATAGAGTAAACTCATAGATTCTAGTCTCTTAAGTTCTACTCAAGTACATGAGAACAATAAAATTTCAGTGTCGGACAGGGGTCAAATTACACACCAACATTCCTATTGTTTTTCTTTCTCCAAACCTGACTCTCTCCATTAATTACTATCTTCAGAGATCCCAAAATATAACTCTAGTTGTAAAAGTAATAGACAAAACTTTTCTTTCCACTAATCACTTATCTAGGATCCCTGTGAAGCATGAAAAACTGACATTTCACTGACATGCTTTGGGAATGTGAACTTTTCTGGACATAAAATGTTAAAGCTATCTTGAGTGCTGTGTGTGAGGCCCTGAAACCTTCTACCCCACCTGTTTTCTGTGACCCTTATAACACAATGCCTTGCCTAACAGTACAAACCAGAATTGGGCTGAGGCACCTGGACATGTATTCTGCTAACAGGTGTGCATTAGGTGTTCCAGCAAGAGAAATAAGTCACAAACAGTCTTGCATTGAATACATGCCAAGAACCGGGCAAGCACCCCTCTCCATTGGAATGACTGTTGCAGAGGCATGTGACCATGGGGGAAATGGAGGATGGTTGTGGGGAAGGGTTAAGGGACTAGGGAGAAAGAGAGACATCATGGGAGACATCATGAGCTGAACCAAATAAATTGTGCCTGCTGCAACCTTCATTGGGAATGGTGACTAATTATCTAGTCTTATGAATCTAGAGACATCTGAAGAGTCTTTGAAGTAACTGGGTAAGGAAAGGTACTGCCTGGTAAAAGTAGCCTAACAGCTGTGTACTCCATAAACTGATTTGAGACCATGTGTAGCTGCCATTAGAATGTAGATCCAGATTCAGAACAAAAGATTCCCAGCAATATTATTGTCTGTCTCCCTCCTCTACTCCACTCATTCTTCCCCTAGTGTTCTACTTTTGTAAGGCATATCCCATTATACATTCTCTGTCCCTTTATTTCCCTCCTCCTCCTTCACTACTCTTTTTCCTTCATTTTCCCTATTTTTTTCCTCCTCTCCCCCTATTTTTTCCTTCTTTTCCTCTACTTTTTCCTTCTTTCTCCTACTTCTCTTCTTTCTTCCTATTTCTTTGCAGACAGGAATATAATTATAGTAAACCAAGATTTCAGTCAGATGCAAAGTTTCTTGTGACATTTTTTTTGACTAGGTGAAATGATGGTACTTGGTGAGAGTGAGCTATGAGGAGATTTATACCTGGTTGAGTGACAGGATCAAAAAATTGGATCAATGACTCAAAGTCCATCTAGATGGAGAAGTTTTGTCCAATGCATCAGAAATCTAGCTCTGGCTCTGGTCCCTTCAACAATGATAAGAACAAAACACACCAAAACATTCACAGCAACTTTGCTGCAAATACTGTCATGTTGGCAGGGAATAATTTTTGTCTCTGGATAAAAGAATAATAATTATTAGCATTCATACCATGCTTTAAGATTTACAAAGAATTTTGCAGAGTATCTCATATTATCCTTATTAATAAGAATATACAATGTGTTTTACAAGTTAGACCTGCTTTATGCAGTAAAAAAAAAAAAAAAAAAAAAAAAAAAAAAGTTGTGTTTAGAATCAGAGGACCAGGGTTCATATCTGAAATTTAATGCTTAACAGCTGGGTGCCTTTGGAGAAGCATTAAACCTTACTGCCCTTCAAGAATGTAATTATTTTAGTTTGTTTTATTTTCTTTTTCCCTACCTCTAAAATGAGAGGGTCATAATGAAAGGCTTTTGCGGTATCTTTAAGTCTAGATCATTCATCCTATATTTCCAATCTAATAAGTGAAATTGGATATGGATAAATATGAAGATTTATGCCTGAGTTTAAAAAATAGCAACAACTATAAAATCAAATACTTGTTGGGAAAGATATGGTGAAAAGTACATTTTTGATAAAAGGTCTTAGAATATTTCAGTGGATTCCAGGCTTTTTGAGGATCTAAAAGTTAATGCATTCTTAATCTGTTATTTTAGAAACAATTTTTTTCCACAATAGGGAAATTATCATCCATTGGTTGGATCAAGTCTGGATAATTTTGCTTAATACCTGGGTATAATATTTAAGAAAGCATTTATATAGATTGGATTGTGGCTTGATCAAGGTAGTTAGGATAGCAAGAAGAGAGAAGGCCATTTCATTGAAGCAATTATTGTGCAAACTGGGAGTAATTAGCCTAGAGCAAAGTAATTTCAAGTAGCATAATGGGAGGAATAGGAAAATGAATTTTTCCCCAAATTTTTTGTAGGTTTTTTTTTTTAAATTAACGTTGAAACAAATAACATTTTTAGGTTAAAGTCTCTCATTATAGGTACCAAAACAGAAGGGCCAAATGATTTTTTCAAAGTCACATGGTGATAGAGATTGGGTAAGAACTCTTTCAGGTTTCTTTATGTTTAGTCTGATGTTCTTCCTCCTTCCTTCAGGCGTGAGATAAAGTAGTCCAACTTGTCTAAGGATATTTAGAGGTAGCTTAATAGTATGGTAGATAGGTATAGAGTCAGAAAGACATACACTAAAATCCAGACTCAGATAATTACCAGCTGTGTGAGCTTGAACAAGTCACTTAACCTCTTGGTATCTTAGATTCCTGATCTGTAAAAATAAAGCTAATAATAACATACCTCCAGAAGCTTTTAAGATGAAATGATATAACAATTTTAAGGTATTGAACAGTATCTGACACATAGTAGGAGCTCTATAAAGATTATTTTGCTAATTTTTAAAGACATTAAATACACATAATTTATTTATAAATTATAATTAATCTCCTTATTTGAATTGATGATAAAGTATGGGCATCATTTTTTTTCAATTTCCCCTGTATCCTATGTCCTTGCAACTGAAAGTAATTGTCTATTTTCGTCTTTTATGAAAATAATAGCAAAGTAGATACTGACTTTACCATTTGTTAGCACCTCTATAGTTATAGGGCATAAATGAGACTAAATAAATATAGAAGCCTTCAGGAAGTCATCAGGGACATAGATCTGGAGTTAGAAGATATTTTAGAAATAATTTAATCTAAACATCTAATTTATAGATAAACTTCACAGATGACAGAGTCCTTAGGTTCCTTGTCCTTAATCACACAGATGACAAATATCTGAGGCAGGGTTTGAACTTAGATTCTAGAATGAATGCTTTCTCCCCCCTTTTCCCAAGCCTCCAGAATTTCCCGCAGCTGGTACACTGATAATATGAGAATGGAATATTCACAGATAGATTTATTCAGTTCATATCTTTCTACCCACACAAATCTGCAGCAAAATAGAGAAACTGGCTCATTATTAATGATATGTTCTACCTTCTTGCAATACCTTTTTTGCTTTTGACTAGATGACTGGATCTCCTCTCTATGGCACTGTTACAGTGAATTAGCTGCATTGAATTAAGGTACATTGATGTCTATATTTTTTGTTCCCACAGTTAATTGTGGCTTAGAACAACTGTATCAGTTGTAGGTATTCACTGGTTTCAAATGAAAAAACCCAAATAAAGGTTTTTCTAATCTCTTTCAAAACTAATCACATAGTGAGAAACTTGAATAGGAAAACAATTATTTCCCTCTATAAGATATATCTTCAGTTTAGGAAATGCAAACCAATGAAGATCAAGTTGTTAGTAAAATAACTAAGTCATTGTACTGGTATCTGGGATAACTGAAATATTTGGCAAAAACATAGAAAGAAGACCAATTAATTTGTTTCTGATAGTATTCTTCTAGTTCTAAACATATGATTTCATGAGACTATGAACACATAGGAAGAAACAATAAAACCATGATTAAATAACTGTGAATACTGGAATGATCAAGCCACTCTAAATCTGGGCAAAAAAAAAATAGTCAATCTTCAAGGTTGTAAAGTGTAATAAAACACTTTCTAGCATAAGGGAAAGCCATGAGAACCATGATTGTTGAAATATTATCCCACAATAGTGTTTTCCTATTCAATTGTCTGTCTGCTTCATTTCTGCTTCAGAGATTTGTATCTTTACCCTCATAATTTGACAAATTATTCCTCCATTTTTCTTCCACGTTGGTTGGCCATTTACCAGGTTTTGCTGATTGTCAGGTGTTTAGTAACAAGGAGATTGAAACTAAGACAAAAATGACAGTGCAGATGTTTCATAGCTTCGAAGAAATAAAGATAGGTTAGACACTTGAAACAGTGATGGGTATTCATTACATTATGGTAAGTGTCTATAAGAAGAAGCCTTTAGACAGACTTTTCCCCATTGGTTAATATTTATACAACATTTACTGTGTACCAGATGCTGTGCTAAGTATTTTTACAATGATTATGCCATTTGATTTTCATACAATCCTGGGATGTAGGTATTATTAGTTATTATCTACATTTTACAATTGAGGAAAATAAGCCAAATACATTAAGTAGTTTGGCCAGGGTCAAATATCTGCTACGTATCTGAGGCCATATTGGAACTCAGATCTTGCTGAATTTAGGCTTTGTGCTCTATCAAAAATAGAGAGTATGAGAAGGAAATGACTGTTATGATGCTTTCAGTCATCACGGGATAGAAATACTGAAAAATATTTAGCCATCACACTTGGACACAATGGAAAAAGCATTATATTTAGAATTGTAATGCCTTGATTTGAATCCTGACTTTGCTGCCTACTATCTATGTGAACATGACAAAGTAATTGCTTTACATTTATGAGTCTCAATATTATCTTCTATAAGATAAGATCAATTGGTATTTAGGTTTCTCTTGAATCTAAATTCATAATCATAAACTTTGTCTTTCTTCTGCTTTCATTGTTGTTTCTCCAATAGGCTAGGAAGTATAATAGAGATTTTGAATAAAGGATGAGGATGGTTTGAAGATAATTAATAAAATAACAAAGCTCCTTACTGATTCTGGTCATCTATATATGTCCCAGTGGCTATGGCAGCTTTGTTCACTTTGCTGAGCTTGTTGCAATTCGAGAAATGTAAATTAAAGATACACATTTCATAATAAATGATACATGTACAAGTATACAATCTCTGAAGTGGTGGGCAGGAGCAAAAGCCAAATTAGTGGCAGAAACCATTGACAGAATCTATACTAATAGAGAAGCCACAGTTCCAGTAGAAAATAGCCACCAAATACTACAAACTCTTGATTATTGAGCACCAACTTTGGATAGCATATAGATTAGTATCTGTACCTGCAGTTTTTGATTTTAAGCATTTGATCCTGCATATATGAAAATCAACAGTAAGTTTATCATAGTGAATAGGATACTATGTACAAATTCAGGAAGACATGCATTACAAATTCCTCCTCAGACAAAAGTTGTGTGAGTTTGACCAATTAATTTCACTTCTATATACCCTTATTTATGTATTTATCAACTGAAGAAATTGAATTTGTGGATTTCTATTTAGTTCTAAATTTTATGATCCTATAATATAGATAGACAAAAAATGTATGGCAATTACTCAAGTGGGGAAAGCCATGGTGGTAATGTCATTTTATTTTATTTCTGGATTCTCTTCCGAACTTTAATACACAAAGCAAACAAGCAAGAAAACAAAACAAAACAAAAATGCCTCTGTACCAAATTATCTTTCTCACTACTTTCTCTCATTCATTAAGAGAGCAAACAATATCTTCACTTTTTCATCAAGCACTGGGGAACATATTTTATCTTAGAGTCCTCTGAAATTGTGATTGGTAACTGTATTGATCAGAATTTCTATCAAAGTCGTTTGTATTTACAATATTGCTCTTGTTATAAAGGTTTTTCTATTGTTTCTATTCCCTTTATTTTACCTCAGTTCATACAAACCTTTACATACTTCTCCAACTTATCAGTTGCATCATTTCTTAGAGCCTATTACATTCATATAAACTTGTCCATTCATTCCTCAACTGATAGGAATCCCTTTGATTCCCAGTTTTTACCACCAACACCACAAAAAAAAATACATTATATATCTTTGTCTATATATGTATCCTTTTACTTTTTGGGAGGGGTATGATTCTATTAGTGGTACCTCTGTGATAAATGGTATAACCAGTATCATAGTTTTCTGTAGGGTATTGTCTAAAATTAATTTCCAGAATCCTTAGATCAGTTAATATCTCCAGTGGTTATAATCTGTTGAATGGCAAGAAGATGAAAGGTTTGGTAATTTGGAAATCAGGGTTCTGGTGTTATTTAGGAAGTGATAAATGAGGGTTCTCTATATTTCCCCCCTCATCTACTATCCTCTATTTTTGGTGTGGATTTATCTAGTTTGATGATTCAGGATGTTGTAAGGATTTCATAATTACATTATGAATAATTACATTATCCAAGGAAGAGGTTTAATATTTGTAAGAAAGAGTTGGGATGAGATATCACCTATTTGTGTTGCTATATTGGAAGTGGGATTCAATCACATTCATGGTAAGAGAAGTTACCTGAAACCCTATTTACATGGTGATGTTTTGCATTTTTCATTGCTATTTCAAGGAAAAGATCATTCACCTACAAATTTGAATGTTCAAATAATGTTGTACAGTACTAGCAAAAAAAGAAAAAATATGCTACATATGTGCTTTTCAGTTCTGTTCTAATTATACTTAAATTAACATTTTCATACTGTCAAAATAATTAGCAAAAAATAAAAGTTTTAAAGTATTTAACAAAATATTTCAAATGATTAGGAATATAATAGTTAAATAAATAAATCAGTTATTTCTAAATAAAAAAAATTCTGTAGGTATGAAATCAATGAGTCATATAAGATATTTAATAGCTTATGATTGATTGAATGTTTGATTAAAGCAAAAGGAACAGGAATGTACAGATAGTGAGAAAGATGTAAATGTAAAATAAACCATCAAATGAAACAAACAAACAAAAAAACAAACATACAACCCTTACAATAAATTTACAAAATTATATTATTACATTTGAAACACTTATACTCCATTGGGGTTACTGTAAACCATGCTCATGTATGTGTATATAAACACATACACGCATATGTACACTCATGTGCATATAAATATATATATTCATATGTATGTACATCCATATTATATATATATACATATATATATATATATATATATGTATATATATATTCATACACACTTATATCTCCTTACGGCTATATCCAAGAAAGGGAGCACTTTAAAAAAAAATCATAGAGCTTCATCCAAGAAAGTTGGCATAAACTCACCTATAATCATCATGTCTATACAGAACATGATCATTCATGCATTTGAAAACTGATAAAAATGTTTGTGTTCATCATGTAGTCATTAGGCTTACAAATTGATAAGGGGAGAGATCTTTTATTCCTTTTATTCAAATAAATTAGGGAGGAAAGGGAAATATAATTTGGAATTCAAAATTTTAAAAATATAAAAATCATTTTAACATTTAATTGGGGAAATAATATTAAATCAAATTGATTTAAATAAAATAATATTAAATAAACAACAATTTATATAGGAAAATGTTCTTAAATAGAGATTAAATATTATTCCATACAATGAATTCTGGGGAAAAAAGTAGATCTAAGAATAAATGCATTATACATGCAATGATGTTAGTTATTAATAGAGAATATATTTAAAGTTGAGAGAGTTTAGTGGTTATTGTACTATATTTCCTCATTTATAAAAAAAGAAGAAACTAAAGCTCATGATGATTATGTTGCCTGTTCAAAGGGATAGGTGGTAAGTGACACACTTGAAATGTGACTCTAAATCCAGTATCATTTTCAGTTAACTATGATAATTCCATTCACTTAGTAATGTCAACTCAGTTTTTATTTTAATTATAGCTTTTTATTTGCAAAATATATGCATGGGTAATTTTTCAACACTGACCCTTGCAAAACCTTCTGTTCCAACTTTTCCCCTCCTTTTACCCACCCCCTTTCCTAGATGGCAGGTAGTCCAATACATGTTAAATATGTTAAAGTATATGGTAAATCCAATATATGTATACATATTATAGTTATCTTGCTAAATAAGAAAAATTGGATCTAAAAAGAAAGAAAAAAACTGAGAAGGAAAACAAGAATGTGAGCAAATAATAACAGAAATAGTGAAAATGCTATGTTGTGCTTCACACTCATTTCTCACAGTTCTCTCTCTAGATGTAGCTGATTCTCTTCGTTACTGAACAATCAGAACTGGTTTGAAACATTTCATTGTTGAAGAGAGCCACATCCATCAGAGTTGATCATCATATAATCTTGTTGCCGTGTATAATGATCTCCTGGTTCAGCTCATTTCATTTAGCATAAATTCATGTAGTCTCTCCAAGCTTCTCTGAAATCATCCTGTTGGTCATTTCTTACAGAACAATAATATTTCATAACATTCATATGCCACAAGTTATTCATTCATTCTCCAATTGATGGGTATCCATTCAATTTCCAGTGTCTAGCCATTACAAAAAGGGCTTCCACAAATATTTTTGCACATATGGGCCCCTTTCCATTATTTAAGATTTCTTTGTGATATAAGCCCATTAGGAACACCGATGGATTAAAGGGTATGCAAAGTTTGATAACGTTTTGAGCATAGTTCCAAATTGCTCTACAGAATGGTTGGATCCATTCACAATTCCACTAACAATGTATCATTGTGCCAGTTTCTGCACATTCCCTCCAACATTTGTCATTATCTTTTCCTGTCATTTTTGCCAATCTTAGAGGTATATATTGATATTTCGGAGTTCTTTATTTGGAGCATCTTTTCATATGATTGGAAATAGTTTCAATTTCATCGGAAAATTGTCGGTTCATATCCTTTTACCATTTATCAATTGGAGAATGGCTAAATTTCTTAAAAATTTGAAGGAATTCCTTATATATTTTGGGAATGAGGCCTTTATCAGAACCTTTGACAATTTCCTGGTTTATTGTTTCCCTTCTAATTTTATCTGAATTGTTTGTTTCTACAAAACATTTTTAACTTAATGTAATCAAAATTTTCTATTTTGTGATCAATAATGATCACCAATTCTTCTTTGGTCACAAATTCCTTCCTCTTCCACTGGTCTGAGAGGCTCTTCTAATTTATTAATAATCTTATTCTTTATACCTAGATTATGAACCCATTTTGACCTTATCTTGGTGTATTGTGCTAAGTGTGGATCAATGCCTAATTTCTGCCATACTAGTTTCCAATTTTCCCAGCAGTTTTTGTCAAAAAGTGAATTTTTATCCCAACAGCCAGGGTCTTTGGGTTTGTCAAACATTAGATTGCTATAGTTATTGACGGTTTTATCCTGGGAACCTAGCCTATTCCCTAATCTATTTCTTAGACAGTATTAAAAGGTTGTGATGACTACTGCTTCATGATATAGTTTTAGATCTAGTAAAGCTAGACCACCTTCATCTGATTTTTTTTCATTAGTTCTCTTGAATGCATTGACCTTTTGTTCTTCCAGATGAATTTTGTTGTTATATTTTCTAGAGCAATAAAATAGTTTCTTAGGAGTTTGATTGGTATAGCACTGAATAAATAGATTAGTTTAGGTAGTATTGTCATCTTTTTTAATATTTGCTCCATCTTTCCAAAAGTACTTAATATTTTTTTCAATTGTTTTGATCTGACTTTATTTGTATGGAAAGTGTTTTGTAGTTTTGCTTATATAGTTCCTGACTTTCCTTTGGTAGATATATTCCTAAATATTGTATACTATCGGCAGTTATTTTCAAAGAAATTTCTCTTTGTATCTCTTGTTGTTGGATTTTGTTAATGACATGTAAAAATTCTGATGATTTATGTGGATTTATTTTGTATCCTGCAACTTTGCTAAAGTTGTGGATTATTTCTAATAGCTTTTTAGTAGATACTCTGGGTTTCTCTAAGTATCCAACATATCATCTGCAAATAATAATAATTTGGTTTCTTCATTACTTACTCTAATTCCTTTAATCTCTTTTTCATCTCTTATTGCCAAGGCTAGCGTTTCTAATACAATATTGAACAGTACTGGTGATAGTGGACAACCTTGTTTCACTCCTGGTGTTATTGGGAATGGTTCCAGTTTATCCCCATTACATATGATGCTTACTGATTGTTTTAAATACATGCTACTGACTATTTTAAGGAGAAGTCCATTTATTCCTAGCCTCTAAGTGTTTTTATTAGGAATGGATATTGGATTTTATCAAAGGCTTTTTCTGCATCTATTGAGATGTTAATTTGGTTATTGATATTTTCAATTATGCTAATAGTTTTCCTAATATTGAACCAGCCCTGCATTCCTCATATAAATCCTACTTGATCATGGTGTATTATCTTGGGGATGCTGTAATATTTTTGCTAATATTTTATTTAAGATTTTAGCATCAATATTCATTAGGGAGATTGTCTATAATTTTCTTTCTCTGTTTCATCCTACTTGGTTTAGATATTAGTACCATGTCTGTGTCATAAAAGGAATTTGGTAGGAGTCCTTCATTCCCTATTTTTTCAAATAGTTTATATAGTATTGGGGTTAATTGTTTTTTAAGTATTTGGTAGAATTGGGATGTAAATTCAACTTGTCCTGGGCATTTTTTCATAGGGAGTTGATTAATAGCTTGTTCTATTTCTTTTTCTAAAATGGTACTATTTAAGCAATTCACTTTTTTCTCTGTTAATTTGGGCTACCTCTATTTTTGTAGGTATTCATCCATTTCACATAGGTTATCAAATTTGTTGGCATAAAGTTGGGCAAAGTAACTCCTAATTATTGCTCTACTATCCTCTTCATTAGTGGAAAGTTCTCCCTTTTAATTTTTAAGACTAACAATTTGATTTTTCCCTTTCTTTTTCTAATTCAATTTATCAAAGGTTTATCTATTTTGATTTTTTTCATAAAACCAACTTTTACTTTTATTTATTAATTCAATAGTTTTTTTTTTTTTTATCCTTTACAATTCTCGTTGATGATTTCCTGAAAAGTAGTGTCTAGACTCTTTTTGTTTTTTCATCATAATTTTCAGGGAGTCCAATAATCCTTAGATTATCTCTCCTTCAGAAGCAGCTACACCCAAAGAAAGAACACTGGGAAATGAATGTAAACCGTTTGCATTTTTGTTTTTCTCCACAGGTTATTTTTTCCTTCTAATTCCAATTCTTACTGTGCAACAAGAGAACTGTATGGTTCTGCACACATATATTGTATCTATGATATACTGTGACATATTTAACATGTATAGCACTGCTTGCCATCTGGGGAAGGGGGTGAGGGGAGGGAGAGGAAAAGTCAGAACAGAAGTGAGTGCAAGGGATAATGGATATAAAAAAAATTACCCAGGCAGGGGTTCTATCAATAAAAAAGTTATGATAAAAAACAAAGAAAGACAGTCAATGGTGTATTTAATATGTATAGGACTGCTTGCCATCTGGGGGAGGGGGTGAAGGGAGGAAGGGGGAAAATCAGAACAGAAGTGAGTCCAAGGGATAATGTAAAAATTATCCTGGCATGGGTTCTGTCAATAAAAAGTTATTTAAAAAAAGATTATCTCTCCTAGGTCTATTTTCTAGGTCTGTTATTTTTTGCAAGTAGGGATTTAACATTGTTTTCTATTTTTTTTCATTATTTTGGTTTTGCTTTATTGATTCTTGAGGTCTCATTTAGTCATTCACTTCCATTTGTTCAGTTCTGATTTTTAAAGAATTATTTTCTTCATTTCCTTTTTTTTTTAATTTGTCAAATTGAGTTTTTAAATGAGTTGTTTTGTTCTATGGAATTTTTTCCCATTTCACAATTTTTTTAAGGAGTTATTTTTTCCCAATACACAAATTCTGTTTTCCTGGGAGTTCTTTACCTTTTCCACTTCACATTTTCAGGGAGTTCTTTTCTTTTTTCACTTTATCAAATATTTTTAAATGAGTTATATGCCATTCCCAGACTCTCTTGCAGAGCTTTCCTTTCCTTTCCCCATTCTTCTTATAGCCCTCTTTTAAGATCTTTTTAAAATTTCCTCTAGGAGAGCCTTGTGTGGTTAGGACCAGGCTATATCCCCCTTTGAGGCTTAATCTGGAGACAATCTGCTTTTAAGTCTCCTTGGGGTTTGGAATCTATTCATTTTCACTATAGAAGCTGTCTAATTAGAGCTCACTTTGCCTTTTTACTCATTTTTTTTAATGTTAGTATCTGCTTTTTTGGACAAGGAGGCTCCAAGGTTTCTCTACAGACTCCCCAAAGCAGCAAAAGCTGCACTAGGATCCTGCTAAGTCACTCCTGGTGCTGGGTGGGTGTGGCCAGGTTCCGTGATACTCTGTCACTTTGGGGTACACTCTTTACTCTCTGTGTTTGTGTTGGATGTTTATAACTTCTCCGATAATTTATTGGCTTGCAACCAGGGCAGAGTAGCCAATACTGTGATAGAGTCCTCCCTGTAGATTCTCTGTTTCCTGGAGATTGCACCCTGTCCCCCGTCTGCTCAGCATGAACTGACCTCCATGCCTGCCTCTCTGCCTGCACTTAGCCAACTCCTCCCTTGTCCACGCCCAATCAAAACACCCATTTTCTGGTGGTCTTCAGAATTATCTTCTGCTGGTTCTTGGCTGTACTCCCAGTATTCATGGATCCTGTCAATCTAGCACTAATTCAGAGGCTGAATTTCATAAATTTTTTTAAGATAGCAAGAGATCTCAGAAAGAAGTGTGTGTCCTCTCTGCCATCTTAATTCTGCCCCTGTCAACTCAATTTTGAAGGAGATAAATTCATTTCTCATATTTTTTGCATTTTATTTTTCAAGTTTGGTTTTTCTATTTGTACTCTATAGATTTAACTAAGAAATAGATAACAGAGAGGAAATGTGACATCATATTGAGTTCACATTGGAGATAGGAAAAGCTGACCAAAAAAAATGCTGAAATTTTTAGCCTAGGCAACTTCCTATGACTATAAGCTGTGGAAAAAGTGAATCTTATTCTCATAGAAGAAGTTTCCTTATCCAGGACTTCTCTATATTAGTAAAATCACAAGGATAAGTCTTCTCTCTATTAGGTTGAAGATGACTCATTTTAGATGAGATCCAAGTTTGTGTTTTCAGACCTAGTTCTATTAAAATACTTTTTAAAATTATCTTTTAAAAATAGAAGGGATAATTGATAGTGTCAGAGTGGCAATACACCAATACTGGTAACAGCAGTGGAGTTAGAATTAAGACACATGAATTGTAGATGTAGGTATCTAATTGACTAGTTCTAAGAACTGGGCACATTTAAAAATTACAGTGGGAAATTTCCTTTCTGTTTTCTCATCTGGTAAGTGAATAGAATACATTGACTTAGAGTTATCTCCAAAAATCCTTTCAGGACAAAAATTATATCAGATCGAAGCCTAGAAATTATGCTTAGGAACTCTTAGTCTATCTTTAACTACACACACACACACACACACACACACACACACACATATACAAACACAAACACACAAACACACACATAGCTTCTGATTGCACTGTAATTGAAGAAACTTTATCTGACCTCAAATATGTTGTTCTTCTGAATGGTGACAAAGGACAAGGAGAATCATGACTAAAAGCCCGAGCAACTGAAGAACATTTCTATGCAAATACTAAACTAACAGTTTCTTGACTTATTAGCATATGGTAGGTGCTTGTCTGTGGCTATCACAATGACTACAACTCTATTAGTCATCTAGAAAAGTATAAACAATGACATCATAAAAAACCTCTAAAGCTGTAGCAAAGGCATTACAAATTTGAATAATTTGTTTGGCAGCTTTTCTAATATATGGATCATAGGCAGAAAAATCAAGTTGGATTTTCAAAATTATTTTAATCACTTTAGAATTAATAAATATTCCTAAGATAAAGAGAGAAAAATAGTATTATGACTAGTTGAGAGGCAGAGTCAGGAGGGCTGAATAAATGTAGGAACTTGCCTTAGCCCTTCCAAATTTCCCTTCAAACAATTTTAAAATAATTCCTCAAAAAAGAATTCTGGAGCAGCAGAAACAACAAAAGGACAACATTTTCCCAAGCAAAGACAACTTGGAACATCAGCAAAAAAGATCTGTCTCAATGAGCTGAGTGGAGTAAAGTTCAGAGCAGGCTGTTCCTGGTAAGACAGAATAGAGGTTAATGGGAGGTGGTGGGGTGGAGGGTGGGGGAAGGAAGAACTGAATCAGCGTAGGCTAAAAATATACCTACATCTACAAGGCATATAGATTGCCTTCTTATTAATTCAGGTTGACACTCCCCAGATATTAAAGGGGCCAGACAATTGGTCAGAAGGAGATTAGTGGGGACACTATGCTGGCACTTAGTGCAGTAGTTTGTTGCATAGCCCATGTAAGGATCTAAATTGCAGTTCCAGGACAAGAAGAATCATTACTAGCATACTAGAAATAATATGGTGTGGGACAGGGATGCTAGTCCCAGCTCCAGAATGAAAAATAAAACAAAACAACAACAACAACAACAACAACAACAACAAAAACTGTGAGTGATCAATCACAAAGTAGAGCTTGGGTCAGGAGGGAAATGACCACACCTCTATTTAAATCATACCACTTTAGAAAAACTGCAAAGTTATAGGATCCACTGGGCTGAACTAGCTCTGAAAATAGCATTATGATAAACCTAAAGCTTGGGACAGTGCCTGCTCCCCTCTAAGAGTAGAGCTTACTTTTTACATAAAATTAAAAGTCAAGGGTGCCAGGGTGCCAGGGAAAATAATAATAATAAAAAAATCTCAAGAGGAAACAATGTCAAAACAGCTACAAATGATTTTTTTAAGTGATTTGTTCTCAGCCCCCCCAAAATAATGTAAAATTATTTTGAAAATGAAATACTAAAGTAGAGGAAAAATTGACAAAATAACTGAGAGTGATTCAAGATAATTATGAAAAAAGTCAACAGTTTGGTTTAATAAAACCACAAAAATGGGGAAAAAAGATGTACAAAAATTCATTTAAAAAGTCATTAAAAAGTAAAATTGATTAAATAGAAAAGAGGAACAAAAGCTGATTGAAGAAAACAAATTCTTAAAAATTAGATTTGGGCAAATGGAAGTTAATGACTTCACAAGACATTAAGAAAAATGAAAAAAAGAAAAGAAAAAAAGAGCAGAAATTGTGAAATGTCTCATCTGAAAAAAAAACTCACATAGAAAATAAATGGAGGAGAAATACTTTTAGTATTATTGGGCTACCTGAGAGTCATGATTTAAAAAAAAAAAAAGATCCTAGACATCAAATTTCAAGAAATAATTAGGAAAACATGTTTTGATGTTCCAGAATCAAAGGAAAAAATAATTGAGGGAATCTACCAATTCAAAAAGCAATCTTAACAAAAACTCTGAGGAATATTATAGCCAAATATCAGAACTCTCCAGTCAAGAAGAAAATACCAAAAATAAATACTATTTTTTTTAGTATCTTGGAATCACATAAGGATAAGATAAGATTTAATAGCTTCTACCTAAAAGAATTAGATGGCTTAGATTATGACATTTTGGAATGCAATGGAGGTATGATTACAATGAAAAGTCACCTGTCCATTGAAATGGATTATTATTATTATTTGGATAAGAAATTGGGGTTAAGTGACTTGCCCAAGGTCACACAGCTAGGATGTGTTAAATGTCTGAAGCCAGATTTGAACCCAGGTGTTCCTGACTTTAGGGCTAGTGCTCTATCCACTGCACCATCCAACTGCCTCATGGAATATAATTATTAGGGAAAAAATAGGTATTTAATGAAATGGAGAACTTTCAAGCATTTTTTTAATAAAAAAAGACCAGATCAGAAAATTTGATTTTCAAACACAAGACTCAAGAGATATACAAAAATATTCATAGGAAAGTGAAATCATAAAGTATTCCATGAGGTTAAACTGCTAACATTTTTATCTAGGAAAATGATACTTGTAACTTCTCAGAACTTTACACTATTTAAAAGTTTTTAATAATAGTTTTTCATTTTCAAAATACATGCAAAGATAATTTTCAATTTTTTCCCCTGCCCCTTCTTCTAGACAAGTAATCCAATTTAGATTAAACCTGTATAATTCTTCTAATATTTCCACTTTCATCATACTGTACAAGAAAAATCAGATCAGAAAGAAAAAAAATAAGAAAGAAAATAAAAAGGAAGTAAACAATAAGAAAAAGGTGAAAATACTACTTTGTGATCCACATTCAGTCCCCATAGTTCTCTTGCTGGATGCAGTTGGCAATTTTCATCACAAGTCCATTGGATAGAATTGGCCTGAATCACCTCATTGTTGAAAAGAGCCAAGAGCATCACACTTGATCACACAATCTTGTTATTGCTGTCTATAATTTTCTCTTGGTTCTCACTTCACTCAGGATCAGTTCAGGTAAGTCTTTCCAGACCTTTGTGGAATCGTCCTGTCAATCATTTCTTACAGAACAAAGATATTCTATTACATTCGTATACCATAACTTATTTAGCCATTCTCCCACTGATGGTCATCCACTCAGTTTCAGTTCCTTGACACTACAAAAAGGATTGTTAACATTTTTGTACATATGGGTCCTTTCTCCTTTTTCTTTATGATCCCTTAGGGATATAGATCCAATTGAAACACTGCTGGATCAAAGGGAATGCACAGATAGCCCTTTGGGCAGAAGAACTTTTTACTAGTAAGGTAGTTAGAAGGAATATACACAAATAAAGGATATGGGTATGAGTTGCAAATAATGGGATGTCCATTGAAAAAAATTAAAGGGTAGGCTATTCACTAGAAGAGGAAAGGGAAAAATAGAATGGGATAAATTCTCAAATAAGAGAAGTATGACAGAGCTTTTATTATTATTATTGGTAGATTCCCTCATATAATATTTAAATATTATATATTTTATTATGATGATGATAAGAGTTAGTGGGCAATCTTGAGTCCTGGAATTAGGTCAGGCAAGAAATAGAATACACCCTCAATTGATTATAGAAACCTATCTTATCCTACACTGAAAATTAGGAGGGGAGGGAAATGATATAAAGAGGAGAAATCATAGAATAGAGGCAAGATTAGATGAGACTATGGTCAGAAGCAAAATACTTCTGAAAAGCAACAGATTGAAGGGAGAGAGAGAGAGAGACACACAGAGAGACAGAGAGAGACACAGAGAGACAAAGAGACAGAGATAGAGAGACAGAGACACACACGCAGAGAAACATAGGATAATGGAAATAAATACAACATAATCATAGCTGTGAATGTGAGTGAGATGACCAAATCACAGTTTTCTAGATAAGATAAAAATAGGTAAATTACTTACATAAAAAGATGATGCTATAAGCAAATTAGGAGAATGAAGTAATTTACCCATCTAAAAATAAAGAAACAAATATTATTGTTTGTTTGGTTTCTCATTTTTTCCCTTTTTATCTGATTTTTCATGTGCAGCATGACAAATGTGGAAATATATATATAGAAGAACTCCCCATGTTTAACATACATTGGATTACTTGCTGTCTAGGGGAGGGGTGGGGAGAAGGGGGAGAGATTTGGAACACAAGTTTTTGCAAGGGTGAATGTTGAAAACTACCTTTGTATATATTTTGAAAATAAAAAGCTATTATTTAAAAATATATATGTTGGATGAGATAAAGGAGGACTGGGATACTAATACACTCTTGATGGAATTGTGAACAATTTAGAACCATGCCAAAAGGGCCATAATATTGTGCGTACTTATTCACCCCACAATACCACTGCTTGGTCTATATCCCAAAGAGATAACAAGAAAAAAAAAGAAGGGAAAAGGACCCACATGTAAAAAAATATTTATAGGTATTCTTTTTGTGGTATCTAAAAATGAAAACTGAGGAGATTCTCATCAATTGAGGAATGGCTGAACAAGTTTTGGTGTATGATTGTAATGGAACACTATTGTCCTGTAAGTCCCAGCTTCCTAAATTGTGGTTCATGACCTCCTATGAAGTCTTGTAATTGAATATGGTTGCCATAAAATTGTGGTGTGTTATGAGTAAATGTTTGATTTGTATAACTATTTTATATATCTATGTAGACAGGATCACAAAAAATTTTTTAAATAAGAATCACTTGCAAAAGAACTGATTTTGTCTGAATACAGACTGAAAGATACTATTTTTCTCAATCCTTCCTTCCTTCTTTCCTTTCTAGAAAACAAAAGAATAAAGGGGAATTTCCTTAAAATGTTAAATAGCATCTATCTAAAATTAGCTGCTATTATATATAATGGCCTTAAGCTAGAACAGCAGTAAATCAATAATGCCCATTATCATCACTACTATTTTATATTGTCTCAGAAATAGTATCTATTGAAATAATAGAAGAAAAAGAACTTGTAAGGATTAAAATATGCAATGAGGAAATAAAACTATAACCCTTTGCAGATGATATAATGAAATACTTAAAGAATCCTGGATAATCAACTAAAAAACTATTTGAAATAATTATTAACTTTATCAAAATTGAAGGATATAAAATAGATACACAAGAATCATCAATATTTCTATGTACTATATATTATATTCTAATGGGAGGTGAAAGAGAAATTCATTTTAAGTCAAGACAAATCTAGGAAATATAAGTACACAATCAGAAATCATTTTTCATACTAATAAAATCAAATCTGAACAGTTTGAGAAATAATCATTTCTCATGGGTAGAATGAGTTAATATAATAAAAATAATAAGTTTACAAAAATCTACTAATTTAATGCCATAACAATGAAGTTACATAAAAACAAAATTAACTTGGAAGAACAAAAGGATATCAAGAGGTCAAATTGTATTATAAAACAGTAATAATCAAGATGGTCTAGTACTTGTTAAGAGATAGAGTAGTGGATCAGTGGAATTCATTAGATATCTAATATATAATGATTCTGATTGGTTGAAAGGGGTATTGAAGAAAATATTATATTGATCTCCATATATAAATGTATTTTTATTAACTTTGTGAGTGAAGCTGAAAACTTTTAGGCATAACCAAGAGCCTCACAATAATGATCACAAATCAAGATGATTGTTCCTAATAGTAACTTTTTAATGTAGAACCGTTTCAATTACCACATCGTCAGTGAAGGCAATATACACACAATATAGCTGCAGTACCCGTGGCTTTTGTTTCTCAGAACAATGAGAAACCAGCCAGCTTATGATTATACATCTATGGACATCTCCATAGTTCCTCTTTCTTACTTCATTCATATTAAGATGCAGCATATCTTTAATTAGAAGTCATGTTTGTTTAATTCTTAAAGATCTTCCCTAGCAATGATCCTATGTGGAAGATAGAGCAGTGTTATCTTCATTTTAGAGATATTTTGCAGATGTGAACACTGAATAATGAACATAGTCCGATAGTTTGAAGCAGCAATCAATAATAAGACTTTTTTGTTTCTAAAAACAATGCTCAATCTATTTTAGGTAAAACATTTTACAATTTGTAAAATACTATAAACATTAATACATTTGATCCTCACAAAAACATTTTGAGGTAGATGACATTATCATAGTCTCAGAGACATTAAATGAGATCTCCAAAATCACACAACTGCCAAATGGCAAAATTTGAAGCAAAACCTTGAATCTGTATCTTTCTTCCTCCAAGTATAACACTCTGTCCACTGCATCAAAATGTTTTGCTAAATACCTTAAATAATGCTAGTATAAATGAAATAAACTAAAAATGATTGCATGCCTACAGCCAATGTTGAAATGACTAAAATTCAAATGAGATATTGTGGTGGCAATAAGATTAGACTTGGTATTAAACATATTCTTGTACTTACTACATCTGTGCTATAAGGCAAATATTTCACCTACTTTTCTTCCATTTTGTTCATCTAATAAACTGGAATCATAACATAATCATGAAGAACAAAGCTTGTAAACCACAAAGCATTAAACAAAAAAATTTTTTTATTTGTTGTTAATTGAAAATTCAGGAAACCAAAAATCTGTCAACTAGAAAAAAAATCACAAATTCAAAATTGTATCTACAATAAGCTTGGAGAGCTAACACATTGGTTGCCCTGGCTACATAGTTATAATTCCTTTGAAAGTGATACTTGTAGGTTAGTGGAAAGTTTATATGTTTACAAACTTACCCTCCTTCCATTTCTAAAAAAAAAAAAAAAAAGAAAAAAAGAAAGTAATCTTTCATAAACTATACATCTTTTAATTTTTTAAACTTTCCTTAAAAAAATGTGCTTTCCTTCCCTCTTTGACTCTGAAGAATCATTATATAAAATAAATCAAAATGTTATAATGTTGAGATTAAAGTACATTTAAAAAAAAAAGGAGAGTGAATTTTGGGCTGTTAAAGTGATCTTGAAATAACAGATTAGCAAATCAAAAGAGGTTGACTTTGTCAACATCTATTTCCTTATCATAAAAGGAATATATTTTCAAATATATTTATGTGTTGGGGAGTAATGAATGACCTTTTCCTAGTAAACAAGAATTGAAAATAATAACATTTAAGATTTATATAATACTTTCAAAGTTTATATAGCAACTTTACAAATATCTCATCTAATCCTCAAAACAGCTTTTGCAGATAGATATCATTTTCCACATTTTATAAATGTATAAACAATCAGACAATTTAAGTTGTTTTCCTAGAGTCAAACAGCTAGTAAGTGTCTGAGACAAGATTTGAACTGAGATTTATTGATTGAGTGAAGTTGAGTAGTCAAAACACTGTATTATTAGGTGCTTCAGAAAAGAAAAGAAAAAAAAAAAGAAAGTCATGCTTGCCTTGTGGGTTCACAACAAAATAGTCTTTTAGGCATACACAATAGTTTCAATTTCAGTTGAGAGTTATTCCTGCCTTCCCTCCTTCCAAACAAATCCTAGTTGACACTGCTTCTCCAACTTGAACTAGAATTAAAATTTACATATTCTGGAACAAAAGCCTTCTTGCAATAAAATATGTTACTTTTTTATTAAGAAATTAAAAATGTATTTCCTTCATGAAATCACTTTGAATATCTAAATAAATATATACAAAAATAAATAAATTATGGGTATATCTCACCAAAGCAAAAAAAAAAAAAAAAAAAAAGTTGATAGCTTAAAAGTAAATCTTTTTAAAATCTTTTTCACAGTACAAAAAAGTTTTTTTTTCCTAATTGATTATCAGAATATACCAGATTTTTAAAAAGACAATGTGCTGATACTAATTAATAAGTCTACATAAAGCCTCAATGGGGAAAAAACAGTTATAATTTATAAAGGGCTGAAACTCTTGAACTGATGCACTGAGGTTGGACAACTGAGCACTTAAGGCTAATTACCGATTGTACAATACTCTATTAACATATGCTTGGAAAATGGCCCTTCCCACTATTCTGTGCTGGCTTGATAATTGGTGTATACAGAGAATTGTAGGAGGGACTAGGGTGTAGAGTAAGACTAGCCAGAGTCACTTTTGGGCGGGAGGCAAAGAGGAGAGGTCGTGGAAATCCTTCGTCATTCCAATTCACTTCTATCCCTAAAGAACAAGAATAAAGACGAAGGACTTTTGCTTATCCTGACTCTGGCTGATTCTAAGGTATCCAGGGTGCTAACTCGTTCTTCACAATAATTATTTTAACATTTCACAGATATGTAAAAGACTTAATCCTGTCTCTAGCATCACTATGAAATTTCATACTTAAGCCTGTACTTTCCCACATATCTTCATGCTTTTTCAAAAAAAAAAAAAAAGTATTTACAATAATTATACTACATACCATTTGAAGTATTTATTAGGCTTCTGTTAAATTAAGCTGTTGAAGTAATCAAAATGTATATACCCTTTGATCCAGCAGTGTTTCTACTGGGCTTATAAACCAAAGAGATCTTAAAGGAGGGAGAAGGATCCACATGTGCAAAAATGTTTGTGATAGCCCTTTTTATAGTGGCAAGAAACTGGAAACTGAATGGATGCCCATCAATTGGAGAATGGTTGAATAACTTATGGTATATGAATGTTATGGAATAGTATTGATCTATAAAAAATGATCAGCATGATGATTTCTGGAGATACATATATGAACTGATGATAAGTGAAATGAACGAGGAGATCATTGTACACAGCAATAAGATTATACAATGATGACTTCTGATGGACCTGGCTCTTTTCAACAATGTGATTTTTTTCAGGCCAGTTTCAATGATCTTGTGATAAAGAAAGCCATTTACAGCCAGAGAGAGGACTGTGGGAACTGAGTATGGGTCACAGCATAGCATTTGCACTCTTTTTGTTGTTGCTTCCTTGCATTTTATTATCTTTCTCATTTTTTTCTCTTTGATTTGATTTTTCTTGTGCAGCAAGATAATTGTATAAATGTATATGCATATATTGGATTTAACACATATTTTTTTTACCATGTTTAACATATATTGGATAACTTGCCATCTAGGGGAGAAAGGGGGGAGAAAGGAGGGAAAACTACAAGGTTTTGCAAAGCTTAATGTTGAAAAAATTATCCATGCATATGTTTTGAAAACAAAAAGGTTTAATAAAAAAAACATAAAAAATACAATAAATTAAGTCCTTGGTAACAGTAGTAAATGACCACTGACTAAACTTGAAGGAATCTTTTCTAGAGTGGAAGAGGAAGTGAATAGAAAGGAAGAACAATCAATAGCATTTTAAATAAATAAAATGAAATTTAACATATACATAAATGCATCTACATAGTATATGTAAACACAAAAAAATACACACTTTAAAATGAAGATTAGAAACATTTGCCTTGTTATTTATAGCATTGTACACGATACAGTAAAGTGTAAGCAATCAAATAATAAACATTTATAAAGCTCCCACTGTGTTCTAGGCACTGTGGGAAGTGCTAGGGATAAAAAAAAATGAGAGACAATTTTGGTCTTCAAGGGGCATACAATCTCATCAAAGAGATAATATGCAAATATGTACAAAACCAGCCATATACAGATTAAATAGGATATAAAAGGCAATAGAATTAAGGAAAAATTGAGTAAGGCTTCCTATAAAGTGAGATTTTTAGTTGGGAATTAAAGGAAGCCCAAGAAAGTCATTAGGTAAAGTTGAATAAAATGTTGCATAAGTGAAATCAGCAACAGAATGGATATGGGTTTGAAAGATAATGAGAAACTGAGAAAGCCTCCTGGGTTGTGATACTATGAGACTGGGAGAAGAATGTTTCCTTTTATAATTTTAGGAAAGGTTTTGTATATGCCTGAGGTGGACTAGAGGAGTAACTTAATGGAAAGTGATAAGGTTCAGGAACTAAGTAAGTAGGGAATTTTAAGAAGAGTCAAAATAAATGGAAAAGTCTCATGGTGTATGTGCAAGAAAATGTATGTGCCTTTTGCTGAACCCACTGAGGAAAAAATGAAGTGATTTAGGGAAGCATATGTTAAGGACCACACCTAAGTGTGAAGGGGCAGGACAATTCTCCAAAAGCCCCAAAGCTATAAATCATAACATACTTGAAGGAGTTGCAAATCAGCCTTTACTGGTGCAGATATTGCTTGTGAATTGGGAATGAAATAAATTGGAGACAAGAGGGAAAAGGGGAGAGGTCAGAGAATGCAACTGCCTTCCAGTCTCCATATAGTTATCAACCTCTCACATGAAGGGATCTATTCTGCTAATCAGAATAGATCCCTAGCAGCCATTAGTAGGTGGCTCCTGTCACACCCATCCATAATAGTTGCCAGGATTTTGATTATGTGGTAGATTTGATTAAGATGAACTTCAAGTCACCAAACACCTGAAGTTCTAGCATCAAAGTCAATGACCTCCCCATGGCCACAAGAACAAGAAGATTGGGTCAGTGCCTCCTTTTTTCTAGAAGCAGATGTTAACTTTAAAAGCATAAAGTAGGCCCAAAATATGAGAAGAAAAAAAGAAAAAAAAAACATTCATAATAGAAAGCTACTATGGTAACAAGGAAGATTAAAACACCAACTTAGAAGAGGCAAAGGAGAAAGGGATAAGAGAAAGGTTGGGGATGATATAAGGAAGGGCATATTAATGCAGAAGAAAAGAAGCAAAACAGACTTTGAAGAGGAATGTTATAAAAAAGAAGATATACAGAGTAAAACGGGATAGAGGGAAATATTCAGCTAGAAATCATAACTGAGCATGTAATCGAATGATCATACCTTTAAAAGGGAAACTGATTGAAAATGGATTAGAAACTAGATCTCAACATTATATTGTTTAAAAGAGCCATTATTGACAGAGAATGACATTCAGAATTAGAATAAGGTGCTGGAACAGATTCGATTATACTTTAGTTGATGTTTAAAATCAAGGGTAGCAATCAAGATAAGAGACAATACAAAATCCAAAATAGACTTAATTAAAATAGACAAACAGGGAAATTACATTTAAAAAGTTTAATACATACAATGAAGTAATATCACAAATTTTATAACAAGTTTCTCTGATAAATGCTTTACCCCCTGAAATATATAAAGAATTGAGTCAAATTTTTAAAAGTAGGAGTCATTTTCCAATTGATAAATGGTTAAAGGATAGTCAGCTTTTAGAAGAAAAAGAACAAAGATATCTATAATGATATGAAAAAATACTCTAAATTAGTAATGTTTAGAGAAATGAAAATTAAAATAACTCTGAGGTACCTACCCAAAGAATTACAAAATTGTGCATACTCTTTGACCCATTAATCTTTGATTTGTACCCCAAAGTAATAAAAAAGAAATGTACATATCTATTTATCTCTATCTCGATGTCTGTCTGTCTATCTATCTATCTATCTATCTGTTCTTTTGTGGCTACAAAGAATTGGAAATTGAGAAAATGTTTATCAGTTGCTGAATGACTGATCAATATGTGTAAATAATTATGATGGAGTACTATAGTACTATAAGAAATAATGAGGGAAATGATTTTTTTAAAATAGTATGGGAAGATGTGAATTAATGCAAAGTGAAGTGAGCAGAGCCAGGAAATCATTATTTATGGTAGCAACAATATTGGAATGATAATGAGCTGTAAAGACAGATATTTAGATCCCAATGCAATGATCCAAGAAAATTCCACAGTTCTCAAGTAGAAAAAATACTATTTATCTTTGGCAGTAATAGTTGGAAGTGGAGAACCTGATGAACTCTAAGTGCAATCTGAAGCATAATTTTTCAGTTTATTTTTTCTTGCTTTTCTATGATATGGGATTTATGAAAAGATGTTTTACATGATTTCACATATATAATTTCTATTATATTTCTTGTCTTCTCATTAAGTGGGACAGGGACAACAGAGAGACAAAAAAATTATGACAATTAAAATAATGTTAAAATAAATTAAAAATATATATTAAAATTCATAGAAAAAGAGGTTACTGCTGATATAGGAAGTAAGAGAACATGGAAATGACAAGAGTGGGGCAATAATTCAACTATTCCACTTTGAGCAATGAGGCAAGGAGAAACAGTGAAGATACAGCCAGTATGTAAGGATGATGACTAAGTTATCTGAGGCAGTCAGGTTTCAATAATAGTGAGGAAATAAAAGTAGTAAGTTGAGGAGTATATTAAGGATGATAGTAAGTTTGTTGCTTATGAAGCAAACATTTTGGAGGGCACGGCAAAAAGACTGGGGGTGTTTCACTGAAATTGGAAGGCATAATTTGATGGGAATTTGAATAAGAAATTAAGTAATTAGAGGAGGAAAATGGGCAGTAGAAGATGATCTATAGAGACTGAAAATCGCTGGGATATGATAAGTATGATCACATGTGACAATATTCTTTTTTAAGGGGAGAGTGCCTCTCTTCCCAAAAGGTGGGAGATCAGGCTATAGGTAAGTGCAGCATAAGATGGGGGAGGGGCATAGTAGAAATGTCAGATATGGGAGGTTTTGCATAACTACTTCTCTTCCCTTTGAAAGAGAGAGATTGGGCAAGAAAAGGACATAGCAAGAGATGGAAATTGACCCAGCATAGCAGGAGAAAGAAGTCCTATTTACCAACTGTCCACTCTTCTTTCAAAGCACAAACATATCAATATGGATTTTTACCTGTATAGGCAGATGTGTCCAAAAAAGAACATGGAAACACTATAATATAGTTGAGTGTTTATCTGGGATTGGGATATGTGAGTTCAGCTTCTAGAATTTCCTCTTGCTATTTATGCAACTTTGGCTAAGTTTGCCACATATCTGTGGTGCCAGTTTTCTCTTATATGAAAGGAATAAGTTGTATTAAATATATTCTGAAGTCTCTTTTAGCTTCTAAAGCTAAAGCTTTTAGCTTTTAGCTTCTAAAGCTTTCTAATATATAATTGAGACGTGTACTATACAATAGTTCTTTACAAACTAATTGGGGACTGATCAAGCAAATGAAGGCAAAAAATTCATAGATTAGAGAACAAAATGCACAGAGGATTAATAAAAGACTCCTTCAGGGGTCACTGATTAAAACAAAAAATGATAATTAATAATAAATATCCTATTCAGATTAGAAGTAAGAGCAACAAAAAATTTTAAGGCTAAATAGATAACATGGACAAAAAGAATGTATCCAGCTTTTCTAAGTTTGCTGGAGGGGTCAAGGACATGGTATTAGTATAATAAATGAGGATGGAAATATGAGCAAACAGAAGAAAACACATCATGATGAAAAAAATAGCATGGGTTAACAAAAGTCCAAGAGATAAACCAAGAAGAGAATAAATAGAAAAACAATTTTGAGGACAGAGCCAAGACAGCAGAGAGCAGACACAACTTTCTGTGACCTCCTCTGGCCTTCTTTCAAACCAACAGTAGATTAAGCCTCTAAACTGGTTTTGGAGTCAAAGAACTTGTAATGTTCAGGCTAGCTTTCTGGAGGTCCTCTGGAAGGGCCTTGGTCTCAGCAGGATAGACACCACGAGTATGGATAAAAATAGAGTCCAGAGTCTTAATTATCTCTTACACAGTCTGTGTCTGTAATAGTTGACCCAGTCTCTGCCAACAGTCTGACAGTCTGACAGTCTGATTGTCTGAATGTGTGACTGTCTGATTGTCTCAACCAGTCTCAATCAGTCTCCCCATCATGATCTTAGTGTAGGAGTCAGGAATCACTATCCACCACAAGGATAGTAAAAGATAGAATGTTCATCTTCCAGTCCTTCTAAGCTCTTATATACCTTATTGTAATTATATCATTATAGTATACTGAATATATATGAACTAGAGAACCATTACATCACTATACTAAGAACTAAGTATATGTGTGAACTAATCCCACTGAGTTAACACCTTGTTTTCAAGTATACTTCTCCAGAGTTCTGGCCCTCTACAAGAACCCACAAATATTTGAAGTACAACACACTTTCAGAAGAAGATATTTTGGAAGAACTTCAGAACAGGTCTATTTCAAATAGGCAGGGGGACAGCCTGCCAAGCCCAGACCACAGTACAGGGAGACCAAGGCAAATCAGAAGCATTGCAGTTTCCACATACCTGGGAATCTTCTGTGATCCTCTTAGGCAACTCTATCCTGGTTGCAAGT
Organism: Sarcophilus harrisii; assembly: GCF_902635505.1. Lineage (NCBI taxonomy): Eukaryota > Metazoa > Chordata > Mammalia > Dasyuromorphia > Dasyuridae > Sarcophilus > Sarcophilus harrisii. The sequence continues at coordinate 242,658,428 of NC_045429.1, forward strand.
GGGTGATCTAGCAGATGTGCTACAAAAGGCAAATTGTAAATCACTGAGCCTCAGAAGAATATGGGATCTATCCATGATTACCTAGTACTGAGGTCAAACAGCAGAACTGCCTGAGGGCAAACTAAAGCAGCTGTTACTCCTTTTTGTCAAGAGCAGACCTCAAGCCTTAAAAAAAAGAGCAAAAAAAAAAAACCCTAAAAGAAATCTCATCAAAGACAGCTTTTATGGAGAGAGAGAAGAACAGACTTCAAATCCTGAGGTTCCTTAACACAAATAAATTCCAGATCAATCCCCAAAAGGAGATATGAGCTGGTCCCCATTCACAAGGCTTTCTTGAAAGATTTCATAAAGGATCTTAAAAGAGAGAAGAAAAATGGGGAAAGGAAATGAGCTATTTGTAAGAAGGGAAGGGAAAAGCAAATAACTACCTACAAAATAGATTTGATAAAATGGAAAAAAGGCATATAACTCCTTGCAAAATAGATATGAAAATGATACATATTTGTTGAAAAAACAAAATTTGTGAAATGAAAAAAAAATGCAATGAACAAAACAATTAAATTGACCAAATACAAAAAATACTAAAAAAAAAAAAAGGTAATTGAAGAAAATAATTCATTAAAAATCAGAATTGAACAAATGGAAGTAAATGACTCAATAATACTTCAAGAATCAGTCAAACAAAAGCACACACAAAAAAAGAAAAAAAATAGAAGAAAATAAGAAATAACTCTTAGTAAACAACTGATCTGGAAAATAGGTCTAGGAGACACCTTCTAAGCATTATTGGACTTTCTGAAATCAATGATGAAAAAAAAAAGAACCTAGACATTATCTTACAGAAAATCATAAAGGAAAACTGCCCTGATGTTTTAGAATCAGAAGGTAAAATAGGCAATGAAAGAATTAGCCAATCACCTCCTAAAAGAGACCCCAAAATTAAAACCCCAAAATATTGTGGCTAAATTTCAGAACTAGAGCACCAAGGAAAAGATACTGAAAAGAGCCAGAAAGAAACAGGCTTACCCAGGACCTAATAGCTTCCACCTTAAAGGATCTAAGAACATGGAATCTGATATTCTGAAAGGCAAAGGAACTTGAATTATAGCCAAGAATAAACTATCCAACTAAAACGAGCTTTAACTTTCAGGAAGAAGATGAACATTAAAGGATATAGGTGAATTTCATCTATTTCTAATGAAAACTCCAGTAATGAACAAAAAATTTGATCTCCAAACACAGAAGTCAAGAGAATCATAAAAAGGTAAAAAGGAAAGAATTCTTGAGAACTACATTTCTGTTTGGGATATACTTAAAGACTGTGGTATAACTTGATTTATTATGATAATATGAAAAAGAAATTAGAGGTGAGAAGGGGATCATATTAAAAAAGAGGAAAAAAGATAAAATAAGGGAAATTACATTTCACAAAGATGCAAAGAAGACATTATAATTGAAGTAAACAAGGGAGGAGGATGAGCATTGTGTGAATCTTACTCTCATCAGATTTAGCTCAAAGAGAAAATACCAAGTCTCACAGAGAAACTTTTCTTTCCTCATAGGGAAGTGGGAGGGGAAGGGGGAAAAGAAAAAGACTAATAGAAGGGAAAGAACTTATTAGGGGAAAGGTATAAAAAGGGGGAGAGGCTTTCTTTATATCTATATCTATATATCTATATCTATATATCTATATCTATATCTATCTATCTATCTATATATCTTTTTTATTTACAAATATATGCATAGGTAATTTTTTAGCATTGACAGTTCCAAATCCTTTTGTTCCAACTTTTTCCCTCCTTACTCCACCCCTTCCCTCAGATGGCAGGTTGGCCAATATATGTTAAATATCTTAAAATATAAGTTAAATACAATATATGTATACATGTCCAAACAATTATTTTGCTGTATAAAAAGAATTGGACTTTGAAATAGTGTACAATTAGCTTGTGGACAAAATGCAGGTGGACAAAAATAGAGGAATTGGGAATTCTATATCATGGTTCATAGTATTCTCCCAGAGTTCTTTCCCTGGGTGTAGCTGGTTCAGTTAATTACTGCTCTATTGAAACTGATTTGTTTCATCTCATTGTTGAAGAGGGCCACGTCCATCAGAATTGATTATCATATAGTACTGTTGAAGTAATAATGATCTTCTGGTCCTGCTCATTTCACTCAACATCAGTTCATTTAAGTCTCTCCAGGCCTTTCTGAAATCATTCTGTTGGTCAATTCTTACAGAACAATAATATTCCATAATATTCATATACCACAATTTATTCAGCCAATCTCCAATTGATGGGCATCACTTGTGATGTAATTTCTTGTATAAAAGCTATGTATCTTTACTACTTCTTTAGCCCTCCTACCGCAAGCTTTCTCTTTCTTATCTTGCAATGGGACAGCTCATCCTCCGGAGGTTTTCAATAAACAACTTTTCTGCCTTTTACTGAATGATCTCTGATTAGTCATTTTGGGTAAGGGTCTTCCACATCACTCACAGTTGGGGGCTCATCCAGGATGGGGTCTTTGGGGAAGATGGCTGTGTGCACTCCAGACAGGGACAGGAGCCCATGGAGTAGTTTTCTCCATGGTCTCTGGCTCTGGATGAGCAGCCTCGCTCCCCCCTTAGACAATGACCCGAGGCAGGGATACTCAGTGGAATGCAGAATTGAAGATTGAAGGAAGTAGAGTCCTGATGGCCAGCATTTGCAGCCTGAAAAGAAACACGTGTTCTTGAGGTAAAGCTCTTGGGAAGTTTGGGGGTCTATTGGCTGGGTCTAGGGAGACCTTGAGGGATTAGCCCTCCTAATTTTATTTTTGGTGGACTGCTATTGACCCCAGTGATAAAGGACTTTTCCTAAGGAGGTTCTCAGGTGGCTGTGGGGGCATGAAGGGAATGAAGAACCTCCACCCAGGGCGTGAGGGTAATGTAGGGCCTCTGCCAACACCTGAACCAGGTCCAGGATGGTATAGAAGTACTCCAAAAATTTGTATCAGGACATTAGCTAGGGAATTCAAGATTGGAATGAACATCCCAGATATAAAAGGGAAGAAAGCTGGGAGGATGTTCCCAGGACTATTTGGGTATATCAGACTTAAATCTGTATGTAAAAGGTGAAAATAGAGTTTTGTGTATGTCTGTGTGTATGTTTGCTTTGCATTGCTTTTGTTTTATGTTAAAAGTTATAAAGCTTGTAAGAGATAAGAATTCAGTCTCCGTGTTGCAGGCTTTAAAAAATATCAGGCTGAATTGGGAGTTGGTAATTCTTTCCAAGTGTTTCAGAATGAAATTTGGGAACTAGTTTTGGCTTCTCAAGAAAAGAAAATCTTTTTCTCTTTCTTCCTCTACCTCTACCTAACAGCTTCAGCTTTGTGGTGAGAAGGAGGAGGAGGGAGAGAAGGGAAAAAAATAAAAACATAGATCGAAAGTTTGGAAAGTTTTTAGAAAATATAAGAACAGTGGCTATCACTTCTGTAAATAAGGAGCCTGTTATCAGGACTCAGCCAGAAAAAAAAAATCTCAAGGTAAAGGAAGGATTGCTACGTAAAGCTTTCCTGGCTTACTAAAGAAAAGAAGTTTGAATGGAATATTTAGGTAGATTTTAGGAAATTTCCCAAACTCAAGTACTGGTGAATTTTAAAATAACTTTAAATTGGTATGTATGTTAAGATTGGAAACTTAAGATTGGAAATAAGAAATTACAGATATTAGAAGGGAGGAATAAAAATAGAGTAAGAGAGGTAAATAGTTGAACATGGATTAGAGAAATTCTGACCTGTTGGATCTGTGGGAAAACTAGACATACTTCTAAAAAGAAAAAAAAATGTCCCAGGAGAAGGAAGAAAAATCATTATTATCAAGTTTGCTTTCATGGAATTAGAGAGCAGAAAGTTTAAGAAGGCTAAACTGGGTAATTGTCTGCAATATTTGATTAAGAGTTTTAAGAACTTACTATATTTTAAAGAGGTACTATAATTTTAAAATTGAAATAAAATTGAAATTAAATTGGGGGAAATAATTTTACTGTTGCTTGCACATGTTAGATTTATTCTGAGTGTAAATTTTTGAGAATTTTTTTGAATATTGTGGCCTTTAGATCTAAAGAGAAAAAACTTTTCTTTTTTATTATTTGGTTGAACTTCAATAGGTTATTAAATCAAATGCCAGTAGTTTACCTTGGGGGGGGTCATGTTTGTATTTCCCTACTTAAATGGTATGTTGCTTTTTAAAAATATTGGGTAATTTGAGTTTTATGAAATTTGCTTCAAAATTAATTGTGAATCTTCAAGATTAAAGTTTAAAAAGGCAATTTAAAGACACGGGAAACGAGAGATTGATTTACAAAAGCAATTAATAGTTTAAATGGGGCATCTAGTCAGAAGGATTATTGGTTTGGGAGTGTGTTTAAAGTATGTGATAAGCAAGCCATTCTCCAAATGAAAAATGGTCAAAGGATATGAACAGACAATTCCCAGATGAAGAAATTGAAACTATTTCTAGTCATATGAAAAGATGCTCCAAGTCATTATTAATCAGAGAAATGCAAATTAAGACAACTCTAAGATACCACTACACACCTGTCAGATTGGCTAAGATGACAGGAAAAAATAATGATGATTGTTGGAGGGGATGCGGGAAAACTGGGACATTGATGCATTGTTGGTGGAGTTGTGAATGAATCCAACCATTCTGGAGAGTAGTTTGGAACTATGCTCAAAAAGTTATCAAACTGTGCATACCCTTTGATCCAGCAATGTTACTACTGGGCTTATATCCCAAAGATATTATAAAGAAGGGAAAGGGACCTGTATGTGCATGAATGTTTGTGGCAGCCCTTTTTGTAGTGGCTAGAAACTAGAAACTGAGTGGATGCCCATCAGTTGGAGAATGGCTGAATAAATTGTGATATATGAATATTATGGAATATTATTGTTCTGTAAGAAATGACCAACAGGATGATTTCAGAAAGGCCTGGAGAGACTTACACGAACTGATGCTGAGTGAAATGAGCAGGACGAGGAGATCATTATATACTTCTTTTTTTTTTTTTATTTAATAGCCTTTTATTTACAGGATATATACATGGGTAACTTTACAGCATTAACAATTGCCAAACCTCTTGTTCCAATTTTTCACCTCTTACCCCCCTCCCCTCCCTAAATGGCAGGATGACCAGTAGATGTTAAATATATTAAAATATAACTTAGATAATTAATAGTATACATGACCAAAATTATTTTGTGTATAAAAGAATCAGACTCTGAATTATTGTAAATTATTGAAGGAACAAATCAGGTGTGCATAAATAGAGGATTGGGAATTAATGTAATGAGTTTTAGTCATCTCCCAGAGTTCTTTTCTGGTATATAGTTCAGTTCATTACTGCTCCATTAGAAATGATTTGGTTGATCTTGTTGCTGAGGATGGCCTGATCCATCAGAACTGGTCATCATCTAGTATTGTTGTTGAAGTATAGAGATCATTATATACTTCAACAACAATACTATATGATGACCAGTTCTGAGGGACCTGGCCATCCTCAGCATTGAGATCAACCAAATCACTTCCAATGGAGCACTAATGAACTGAACCAGCTTCGCCCAGAGAAAAAACTCTGGGTGATGACTAAAAACCATTATATTGAATTCCCAATCACTATATTTATGCCCACCTGCATTTTTGATTTCCTTCACAAGCTAATTGTACAATATTTCAAGTCTGATTCTTTTTGTACAGCAAAGTAACGGTTTGGTCATGTATAAAAAAAATAAAGTATGTGATAAGGTTTGAGCAAGAAGGCACTGGGAGGGGAGAGACAGAGAGATGGGACAGGAGAATGAAGGTGATTTAAGAAGGATTGATTAGTGGGAGCAAATGATTTCAAGAAGAAATTAGTGGAAAAAAGAAGGAACTGGGTGGAAAGAGTAGTCACAGAGAGATGACTGTGAGGCGTGTTTTGTGGGGGGAAAGCAGCAGAGAAGCAGTGGAAAGTGGCAGATGCTTGATTCCTTTGGCTGAAGAAAACAAACTGTGATTTAAAGAGACAAGCTGCTCTTACAAGATGTTAATTGATTGAATATCTGTTTCTTTAGATAAATAATGGTTATGAATATTAAAAAGCATGATCAGAAATGTGGTATATAGTTTGTAAGGTTTTTTTCAAAAAGTTTAATTGATGTTTTCAAGAACTTTTCAGATTTTTTTTATGTGAAAATAGAAAGTTTTAATTAACTGTATTCATGCCAATTATCTGAAAGGGACTCCAAGGATAATAGTTTTTGCCCTCTGTCTTTTGAAAATATTTTTGTTGTGAACAATAGGTAGTTTGGAATTTTTCTGTGTATTGGGTATTTTAAAAGCAAAATGATTGGTAATATTCAATTTATTCAAGATGCAATATCTACTTGGGTGTGTAAGAATTGTGTGAATTTTCTGGGATACATTTCTTACTGTTACTGATATAAGGTCATGGTAAATAACTGTTTGGGATTTATCTGAAACTTTGGAGATAAAATTCTTTGGGCTTGTAATTAATACTGTTTGGGAGTTTTGAAGCTCCATTCTCTTGTGTGCTGAAGGTTTTAACTGCTTATATTATGTTATAGTTATGTTCTTGCATTTTATTTTCTTCTTGTGACTGATTTCTATGATCAGAGCAATAGTTAATAAGAATTGTTAATGCAATTCAAATATGTCATACCTTGCTGTTTCCAATCTCTTTATATGTAATCATTATATGCTAAATATTTAGGCAAATAATATTTAGCCTGGTCATCTGTCTGTTACTGGATATTTGTATTTTGCTTTTAAAATGTTTCTAAATGATAAGAGGACAATTAACAATGGTCTGTGAAACCTAACTGCTATTTATTGGGACTATAGCCATCTGCTTGTCCTGTGAAGCAAACTTGTTCCTTCACATGGGAACTGCAGGCCAATCTATACTGGCCTCCCCACATGTTGTTGCAGTTCCAGACTGTTCTAACCTTGTTAGATTTGTTTTTTTAATTGTTCTAGATTTTGGCCAAATTACAGATTATTGAACCTCTTCTGAGGTATGGATTGGCCCATCTGAAGCTTAGATTGACACCACACCCACACCCCTGCATGGATTGAGAGCCTTTGTCCATTTCTCAGCCCGCAGCAGCTAAGATTGAGACCATCACCCATGCTCCTGATGTAATTTGAACTAATATGAGGGACTTGGGAATGGTTGATGAATGACTGTTAATTCCTGACTTGGCCATCTATTACTGTGTGTTTAAAATTTGGGAAGGAAATTGTTAAAATTGGTAACTGTTACTGTTAAGGAAGTTATAATATGTTTATAATATCTATGTTCACTTCAGAATATGTAATTGTTTGAGGGATTTTATTTATTTATTTTTTTAGGAAACTGTGATGACCGTGCTAGCACCCAGGATACCACAGAATCATCCGGAATCAGATAAGCAAAATCCTTAGTCTTTATTCTTGGTCTTTAGATGCAGGATTGAACAGGATGGAAGCAGAATCTCTCTGACCACCTTCTTCCTCCCCTACCACAAAGGGTCACTCTGGCTTGTTTTACTCCACCCCCTAGTCCCTCCTACAATCCTCTGTACACACTAATCATTGAACCAGCACAGGATAGTGGGCAGGACATTTTCCAAGCATATGCCCATAGAGTATTGTCCAATCAGTAATTAGCCCTAAGTGTTTGAATTGACCTCAGTTCAATGACTTGAGTTTCAGCCCTCTACATCTCTTGCTTTTTTTTTTTGTTTTAGAACACAGGTGTTTATGCCATCCCTGACTACTCAGGGAGGTGAAAGCCCCTAAAAGGAGGTGATCATGATGCCTTCCTGACTTCTCAGGAAAGGAGGTGAAAACACTGAAAAGGAGGTGATCACATCCCCCGACTTCTCAGGAAGAGAGGTGAAAGCACTAAAAAGGAGATGATCACTCCCCCCTCTTCTTCCCCCCCCACCAGTGCATCTTTGTCAAAAATCAAGAAGTTAATAGTATAAAGGGCTAGATTTAAAGGTTCTCTAGGGTTACCTGTGGCTCCCCCCCTTTTTTTTTGTTTTTGGAGGAGCATCTTAAAGTCTCTTTCTCCTCTCTATTATTGCTTGTCCTTGAAGATTGAAAGGTATGCCAGTGGTGTGTAAAATCTTATATTGTGCACAAAAGTGTGCAAAATGTTTAGAAGTATATGCAAGTCCATTATCTGTTTTTATGCCTTGTGGCATACCCATAATTGCAAATGCTTGGATAAGGAATTCAGTGACCACTCAGGTTGTCTCTTTTGCTGCTGGTATTGCAAAAGTGAATCCTGAAAAGGTGTCTACCACAATGTGGATAAAAGACAGATGACCAAAAGATTTATAATGGGTCACATCCATTTGCCAAATTTCATTGGGTCTCAAAACCATGAGGGTTCTTCCCTGGAGGCAGTGTAGGAGCATGGAAAGGAAGGCAAGCTGTACAGGCTTTTACTATACTCCTTGCTTCCTCTCTTGTTATTCCAAATTGTAAATGTAAAGCTCAAGCAACCTGATGATATTTAAAATGAGATTTTTGGGCTTCTTGAAATAAAGGAGTATTGGCCAGCATAGTTAGAAGGCTATATGACTTTGAATTACCATCAAAAATAGTACTTGGAAGTTCACTATGAGAGTGGACATGCAAGATATAAATCTTACCTGGATGCTTTCTCACTTTCTCTTGAAATTCCTTAAAGAACTAATTGTATATTAGAGGCTACAAATTTTATTTGGGCTGTGGCAATTCTTTGTACCATACCTACTGAATAAGCCTAATCAGATATTATATTTACATCTCCTGGACAATAAGAGCTAGAATGATTGCATACAATTCATTCTGCTGAGTGGACAGAAAAGGAATTCTGACTACTCTCTTTATAGTTAAGTCACGAGAGTATACAGCACAAATATTATTTGGATGCATATGTAAAGATAGTTGGTCCTTTAAGAGGAACTTTAGAAATTAACAGAAATTTTATATTTAGTAGAAGATGAGCTTAGATAATTCACATATCAATCCAATTCCAGAAACTTTATCAGAAGGCTCATTAGTAATAACAATACATAAATAGATTTCAATTATGAAACCTTTTCTTTTCAAAGGTCAACTTCCATATTTCTGTCATTATTATGCCATTTGATTGAAATTAGAAAATATTCAGATGAAGGTTAACATTAAGGATAGCACTAAGTATGCTGTTGTGAATTTTAGAATCTCAAAATTTCAAAGACCTCACAATCTAATCTAGTAAAATATTCTTATGATTGAATTTCCTCCCTAGCATGGGCATTACATTAAATTCAACAAAGAAGGAAAAGAAAGAAAACAAACATTTCTATTGTATGCTGGACATTATGCAAACAAATTTTAAAATATTATCCCATTTGTTCCTTTCAACAAACCTGATGAATTAGGTTCAAACCCAGTTCCCTCATTTGAGGAAGCTGAGACAAACATATTAAAAGACTTGTCCAGGTTCAAACACTTGCTCTGCCTTCCACAAACACTTTCTAGATTTGGAACTATAATTAAATTAGTCCTGCTATTGTTACTGAAATTTGTCTGACATTTTACTCCCTTACAGCTCCATTCTTTCTCCTTGTAATTTTTCATGCCAGAACATATTCTCTCTGGTTATCAGCTCTCAATATGTATTGTACTTTTTGGGGATAAAAGCTCTTTTAGTATAAGAAACATCTTCATTTTTTTATTTTTATATGTATATTTTTAGCTTTTCTTAGTGCTAGGTATATAGGAAGTGAGTCATATATATATGTATATGTATATTTATTTATACACTAGGATCTTTCTATATCTATCTAACTTTATAGAATCTCTCTCTGTATATATATATATATATATATATATATATATATATATGTATATGTGTGTGTATATATGTATGTGTGTGTGTGTGTGTGTATAATACACAGATAGATAGGATTCATTATATTGTCCAGTACCTCAAGACTTTGGTCCAGAAATTTTGGAAATCTGAATTAAAATCCTGCCTCTGATACTTACTATTTCATTATTGAAAACTGACTATCTTTTTATGCCACAGGTAACTCCATTTGTCTTTTCCACAGAGTCAATATATTATCTGTATTAGTTGGAAAGTTTCTCACAATGAGAGCAATAATTACATGGTATTGAAAAAGAATCCTATGTAGGTAGGGTATTTAATGAGAAAATCAAGTTTTGCTCTTTGAAAGTTGAATTATTGCAAAAAAATTTTTTAAAAATCTCCATTCATAGTATCGTTTGATTTTCTAGTATTATATATGTCAATGGACATTGATTCAGAAGATCTGTATTTCACAACATACTTATTCTATGATCTTATCCAAGTTTCTTTTCTCTGTGATCCATAGTTTCTTTAGAAGTTATCATTGGGCTAATTATATTTTCATTACTGTCTTCACAGGACTATTTGAAAGTAAATATGTTTTATACCTCATAGTGTTATAGTAATGCTTTAACTGTGTTCAGATTGTCTACATTCCTAATAATTTCATTGTTTCAATGTTATCAGACATTTGTTTTAATGAGGAGCTATATTACACTGTATAGCATTTCACCAGAAGTAGTTAAAATACATTGAATGTGTATAAATTTATATCTATATTATGTATAGATGTATATCTATGTGTAAATATATGTACATTTGTGTGTACACATATATGTATGACATATATGTGCAGATATCATAAATATAATTGTATGTGTTGTATGCACACATGTGTGTCAAAAGAGCAAGAATGTTTTAATGATGGACATTTTATTTTATTCTTATTCCTTTTTACATTGAGAATATTCATTTTCCCTTACTCCTGATATTTCTAAGATACATAGATTCACCTTGGGTATTTACAGTTACCTATAGTAGTAGGATTTTTAGCTCTGTTTTTTCAAATTTAGCTTGTGAAAAAGACTATCATTTTTCTTTTAAAATTTTATTTTATATAAAAAGAACAGAGTAAGAAAAACAGAAAAACAGAAAAGGAATACAAAAGAAAATAACATAAAGGAAAAATTGTCATGTACCCAGCAAAACATCAGAGAAGATTCAAAATATTTAACAACAAATTCCCAAGTCAAGAATGTGTGTTTGTGTGTATAAGAAGAAGAAGAAATTATATTCATGAATATCCATTTTTTTCTTTGCTTCCTTGTAAATTGTTCTTTGGTTTTCTGCTATCTTATTTACTTTATTCTTTTCCCCCTCTATCATTCCCCTCATCCCCAAGAAAGCTATAGTTAAGAAAAATATATTTAATGCATACATATGTAGATAAATACATACATGAACATACACACACACACACACCCTACACACACACATATCTTCCCTATCCCTGCTGATTCTTTAATTAAATTCTGCTCCATAACTTGGCTTATTACTACTTAACCTCCTACAATCCAAGGGTCCCTCCCTTATCTTCTTCCATCCTCCTTTGCTTCCCCACCTCCCCCTTATTTCTTTAAAGATTCTGGAGTATGTTATACCCTTCATGATATATATATATATATATATATATATATATATATATATATATATGTATGTATGTATATATGTAGTGATGCCTATTGAACCCATTCCCAATCTGAGTAGGTTTTTAGAACTATGAGCTTTCCTCCCTCTTCTAATGCCTCTGTGTCTATTCTTCCTCTTAACCTCATTTGTATAAAATGATTACTATTTTTACTTAAACTCTGTCACTCTTTCTTCTTTGCTACTCTACTGTTGATCTGAATCTTAAACATATAGTATACATTTCCTATGTAACAAGAACTATAAATAATTTGTCCATGTTTAAACATTTTGTCCATATTGAGTTCCTTAACATTGATCTTTGATATTGGTTCTTATTTTTTATATTTTCTGTTCATTTAGGGTTTGGTTGATCAAAAGCCCTGAAAATATGTAAGTTTGTTAAGTCCTTTTTTTTCCTCATTCAAAATTATAAATAATTTTTGGTGAATATGATATTTTTTTATATTTTTTGCTGGGTATAATATTTTTTGGCACAAGACTTGTTCTTTTGATTATCAGCAGATACAATTTCAGGATTTGTGGTCCTTTATTGTGATTACTGATAAGTGTTGCATAATTGTAATTGTAGCTCCAGCATATTTGAATTGTTTTTTCTTCTTTCTTGCAAATTTTCTCATTGTTCTTGAGGTTTTAAAATTTGGCAATAATATTCCTATGTGTTTTCCACAAAAGATCTCTTTGAAATGGTGAGTGGGGGATTTTTTTCTATTTCTACTTTTCCCTTATGTTCTATCACTCTAGGACAATTTTGTTGGGTTATTTCCTGTATTATTCTGTCAAGGTTCTCTTTTTGGTCACAACTTTCTGGCAGTCCAATTACCATTTTTCTTAGAAAAATTATGAAAGTAATATTTTCACCTAAGAATTATGTCAGTTGTATAATTTAGATTTTTTATCTAAATATTGAACACTCCATTGCAGTAAATACTTTTTAAAAATGATTTTCTATATGGTACTGCATTTATTACACCTCCATTACATAGTAATACATCTGTATAGAGGTGTGTGTGTGTATGTGTGTAAGGAGAGATAGACATAAATAATTTTCCCTTCCATGATAAATGAAGCATTTAATATTTTGATATTCAAAAGCAATTAATTAATTTCTAAAGGTGACATGCCTCAATAAAAATTAAATATAACAGTAAACTAAATAGACTTCAAGAGATTGTATTTTAATGTAATGTCATTTTAATGTCAATTTGCATTAACCATTTTTACAAGATTTATTGTATATTTTTGGTTCTACTCTTACATTTTAATTGGTTTTTCTTAGAGTTATATAATAACTGTCTATTGAAAATTATTCATAGTATTCAGGGAATAACTTTTATCTTATTTCTCTTTTTTTTTTTTTTTTTTTTTTTTTTTTTGTAGAACAAAAAGAAATTTGTATTGAAATTTGGCATATATAGTTTGACTGTATCCATATTTCTTTTTTTTTTTTTTTATTTAATAGCCTTTAATTTACAGGATATATATACATGGGTAACTTTAAGCATTAACAATTGAAACCTCTTGTTCCAATTTTTTCACCTCTACCCCCCACCCCTCCCTAAATGGCAGGATGACCAGTAGATGTTAAATATATTAAAATATAACTTAGATACACAATAAGTATACATGACCAAAACATTATTTTGCTGTACAAAAGAATCAGACTCTGAATTATTGTACAATTAAGCTTGTGAAGGAAATCAAAGATACGTGTGCATAAATATAGGGACTAGAATTCAATGTTGGTTTTAGTCATCTCCCAGAGTTCTTTTTCTGGGTATAGCTAGTTCAGTTCATTACTGCTCCATTAGAAATGATTTGGTTGATCTCGTTGCTGAGGATGGCCTGATCCATCAGGACTGGTCATCATCTAGTATTGTTGTTGAAGTATATAATGATCTCCTGGTCCTGCTCATTTCATAGCATCAGTTCGTGTAAGTCTTTCCAGGCCTTTCTGAAATCATCCTGTTGGTCATTTCTTACAGAACAGTAATATTCCATAATTTTTCATATACCACAATTTATTCAGCCATTCTCCAACTGATGGACATCCATTCAGTTTCAGTTTCTAGCCACACAAAAGGGCTGCCACAAACATTCGTGCACATACAGGTCCCTTTCCCTTCTTTATAATCTCTTTGGGATATAATCCCAGTAGTAAACATGCTGGATCAAAGGGTATGCACAGTTTGATAACTTTTGAGCATAGTTCCAAACTACTCTCCAAAATGGTTGGATTCGTTCACAACTCCACCAACAATGAATCAGTGTCCCAGTTTTCCCATCCCTCAACAATCATCATTATTTTTTCCTGTCATCTTAGCCAATCTGACAAGTGTGTGAGATATCTTAGAGTTGTCTTAATTTGCATTTCTCTGATTAATAATGACTTGGAGCATCTTTTCATATGACTAGAAATAGTTTCAATTTCTTCATCTGAAATTGTCTGTTCATATCCTTTGACCATTTTCAATTGGAGAATGGCTGATTTTTTATAAATTAGGTTAATTCTCTATATATTTTGGAAATGAGGGCCTTTATCAGAACCTTTGACTGTAAAAATATTTTCCCAGTTTATTTGCTTCCCTTCTAATCTTGTCTGCATTAGTTTTGTTTGTACAAAAACTTTTCATTTGGTATAATCGAAATTTTCTATTTTGTGATCAGTAATGATCTCTAGTTCTGCTTTGGTGATAAAACCTTCCCTTCCACAGGTCTGAGGGTAAACTATCCATGTTCCTCAATTTATTAATAATTTCATTCTTTATGCCTGGGTCCTGAACCCATTTGTTATCTTGGTGTCGCGTTAAGTATGGATCAATGCCTAGTTTCTGCCATAATTAGTTTCCAATTTTCCCAGCAATTTTTATCAAACAGTAAGGTTCTTATCCCAAAAGCTGGGATCTTTGGGTTTCAAAGACTAGGTTGCTATATTTGTTGACTGTTTATCCCTTGAACCTAATCTATTCCACTGATCAACTAATCTATTCCTTAGCCAATACCAAATAGTTTTGGTAACTGCTGCTCTATAGTATAGTTTTAGATCTGGTAAGTAAGCCACCATCATTTGATTTTTTTATTAATTCCTTGAAATTCTTGACCTTTTGTTTTCCATATGAACTTTGTTTGTTATTTTTCTAGGTCATTAAAATAGTTTTGGGAGTCTGATTGGTATAGCGCTAAATAAATAGATTAGTTTAGGTAATATTGTCATCTTTATTATTTTGCTCGCCCTACCAAGAGCATTTAATATTTTTCAATTGGTTAGATCAGACTTAATTTGTTGTGAAAAGTGGTCTGTAATTTTGCTCATAAAGTTTCTGATTTTCCCTTGGTAGATAGATTCCTAAATATTTTATATTATCAGTAGTTACTTTAATGGAATTTCTCTTTGTAACTCTGACTGTTGGATTTGTTAGTGATATATAAGAATGCTGATGACTTATGTGGGTTTATTTTATAACCAGCAACTTTGCTAAAGTTTGGATTATTTCTAATAACTTTTTGCAGAATCTCGGGGTTCTCTAAGTATACCATCATGTCATCGGCAAAGGTATAATTGGCTTCCTCATTGTCTATTCTTATTCCTTTAATCTCTTTCTCAGCTCTTATTCTATAGCTAGCGTTTCTAATACAATATTAAATAGTAACGGTGATAGTGGGCAACCTTGTTTCCTCAGATCTTATTGGGAATGGTTGCAGTTTGTCTCCATTACATATGATGCTTACTGATGGTTTTAAATAGATGCTGCTGATTATTTTAAGGAAAAGTCCATTTATTCCTATACTCTCAAGTGTTTTAATAGGAATGGATGTTGGATTTTTATCAAATGCTTTTCCATCTATTGGAGATGATCATTGGTTTTGTTAATTTGGTTATTGACATTGGCCAATTATATTGATAGTTTCCTAATATTGAACCAGCCCTGCATTCCTGGTATAAATCCTACTTGATCATAGTGTATTATCTTGGAGATGATTTTCTGTAGTCTTTTGCTAATATCTTATTTAAGATTTTAGCATCAATATTCATTAGGAGATTGGTCTATAATTTCTTTCTCTGTTTTCAGCCTACCTGGTTTAGGTATCAGTACCATGTCTGTGTCATAGAAGGAATTTGGTAGGACTCCTTCATTCCTATTTTATCAAATAATTTATATAGCATTGGGAATTTTCTAAATGTTTGGTAAAATTCACATGTAAATCCATCTGGTCCTGGGGTTTTTTTCTTGGGAGTTGTTTAATTGCCTGTTCTATTTTTTTCTGAAATGGGACTATTCAAGCAATTTACTTCTTCCTCTGTTAGTCTGGGAAGTCTGTATTTTTGGAGGTAGTCATCCATTTCACTTAGGTTATCAAATTTATTGGCATAAAGTTGAGCAAAATAACTCCTTATTACTTCTCTAATTTCCTCTTCATTGGTGGGAAAGTTCTCCCTTTTCATTTTAAGACTACTAATTTCATTTCCTCCCTCCTTTTTCCTAATCAGATTTACTAAAGGCTTATCTATTTTATTGGCTTTTCATTAGAACAACTCTTAGTTTTATTAATTAGTTCAATGGTTTTTTACTTTCAATATTTTAATTTCTCCTTTTAATTTTAAATTTCCAATTTAGTATTTGATTGGGGGTTTTAATTTGGTCTTTTTTTTTTTTTAGTTGCAAGCCCAATTCATTTCTTTTCTTTCTCTGTTTTATTCAAGTAAGCCTCTAAGGATATAAAATTCCCTCTTATTACCCTTTGGCTGCATCCCACAAATTTTGGTATGATGTCTCATCATTGTCATTATCTTAGTGAATTATTAATTGTATCTATAATTTGCTGCTTCACCCAATCATTCTTTAAGATGAGATTGTTTAGTTTCCAATTACTTTTTGGTCTATTTCCCCTAACTTTTGTTGAATGTAGTTTTATTGCATCATGATCTGAAGAAAGCATTTACTATTTCTGCTTTCTTGCATTTAATTAAGTCTTTATGTCTATATATGGTCAATTTTTGAATAGGTTCCATGAACTGCTGAGAAGAAAGTATATTCTCTTCTATCTCCATTCAATTTTCTCCAAAGATCCAACATACCTAATTTTTCTAATATTATATTTACTTCTTTAATTTCTTTCTTATTTGTTTTGTGGTTTGATTTGTCTAATTCTGAGGTGCAAGGTTGAGATCTCCTACTATTACAGTTTGTTGTCTATTTCTTCTTGCAACTCTCTTAACTTCTCCTTTAGGAAGCTGGTCCATACCACTTGGTGCATATATTTTAATATTGATATTGCTTCGTTGTTTATGCTCCCTTTGCAGGATGTAGTTTCCTTCCTTATCTCTTTTAATTAGATCAATTTTTACTTTTGCTTGATCTGAGATAGGATGGCTACCCTACCGGCTTCACCTGAAGCATATAGATTTTGCTCAGCCTTTTACCTTTACTCTTATGTATCCCCTGCTTTAAATGTGTTTCTTGTAAACAACATATTGTAGGGTTCTGACTTTGATCCAGTCTGCTATCTGCCTCCTCTTTATGGGGAGTTCATCCCATTCCATTTACGGTTAAATTACTAAATCTGTTTCCTGCCATCCTATAACCCCAGTTGTGCTTCTTATTCTTGCCTCCCCCAACCCTCTTTCCCCTTTTAAACTTAGTATCCCTCTTGTATCACGATACTTATCCTCTTTATAATCCCTCCCTCCCCCTTTGGGTCTTTCCCCTTCCTTCCCTTATTACTCTTTTCTTTTCCTTTTCCTCTCCCCCGTTTTTAATGGGCGAGAGGAATTTTCTCTAAAACAAATGTCAATTATTTTTCCTTTGAGCCAACTCTGATAGAGTAAGATTACACAATGTTCCTCCCCTCTCTAAATTCCCTCAGATATGATAAGTTTCCTTAGCCTCTTTGTGGGATGTGGTTTCCCTCTTTTTATCCCTCCTTCCCACCTTATTCTGCCATCATCCCTTTTCCATATCTACTTCCCTTTTTATGTTATATCAGTCTATCAAATTTTACATGTATTTTTTGTATATCACAACAGAAATACAATTCTCAAGTTATTTTTACCTTTTTTCTGCATCTCTTGAGTTCTATTCTTGGAGAATCAAATTTTTGTTTAGTTCTGGTTTTTTCTTCCCAGAAACAAATGATTCATTTGTTTCATTAAACGTCCATCTTCTTCCCTGGGAAAATGCTCAACTTAGCTGGGTAGTTTATTCTTGGCTGCATCCAAGTTCTTGTGCCTTTCGGAATATCATATTCAGGCCCTTCTTTCCTTTAATGTAGGGCAGCCAGATCTTGGGTGATCCTTATTGTGGCACCTCAGTATTTAAATGGTTTTTTTGGCTGCTTGTAAAATTTTTTCCTTAATCTGATAGTTCTGAAATTTTGCCACAATATTCCTTGGGGTTTTTATTTTAGGTTTCTTTCAGAAGGTGTTCGATGAATTCTTTCAATGCCTATTTTCCTTCTGATTCTATACATCTGGGCAGTTCTCTTTGATGATTTCTTGTAAAATAGTATCTAGGCTCTTTTTTTCATCATAGTTTTCGGAAAGTCCAATAATCCTCAGATTATCTCTCCTAGATCTATTTTCCAAGTCTGTGATTTTAGCAAGTAGATAATTCATGGTTTTTCCAGTTTGTCATTTTTTGGTTTTGCTTGACTGATTCTTGCTGTCTCAATGCATCATTAGTTTCAATTTGTTCAGTTCAATTTTTAAAATTATTTTCTTCATTAGCTTTTTACTTCTTTCTGTATTGTCAATTGAGTTTTAGATTATTGTTTTGGTCTGTGGAATTTTTTTCCATTTCACTAATTTTTTTTTTTAGTGAATTATTTTTCTTTTCAATTCACAGATCCTACTTTCTTCGTGTTCTTTGTCTTTTCAATTCACGGATCCTACTTTCTTGAATTCTTTGTCTTTCAATTCACAAATCCTACTTTCTAGTAATTCTTTATTTTTCAATTCACAATTCTTACTTTCCTGAGATTTTTTATTTTTCCAATTCAAATTTTGTTTCCTGCACTTCCTGGGAATTTTTTAACTTTTCAATTCGTATTTCAGGAAGTTGTTGCTCTCTTATAGGCTTTCTTTCCTTTCCCCATTTATCTTCTAACTCTCTTTTGAGACTTTTAATGGTCTCTTCTAGGAGAGCATTATGTAAGGAGGACAGTCTGATGCATTTTGCTGTTTGAGGTCTCTTCGGTTTGCTGACCTGCTCTTTTTCTGCATAGAAGCTGTCGATTTTCTTTTCATCTTTTTATTCATGTTTTAAAGCCTTTAGGGTAGGTCTCCTAGGCAAGGGGTTACCAGCTTCCTCTGCAGAGCAGGGAGAGATGTAAACCGATTTCTGGCTCCAGGTATGGGAGTGCTCTGGGTGGAGTTTTCCCTTCCCCAACAGGAAGTGGTTCAGCACTGGCCGAGCTATCAAACTGTTAGTAGGGCTGGTGGATTATCGATTGCTTAAGTGGGCTGGTGGATTATCGATTGCCCTAGGCTAGAGACTAAGTGGTGAAAGTGTCACCCGGGCCGGAGCCTCTTGTGGGACTGTGGTATTGCAGCTGGGCACCAGACTGCACGCAGACAGCCACAAACTCTGCCCAGTGTCTCTGCCTGATGCAAATCGCCTGGAAAACTCTATGGCCCCAAGCCGAGCTCCCCACTGCAGATTGGAGGCTAACCGGGCCGTCCTCCCTGCCGTGCAGGATCTCAAGCCCAAGAAAGCCCGTACTGTGGGTTGGGGCTGCGCGCTGTGCTGAGATCTGTGCCTTCACCCTGGGTTTGAGACTCTCCTCGGAACCTAATTTCTCTCCCAGTCTGCGCCGATCTCCCCCCTGGCCCCGGAACCAACCTTTTTTGGCGAGACTGCAGATTTTCTTCGGCCGGTGGGTTGTTCTACTTCTTATCTTTACAGATTGAGCAGTCAAGACTATTTTTGAGGCTCGATATAATATTGATAAAGAGGGTAAGAGAAGAGCTTAGAAAGACGTGTGTGTCTTCTCCGCCATCTTGGCTCCGCTTTTATCTTATTTCTCCTCGTGACATTCATTACCTTTGCTCTCCTCACAATCAAGAGATCCTTGAGGTTTTTCTTTTTTCTTTACAAACCAAAATGGAGTTCAAATTCTTCCGATTCAAATGGAATATTCCACTTTCTTTTAAGGCAGATCATTCACTAGAATAACCTTTAAATGTAAATTCCTTGAGGGGGAAAAACACATATATACATGTATGGTTATATATAGCATATTTAACCATATACATTCCAATACACACATTGTGTGTGTGTATGTGTGTGTTTGTGCATGTGAATTAGATTGTTTAAAGTTTAATATAACTCATAGAGTATGTCAGAGCAAAAACAAAAATAGGAGGGGATATGTTGAATTATAAGAATTTTTATTTAATATTTGTGGTAGCCCTCTTTGTAGTGGCTAGAAACTGGAAACTGATTGGATGCCCATCAATTGGAGAATGGCCAAATAAATTATGGTATATGAATGTTATGGAATATTATTTTTCTGTAAGAAATGATCAGCAGGATGATTTCAGAAAGGCCTAGAGAGACTTACATGAATTGATGCTGAGTGAAATGAGCAGGACCAGGAGATCATTATATACTTCAACAACAATACTATATGATGATCAATTCTGATGGATGTAGTTCTGTTCAACAATGAGATGAACCAAATCAGTTCCAATAGAGCAGTAATGAATTGAACCAGCTACACCCAGCAAAATAACTCTGGGAAATAAGTGTGAACTGCTACATAGCATTTCCACTCCCTCTGTTTTTGTCCACTTGCATTTTTGATTTCCTTCACAGGTTAAGTGAACATTATTTCAAAGTCCAATTCTTCTTCTGCAGCAAAATAATTGTTTGGGCATGTATACATATATTGTATTTAACATATACTTTAACATATTTAACATGTATTGGTCTACCTGCCATCTAGGGGAGAGGGTGAGGGGAACAACAGGAAACATTGGGAAAAAAAGGTTTTTCAATTGTCAATTCTGAAAAATTACACATACATAAATCTTGTAAATAAAAAGGTATAAATAAAAAATATACCTTCAAATGAAAAAAAAAAACAATTCTTATTTAAGATTCTTATGTTCAAGTAACATTTTATATTTCTTTTTTATCCCAAATGCTCAACATGGTTTCTTGAATTCAAATGAATGAGCATCTATATAGTAACTACTATATGATTTATATGATTATATGATATTGTATTATATACATTATATTGCATTATTATATGTACAATTATATGATGGTACAATAGAAGTTAAATTATTTTTAAAAGATATTTTAAAAACTACTTATTTATGATCAACGGTGTCAGTATTAACAAAGAAAAATCAAAATTATTGTTTTATTTAAATAGAAAAGATGAGGTTAATTACTTTGTCAGTTGGCAGACAATAGTGGAAAATCTCATTTTTGACTTGAGGGATAGGTGCATGTTATGGGAGAGTAGGCATCCAAGTTTTACATCCTTCAGGGACTATATAAACAACTGCCTTAAGGTGTTCTTGGTTCTATTTCACCACTTTACCATCTGGGGAGACATATGTAAATGAAATCAGCAGATCCTGAGAATGTTTATTATGGAAGTTATTCTTTTTTTTAAACAGCTAAATTGATTTTTTTCCTTTGCTACAAAATATGCAAAATTGAAAATTTTTTGATCAGAGATAACTGTGGTCCCTGCATATTGCTGCTCTGCTTTCAAGAGGATAAGACACACACACACACACACACACACACACACACACACAACTCTCCAAAGCAGATTTGAAAACATCCAGTCATATAGCATGAAGGGCAACTTCTTCATGGAATATGCATTACTGTGATGTATATGGTTCTTTCTATCCTTCACCCCACCTCTGTCAAATAATTATCTTCATTCAAGTTTAAAGTAAATACAAGAACAAACGTTAACAATGCTCAATAATTTTATTCTCCTTAAGCATGCCTTTGGAACTTATTACAAAAGAGTATGTTCTTTTAGAAGGAGTTAATACATAATATTATAGAATATGAAGTTTATAATTTAGTAGTTCTTTAAAATCAAAATTAGATTGGCATTTATGTTGAACTTTTTAATTATTATTAATTAATATCCTTATTTTACACAATTGTAGTTTCAAATTAAACTACAGATAATACTACTAATAATATTAGCTTATGTTTATAGAATGCATTTAAAATTTAAAAAATACTAAAATATGCCAAAGTATATAGTCTTTAACATTATGCTAGATCATAGAGTTAATTATTAGAAAGCTGACATAATTATTTATGGTCAGAATATAAGAGTAGGCTTTCCAATTTATTATACACAATAAGATTTTTCAAAGCAGAGATATTTTTTCCTAGCTTAAGCACCATCAGTTCATCAGTTTGGCTGTTCCATTTAATGATAAAGATAATAATGCCTCTGTACTATATAAAGGCACTTTATGAATTATTATAAATGAACAAAATTATCCTGATGTAGCCAAATGAATAATGATAGGCTATTCCAAATTTTACCAGAATTCATAATGTTGCTGAGACTATACTTGAAAAGCATTGTGTCTTATAATATCTGTCAGAGAGGTAAATCTATTGGAATATTGAGGACTTAGGGTGACCTCAGAATTGTTATAAGAACTGGAATGCCAATTAACCTCATAAAACATCTTAAAATAATTTATATAAACCCTTGAACAAAACATTCAAGTTTTCCAAAAAAAACCTGGTTAAATGGTGCTTACAAAATGTTCAGGGTTGTAAATAAAAGTTATGTGACTCCCATTGTTATTTCAATTCAACAGAATTTTTCTCAGATTTTATAATTTCTCTCTCTCTCCATTATTAGAATGGTATTACTTTCATATTATGAAAAAGTTCATTTATTCTTTATTTTAAAATATTTTAAGGTAAGAGTGAATGTTGTATGTTGTCAAAAACATGTTCTGCAATAATTAATAATATCACATGGCTTTTATTATTAAGATTTGCTAATATTTTAATAATTTTAATGATATTGAACTAATAAGAAATCCCTGCCATATATACTAGTATACTATATATATATTAAAAACTTTCATATTGGAATAATGGTAGTAAGGATTATTCACTATTTTTCTGAGAATAGATTGTTTCAGTCATGTGTTTCTTGCTACATAAATTTAGAATTTTTTTTTATTTTTTAAAAATATTCATCCATAACTTTAAGGTTGTCAGTTTTGTTGGCATGAAATTGGCATGAAATTCAAATACTTTCTGATATTTCTTGTTTATTTGTTGATAATTCAACCATTTTATTTTTGGTTGTGGTAATTTTGTTTCCTTCGATATTTAAAAAAATCTAATTTGCTTAGATTTTATCTTTTTTTTTTTTAAAGTAGAACAATAGTTCTCCTATATTTAGATTCTAACATGATATTCTCTAATATTTCATATGATAAAGTAAAAGTATCAATAAATACTTTTTTCCCCTTCTTACAATTCATGAACTTTTCTATTAAGTATATATATATATATATATATATATATATATATATATATTTGTGTGTGTGTGGTGTGTGTGTATGTATAGATATGTCATTAGACACATATGTTAAATATTGATGTTGATTGTCTTCATTCATAATAACAAAATATAGACACATATGTTAAATATTGATGTTGATTGTCTTCATTCATAATAACAAAATACAGTAAGTGGAAAAGGGCTAAAGGTTGTACCATCCTCCTTACCTACAGGCCATATGCTCTCAAGAAATGGGCTTTAGGTTTTTGGACATTTTCTTTGTTCTTTTCCATTCTCATTATAGAGAGTGGGCTTTCCAACTCCGAGGCTTGAGACAGTGGGATCCAGAAAACCAGAAATCCAGTCCAGGTTTTGGAATATGCCCAGTAATGAAGCCCAGTCTATGAATGCTAGTCCATTCGGACCTTGAAATTCAATTTTATGAGACTAATAGCTTTTAGGAACTGGGCTAAAGCATAAATCTAATCCCCTTTACTCCCCAGGGACAAGGAAAAATAATGAGGATTTATATCGACAAGATGTTGAAGGGAAAAAGAGAGTCCTTATTTATATATTTGAAGTAAATGTCCCCTTGCACAAAAGAAACTGCATTTTAATGATCAAATTTAATTAGGATACTGATTAGAGGACCTCTAAAACAAGTAATACAATATGTTGGGGCTGGATCCGATAGTAGATAAAAGAAATTCCCCAAATCACACCTTACTAGAAAATTCTCTTTTTGTATAAGTGCTTACTATGGTTTGGCAAGCACAGTACTTGGCACATAGTGAACACTAAATAAATGCTTATTGATTAAATGACTGAGCACTAGACTGTAAGGTTAGCATCAACCTCCTTACACTTGTAAACAAACAAACTATTGGATTTGCTTTTTAACCCAGCTCTACTAACCCTTGTATTTTTAGGAGCAACTCCATCTAATTCAATTGTGGCTTTTCTAAATCTTGCACTCATACTATTTTCTCCTTTTATTTCTTGCCTTTTCTTTACACAAAAGATAGTAATCTACACTGAATTTTCTCATCAGCAAAGCTTTGGGTTTGATGAAATCTGCTCCTCTTTCCTTGCTCCTTTACTCATTCCATCACCCATCACCCTCTTTAAACCCTATCATCATCTACTTTCTGTGGTTAAAGTTTACTTTGTTAATAGTGACTGAATCTAACCTCTATCTTACTTTTTCACTTCCCAATTTCCTCTGTTAACCCTGTTAATTGAAATATAGTTTTGTATTAGATTATTGCATCTGTGTTTTCTATCTTCCATTTGACAAGTTCACATGACCATGAAGTTTAGATATTGCACAGTCCCCCACTCTTCCCTTTTAGTTTGGATTTTACAAGACATTTTCGCTTCCTTCTTTCTTATTCCCATTGCAGATTTCCCCAATTTTTCTTTTAATTTCCTTTCAAACATCATCAAAATAGTTTCAGACCCTCTGTGTTATTTAACTTCCTTGCTAATCAATGATGTTTTTAAAGTTCTGAGTGGATATTTACACCATATCTTCTCTTTATTCTCTTTTGATTACTTACTGATATATCCCTTTTTAATGTGTCTCGACTCCTCATAGACAACACAAAATTAGTAGACATGAAAGGTGATCAGATTTTGTTGCAGGAGAACTCAGGAGGTATTACATTCAAATAGCAGTCTTGAGTGAAACAAAGCTGGCAATTGTAGGCTGACTTATTGAAATAGGAGCTGGATACACATTTTGCTGTAGTGACCACAGTGAAGGGGAGTACTGTAAATTGGTATAGATTTTGCAATTAAACTAATGTACCAAAATAGGACAAGATTACAATTCTGGATGACTTTTAATGCTAAAGTAGGTTCAGACTACCATACATGGCAGGGAGTTCTTGGAAGGAATAGAGTTGCAATGAATTACAGTAATGGTCATATACTACTGAAGACTTGTTCATCTCATGACCTTTTAAACACAATGAAAATTCATGGTTGCACCATCATGGTAAACAATGGCACTTAATAGACTGTGTCATTAAAAGGGGAAAAGAGAGAGTATGTGAGACTGTAAAGGCAATGTGGCACAGAGTACTAGAGTGATGCTAGACAAATCTTCTTCAAGCTAAATATTTACATTCAATGAAAACAATGTCCTCAAAGCAAAAAAAAAAAAAAAAAAAAAAAACCCAAAAAATAAACTACCAGAAGTAATGCCAAGAAATTAGAGTCTGCTTTCATAATTAACAGTTTATTGCTAACTTGGAAAGTAAATTGAGTCAGCACACAATTAGCAACAGTGGAGTAGAAAAGAAGTGGACAACTTTCAGAAATTTGGTGTATGGAACTGCATTTGCTCATCTGGGTCAGAACACTTGAAATATCAAGAATTGGTCTGAAAATGATAGGAAAATTCAAAAGCTACTAAATGAAAAATGAGAACTCCACAGGGTATACCAGCAGGATAGTCAATCTTCTTAAAGATTGAAATAATTACTTACTGAAAAAGATCCTAAAATGCAAGCTTCCAAGAATATTGTGGCCAAATTTCAGAGCTCTTAGTTCAATATTTCTTTTTTTAAATAGTATTTTATTTTTACAAGTTACATGCAAAAATTTTTAAACATACATTTTTAATTTTAAAATTTTGAGTTCAAAATTTTCTTTATTTCCTCTTCTTCTCTCTCCTTAAGAGAATAAGCAATTTTATCTAGTTTATATATTTGCAATCATGCTATGAGGGAAAAAACAGAGCAAAAGAAAAATAAAATAAACACAAAAAATTAAAAAAAGTGAAAATAATATGCTTCAGTCTGCACTAAGATTCCATCAATTCCCATCCCACATCCCTGATTTTGAGAAGCATATTCAATCATGATCCTTTTGAAATTGTTTTAGATCATCATTTTGTGAGAAGAATTAACTTAATCATAGTTGATCATCACACAATATTGCTGTTATTGTGTACAATATTTTTCTGATTTTACTCACCTCATCTTGTATCAGTTCATGTGAGCTTTTCCCTGTTTTTTTCCCTGAAAACCTTTTACTTATCATTTCTTATAGCATAACAATATTGCATTATATTAATAAATCACAATTTGTTCAGCTATTTCCCAATTGATGGACATGCCCTCAATTTCCAAGATTTTGTTGCCACAAAAATAGCCATTCCTTTTCCTTTGATCTCCTTCGCATACAGACTGAATCACAGGGGATGAACAATTTGATTACCCTTTATGCAGTTTCAAATTGCTCTTGAGAGTGGTAAGTTTAGTTCACAACTCAATAAACATTGCATCAGTTGTCCAATTTTCCATCATCTTTTCCAACACATATCATTTCTCTTTTCTATTCATTATTAGTCTGATAGATGTAAAGTAGTATTTCTGAATTATTCTATTAAATGATAGTGTCAAGAATATTTTAGAGGATTTTTTTTCTAAATAATTATAGTCATGGTTTTTTCTTCTGCAAATTGTTCATTCATTTTATCCATTTTTCAATTGGGGATGACTTGTATTCTTATGAAATTGATTTAATTTCTCATACAGTTGAGAAATGGAACCTTTATCAGAGACACTTTCTATAAAAATTGTTTCCCAGATTTCTGCTTTCTTTCTAACTTTGGTTGCATTGGTTTTGATTGTGAAAATGATTTTTTAAAAAGCATATAATTAAAATTATTCACTTGAAAAAAATCCTGTAATGCTCACTTCCTTTTGTTTGGTCAAAACTTGAAGTTATTGATAAATCTGACAAGTAAAATATTCCATGTTCCACCAGTTTGTCTATGATGCTACTCTTTATATCTAAATCACATACACATTTTGAACTTATCTCACAATAAAATGCAAAATATTGGTCTATATATAATTTATACCATGCTGTTTTGTAGTTTTCCCAGCAGTTTTTTTTTATCAACTAGTAAGTTATTATGTCAAAGCCTTGGATATTTGGGATTATTAGGAGCTTTGGTTATTTATTGATGTATCTTGTGTATATAAACTATTTCCCTGTTTCACCACTTTTTTTCTTAGTCTAAATCAAAAGAATTGTGAGGATTGTCTTTATATTACATTTCAGACATCATGTAGCTAGGTCATCTACTTTATATTTTTTCCAATAATTCCCCTGATATATTGACTTTTCTGATCTTCAGCATTCATTTGTGGGACTTTTTTAATGCCCTAATACATCATCTGATTTTCTTTTTAAGCCATTAATCTATGAGAAAGGAATATTTCTTTTATATTGGAATATTTATTCATTCATTTTTCTTATTATGTACAATCTCTAAATTTCCTAAAATTCTATTTACTTCCTTACATGTTTAGTACTTATTTTTATATAGATTTATTTATTTACTTTGGAGAGGATAAAGGTGAGGTTAAGTACAATTTTACTCTTTATTTCTCCCTGTCACTAATTTAGCTTCTTTATTAGAAATTTGGATGCATTGTCTATGGTATCTTTCAACAAAGTGTAGTTTCCTTCCATGTATATATATATATATATATATATATATATATTTAGCTTTTTATTTACAAGATATATGCAAGGGTAATTTTTCAGCATTGATAATTGCAAAACCCTTTGTTCCAACTTTCCTTTCCTTCCCCCACCCCCTACCCCAGATGGCAGGTTGACCAATACGTGTTAAATGTGTTAAAATATAAGTTTACTTTTTATAGCTTTTTATTTACAAGATATATGCATGGGTAATTTTTCAGCACTAACTATTGCAAAACCTTATGTTCCAACTTTTCCCCTCCATCCCCCCACCCCTTCCCCCAGATAGTGGTTGACCAATACATGTTAAATATGTTGAAGTATAAGTTAAATACAATAAATGTATACATGTCCAAACAGTTATTTTGCTATAAAAAAGAATTAGAATTTGAAATAGAGTACAATTAACCTGTGAAGGAAATTAAAAATGCAGGTGGACAAAAATAGACTGATTTGGGAATTCTATGTAGTGGTTCACAGTCATCTCCCAGAGTTCTTTTGCTGGGTGTAGCTGGATCAGTTCATCATTGTTCTATTGGAACTGATTTGGTTCATCTCATTGTTGAAGAGGGCCAGGTTCATCAGAATTGATCATCATATAGTATTGCTGTTGAAGTATATAATGATCTCCTAGTCCTACTTGTTTCACTGAGCATCAGTTCATGTAAGTCTCTCCAGACCTTTCTGAAATCATCCTGCTGGTCATTTCGTACAGAACAATAATATTCCATAATATTCATATACCACAATTTGTTTAGTCATTCTCCAATTGATGGGTATCCATTCATATTCCAGTTTTTGGACCCTACAAAGAGGGTTGCCACAAACATTCTTGCACATACAGGTCCATTTCCCTTCTTTGAAATCCCTTTGGGATATAAGCCCAGTAGTAACACTGCTGGATCAAAGGGTATGCACAGTTTGATAACTTTTTGAGCATAATTCCAAATCACTCTGCAGAAGGGCTGGATGTATTCACAATTCCACCAACAATATATCAGTGTCCCAGGTTTCCCTCATCCCCTCCAACATTCCGCATTATCTTTCCCTGTCATTCTAGCCAATCTGAGAGGTATGTAGTGGTATCTCTGAGTGGCATTTATTTGCATTTCTTGGATTAATAATGACTTGGGGCATCTTTTCATATGGCTAGAAATAGTTCCAGTTTCTTTGACAATTGTCTGTTCATATCCTTTGACCATTTATCAATTGCAAAATGACTTGATTTGTTATAAATTAGAGTCAATTCTCAACATATTTTAGAAATGAGCCCTTTATCAGAACTTTTGACTATAAAAAATGTTTTCCCAGTTTATTGCTTCCATTCTAATCTTGTCTGCATTAGTTTTGTTTGTACAAAAACTTCTCAATTTGATATAATAAAAATTTTCTATTTTGTGATCAATAATGATCTCTAGTTCTTCTTTGATCATAAATTCCTTCCTCTTCCACAGTGCTGAGAGGTAAAATATCCTTTGTTCTTCTAATTTATTTATAATCTCATTCTTTATGCCTAGGTCATGAACCCATTTTGACCTTATCTCGGGGTATGGCATTAAGTGTGGGTCAATGTCTAGTTTCTGCCATACAAATTTCCAATTTCCCCGGCAATTTTTGTCAAACAGTGAGTTCTTATCCCAAAAGCCGGGATCTTTGGGTTTGTCAAACACTAGATTATTGAAGTTATTGACTGGTTTGTCTTTTGAACCTACCCTAATCCAATGATCAGCTAGTCTATTTCTTAACCAATACCAAATATTTTGATAACCACTGCTTTATAATATAATTTTAGATCTAGTACTGCTAGGTCACCTTCATTTGATTTTTTTTCATTGATTCCCTTCAAATTCTTGACCTTTGGTTTTCCATATAGACTTTTTTTTTTTTTCTATTTCAAATGGTTTTAGGATCTGGTTGGTATACACTAAATATATTGTTTATGTATTTCATCTTTATATTTTACACTATCAAGAACATTTAAATTTTTTCAATTGGTTAGATCTGACTTTGTTTTGGAAATGTTTGTAGTTTTCTCATATAGTTCTGATTTCCCTTGGGATGGATTCCTAAATTTTTATTTCATAGTTCTTTAAATAATTTCTCTTTGTAACTCTAACTGTTGGGTTTATTAGCAATTTAAAATTGATGCTTATATGGGTTTACTTTGTATCTTGCACCTTTGCTAAAGATGTCGATTATTTCTAACAGCTTTTTAGTAGAATCTTTGGGGTTCTCTAAGTATATCATCATATCATCCACAAAGAGTGACAATTTGGTTTCTTCATTACCTACTCTAATTCCTTTAATCTCTTTCTTAACTCTTATTCTCAAAGGTAGTATTTCTAATACAATATTAAATAGTAACGGTGATATTGGCAACCTTGTTTCCTCCCATCTTATTGGAATGGTTGCTTTGTCCCCCCTACATATTTTACTTGGTTTAAATAGATACTGATTATTTTGGAAAATCCATTTTTCCTGCTCTCAAGTGATTTTAATAGGAATGGATGTTGGATTTATCAAATGCTTTTTCTTCATCTTTGGGGTATCATATGGTTTTGTTAGTTTGGTTATTAATTGGAATTATTGATAGTTTTCCTAATTTGAATCACCCCATTCCTGTTAAAATTTGCGATTGGTGCATTTCCTGGGGATGATCTTCCCAAATCTTTTTGCTAATTCTTATTGAAGATTTTGCATCAATTGATGGGGGTTGGTTGGTTTTCTTTCTCTTTTTTCATACCTGGTTTGATATCAATTACCATGACTGTTCATAAAAAATTTGTGGGACTCCTTCATTGCCTTTTTTTTCAAATGTTTATATAGCATTGGGCTAATTGTTCTTTAAATGTTTGGTAAATTCCATTAAAATCCATGTGTCCTGGGATTTTTTCTTAAGGAGTTGTAATGGTTCTTCTTTCTTTTTCTTAAATGGATTATTTAAAATTTACTCCCTCCTCTTTAATCCGGAAGCCTATATTTTTGGAGGTATAATCCATTTCATTAGGCTTAAATTTTTGCATAACACTAAAAGGTTTTATTTCAATTTCCTCTTCATTGGTAAAGTTCTCCTTTTCATTTTAAGACAACAATAGTTTTCCCTCCTTTTTGTAATTGGATTTAAAAAGGTTTATCTATTTTTTGTTTTTCATAAAACCAACTCTTGTTTTATTTATTAATTCAATAGTTTTTTTTAGTTTTAATATTATTAATTTCTCCTTTTAATTTTAGAATTTCAAGTTTAGTATTTGATTGGGGTTTTTTTTAATTTGGTCTTTTTCTAGTTTTTTAATTTACAAGCCCAATTCATTGATCTTCTCTTTTTCTATTTTATTCAATCAAGTCTCTAATAATAAAAATTTTCCCCTTATTACCACTTTGGCTTCATCCCACAAATTTTGGTATGATGTCTCATCGTTGTCATTATCTTGAGTGGGAAATTAATTGAGTCTATAATTTGTTTTTCAAATCATTCTTTAGGATGGATTATTTAATTTCAATTCTTTTGGTCCATTTACCCTAACTTTTTGTTATGAATTTTTTATCGTGATCTGAAAAGAAAATATTTATTATTTCTGTTTATTTAATTTTGAGGTTTTTATTCCCTAAATATTTTTTTTTTTAGGTTCCATGAACTGCTGAAAAAGTATACTTCTTTCTGTCCCAAATTCAATTTTCTTTAAAAGATCATCTTTCCTAATTTTTCTTTTCATTTACCTCTTTTGCCTTTCTTATTTGCTTTGTGGTTTGTTTTATTAATCCTAAAATTAGTTGAGATCCCTTTATAATTTTGCTATTTCTTCTTAACTCTTCCCCTCCTTTAGGAGTTAGATGCTTACCTGGTACATTTTTAGTATTGATATTGCTTCATTTTCTATGCTAACCTTTAGTAAGATATGATTTCCTTCCTTATCTCTTTTAATTAGATAAATTTTTGCTTTTGCTTGTTCTGAGATAAGGATGGCTACCCCTACTTTTTTTTTTTTTAATTCACCTGAAGCATAATAGATTCTGCTCCAGTCTTTCAGCTTTTCTCTGTATCTCCTTGTTTTAAGTGTGTTTCCTGTAAACAGCATATTATAGGATCCTGACTTTTGATCCAGCAGGCTATCTGCCTCCACTTTATGGGAGAGTTCATCTAATTCACATTTATGGTTAACATGACTAATTTTCTATTTCCTGCCATCTTATTATTTCCAGATTATGCTTTTCTTTTTCTTGTCTCCCTCTTACCATAACCCTATCCCAGTATTTAACTTGTGAGCACCACTTACATCACACAGCTCTCCCTCTTTAGGATCCCTCCCACCCCCTTTGAATCCCTTCCCCTTTCTTATACAGTTCCCTTATTACACTTTTCCTTTAACCTTTTCCTCTTCCACTTTTCTTTTAATCAAATTTATTTTTGCTTTTGCTTTTTCTGAAATGGTGATTAATAACCCTATTTTTTTCTTCAGCTAAAGCATAATATATTCTGATCCAGCCTGTTACCTTTACTCTGTGTATCTCTCTCTCTCTCTCTCTCTCTCTCTCTCTCTCTCTCTCTAGATGTGTTTCCTATAAACATGTTGTAGGATTCTGGTTTTTAATCAACTCTGCTATCAGCTTTGTTTTATCAGAGTTCATCTTCATATTCACAGTCACAATTACTAATTGCATATTGCCTTTTATCTTATTTTGTCACTGTTTATGCTATTTTCTCTCATTTACTTTCTTACAAGAGTTTTGCTTTTGATCACAATCTCCTTCAATATTCTGTCTCTGCTATTAGTTTGTTTTAATTTATATATCATCTCTTTTTCCTAGAAAATTAGGGCAGTTTTCTTTTATAATTTCTGAATCTTATGATTATATATATGGAGTTGTGGAAAAACTAGATTACTAATACATTGTTGGTGGAATTGTACAATGATTGAACTCTTTTGGAGAACAATCTTGAACTATGACCAAAGTGCTATCAAAATTTGCATAATCTTTGATACAGCAGTGTCTCTACTGGACCTGTATCCCAAGAAAATCATAAAGTATGGGAAAGAATTCACATGTGCAAAATGTTTGCAAGAGCTCTTTTTGTGGTAGAAAAGAACTGGAAAATAAATTGATGCCCATCAGTTGGGAAAGGCTGAATAAATTTTGGTATATGAAAGTAATGGAATGTTATTGTTCTATCAAAATGATAAATAACTTGGTTTTTAAAAAGGCCTGGAAAGATTTGCATGATGTTGGGAAAGACAAACAGAACCAGGAATACATTGTATACATTAACAGCAAGAATGTACAATGATCAACTATGAAAGGCTTGGTTCTTCTTAGTAGGTCAGTCATTCAAAATAATCCATTAGACTTTGGTCAGAAAATGACATCTGCATCCAGAAAAAAAAAATTAAGAAGACTGATGGTAAGTTAAGACATGCTATGTCCACTTCTTTTTTCTGTTTTTTAAAAATCTCTCCTATAGTTTTTCTCTTTTGCTCTGATTTTTTTTTCTCCCAGCATGATCTATAAAGCAATGTATGCCAAAACAGAGAAATAAATAATTAACAAAGCAAAACAAAACACAACCAAAAAACCCACACAATTTTCTCCCTCTCCTTCACCCACCCCAAGACAACAACAATCTAATATTGGTTAAATATGTAAAATAGTATTAAATATATTTCCACACTTATCGTATGGGGAAAGAAAAATCAATTTACAAAAAGACAATTTACAAAGAACTCACAATGGAAAATGCTATTCACATACTGAGTAAGAACTGATGGATTCTACATGCAGAATGAAGCATACCATTTTACCTTTTGCAATTCATTTTCCCTCCATTTTGCCTGTGCTCTCCCAACAATTATATGGAAATATGTATGCCTATAATCTATATCAAATTGCTTACCATTTTAGGAAGAGGGGAGAAGAGGAAAGGAGGCAGAGAATTTTGGAACTCAAAATACATTAAAAATCAATTTAAAAATGATCTTCCCCCATTGTATTTGATTTATTCATTTAATATTTCCCCTACTTATGTTTAAAACAATTTTTACATGTGATTTACAAATTCTTAATTTCTAGGTTCTCTTCCTTATTCTCATTCACAATTAAGAAACCATAGGTGAAGTTATACAAAACATTTCCAGAAAGTCAAGTTGGGAAAGAAAACATATATCCCCCACCCTAATGAAAATAAAAACCCTCCAGAAAAATTAAGTTAAAAAAAGAAAGCAATAGAGAGAGAAAACAAGAATGTTTCAATATGTTCAGACACAATATTTTCCTTCTCTTGGTATGGATAGGATTTTTCATTATAAGTCCTTCAGAGTAATTGTGGATCATTGTACTGTTGAGAATGAAAATTCCTTTCCATTCCAGAGTATTGTTATTACTTTATATATGGTACATTTCACTTACTTTGAGTTCAAGGAGGACTTTCTAGGTTTTATTTTTTTCTGAGAGCTTCCAACTCTTCACTTCCCATAGAAAAATATCATTCCATCATAAACACATAGCATACTTTATTGATCCATTTCCTAAGTGATAGGCATTCTCTCAATTTCTATTTTTTTTTCCCTTTGAGAAGAGAGTTGCTATGAATATTTTTTGTGTATAGAGGTCATTTTCCTTTACTTAAAAAAATCTTTTAGTATTTGTACCTTTCAATTAAATCCAAAGATTCATTTACTATTCATGTGGTGTTGTTAGGTCAAATGATATGCACGAATTTATAACCCTCTGGGCACAGATTGTCTCTTTTGATCATTTATCAATGGAGGCATGGCTCTTTTTTTTTTTTAATTTTTATAAATTTGACTCGGTTTTCTCTTTATTTTAGGAATGAGACCTTCTCAGAGAAACTTACTTCAAAAATCTTTTCACAATTATCATTGCTAACTGTAATTTCCCTCTCTCTTTTTACCCTATTCCTTTTCAATATCGGCTGCACTATATTTGAATTATTTCTTTCTAGATACTTGTGATATTTTCTCTCAGCTCTGGAAGTTTTGGAATTTAACTATAATATCCTGGAATTTTCATTTTGGGATTTCTTTAAGGAAGTGATAGGTGGATTTTTTCAATTTCTATATTATTTCTAGTTTTAGAATATCAAGATAGTTTTCCTTGACAATTTCTTGAAATATTATATCTAGCTCTTATTTTTAAAGCTTTTTATTTTCAAAACAAATGCACAGATAATTTTGTTTAGTTCTGTATTTCAGATTTCTCCCTTCTTCCTCTTCCATAGATGGCAAGTAATCCAATACATACTATACATGTTAAATATATGTGTTAAATCCAATATGTGTAAATATATTTAGACAATGTTTTTGTTGCACAAGAAAAATCAGATAAAAAGGAAAGAGAATGATTAGGAAAACAAAATGCAAGTGAACAACATCAAAAAAAGTGAGAATGTTATGTTGTGATTCATATTCAGTTCCCACAGTCAGAGCTCTCTCTGGATGTAGATGGCCCTCTTTATCATTATAACTGGCATCAATCATCTCATTGTTGGAAAGAGTCATGCTTATCAGAATTGATCATTGTATAATATTGATGTTGCCATGTAGGATGATCTCCTGGTTCTTCTCAGTTTACTTCACATAAGTTCATATAAATCTCTCCAGACCTCTCTAAAATCACCCTCTTGATAATTTCTTATAGAACAATAATATTCCATAACATTCATATACCATAATTGTTCAGGCATTGTCCAATGGATGGGCATCCACTCAGTTTCCAGTTTCTTTTTTTTATCATACCTTGTTATTTACAAGATATATGCATGGGTAATTTTTCAACATTGACAATTGCAAAACCTTTTGTTTCAATTTTTCCCCTCCTTCCCCCACCTCCTTCCCTAGATGGCAAGTGAACCAATACATGTTAAATATGTTAAAGTATACAATATATGTATACATATCTATATAGTTATTTTGCTGCATGAGAAGTATCGTACTATGAAATAATGTACAATTAACCTGTGAAGGAAATCAAAAATGCAGGCAGACAAAAACAGAGGGACTGGAAATACTGTGTAATGGTTCACACTCATTTCCCTGAGTTCTTTTGTTGGGGGTAGCTGGTTCTATTCATTATTAAACAAATGGAACTGATTTGATTCATCTCATTGTTGAAGAGAGCCACATCCATCAGAATTGATCATCATATTGTATTGTTGTTGAAGTATATAATGATCTCCTGGTCCTGCTCATTTCACTCAGCATCAGTTCATATAAGCCTGTCCAGGCCTTTTAGAAATCCTCCTGCTCATCATTTTTATAGAACAATAATATTGCATAGCATTCATATACCATGATTTATTCAGCCATTCTCCAATGCATGGACATCCATTCAGTTTCCAGTTTCTGGCCACTACAAAGAGAACTGCCACAAAGATATTTGCACATACAAGCCACTTTCCCATTTTTAAGATCTCTTTGGGAATATAAACTCAATAGTAACACTGCTGGATCACATGGTAAGCAGAATTTGAAAACTTTTTGAGCATTGTTACAAATCTCTCTCCAGAAAGGCTGGTTGTATTCAATTCCACCAACAATATATGTGGGGGGCGGAGCCAAGATGGCGGAGAAGACACACGCGACTTTCTAAGCTCTTCTCTTACCCTCTCTATCAATATTATATCGAGCCTCAAAAATAGTCTTGACTGCTACAATTTGTAAAGATAAGAAGTAGAACAACTCACCGGCCGAAGAAAATCTGCAGTCTCGCCAAAAAAGGTTGGTTCCGGGGCCAGGGGGGAGATCGGCACAGGGAGAGAAATTAGGTTCCGAGGAGAGTCTCAAACCGAGGGTGAAGGCACAGATCTCAGCACAAGCACACAGCCCCAACCCACAGTACAGGGCTTTTCCTTGGGGCAGTTGTGATCCTGCACGGCAGGAGGACGCAGCCGGGTTAGCCTCCAATCTGCACAGTGGGGAGCTCGGCTTGGGGCCATAGAGCTTTTCCAGGGCCGATTTGCATCAGGCAGAGACACTGGGCAGAGTTTGTGGCGCTCTGCAGTCTGCATTCAGCTGCTAATACTCACAGTCCCACAAGAGGCTCCGGCCTGGGGCTGTGACACTTTCACCACTTAGTCTCTAGCCTAGGGCAATCGATAATCCACTCAGCCCTACTAAGCCGTTTGATAGCTAGGCCAGTGCTGAATCCACTTCCTGTTGGGGGAAGGGAAAACTCTCACTCGGAGCACTCCCATACCTTGGAGCCGGAAATCGCTTTTAAATCTTTCCTGCTCTGCAGAGGAGCTTGGTAACCCCTTGCCTAGGAGACCTACCCTAAAGGCTTTAAAACATGAATAAAAAGATGAAAAGAACTATCGACAGCTTCTATGCAGAAAAGAGCAGGTCAGCAAACCTGAAGAGACCTCAAACAGCAAAATGCATCAGACTGTCCTCCTTACATAAGTGCTCTCAGAAGAGACCATTAAAAGTCTCAAAAGAGAGTTAGAAGATAAATGGGGAAAGGAAAGAGAAGCCTTTACAAGAGAGCAACAACTTCCTGAAATATGAATTGAAAAGTTAAAAAATTCTCAGGAAGTGCAGGGAAACAAAATTGGTGAATTGGAAAAAATAAAGAACTCGCAAGAAAGTAGGATCTGTGAATTGGAAAAGGAAAATAATTCACTGAGAAAAAAAAAAAAAATTAGTGAAATGGAAAAAAATTCCACAGACCAAAACAATACATTCAAAAACTCAATTGGACATATACAGACAGAAGTAAAAAAAGCTATTGAAGAAAATAATTCTTTAAAAATTAGAACTGAACAATTGAAACTAATGATTCATTGAGACAGCAAGAATCAAGTCAAGCAAAAACAAAAAATGACAAACTGGAAAACCACAGAATTATCTACTTGCAAAACGACAGACTTGGAAAATAGATCTAGGAGAGATAATCTGAGGATTATTGGACTTTCTGAAAACTATGATGAAAAAAAGAGCCTAGATACTATTTTACAAGAAATCATCAAAGAGAACTGCCTAGATGTAATAGAATCAGAAGGTAAAATAGGCATTGAAAGAATTCATCGAACACCTTCTGAAAGAAACCCTAAAATAAAACCCCAAGGAATATTGTGGCAAAATTTCAGAACTATAAGATTAAGGAAAAAATTTTACAAGCAGCCAAAAACCCATTTAAATACCGAGGTGCACAATAAGGATCACCCAAGATCTGGCTGCCTCTACCTTAAAAGGAAAGAAGGGCCTGGAATATGATATCTCGAAAAGGCACAAGAATCCTGAGATGCAGCCAAGAATAAACTACCCAGCTAAGCTGAGCATTTTCTTCCAGGAAGAAGATGGATGATTTAATGAAACAAATGAATTCCATTTGTTTCTGAAGAAGAAACTAGAACTAAAACAAAAAATTTGATCTCCAAGAATAGAACTCAAGAGATGCAGAAAAGGTAAAAAATAACTCTTTGAGAATTGTATTTCTGTTCTGGATATACAAAAAGAATACATGTATAATTTGATTGACTTGATATAACATAAAAAGGGAAGTAGATATGGAAAAGGGATGATGGCAGAATAAGGTGGGAAGGAGGGATAAAAAAGGGAAACCACATCCCACAAAGAGGCTAAGGAAACTTATCATATCTGAGGGAATTTAGAGAGGGAGGAACATTGTGTGAATCTTACTCTCATCAGAGTTGGCTTCAAAGAAAAATAATTGACATTTGTTTTAGAGAAAATTCTTCTCGCCTCATTAAAAACGGGGGAGAGGAAAAGGGAAAAGAAAAAGAGTAATAAAGGAAGGAAGGGGAAAGACTCAAAGGGGGAGGGAGGGATTATAAAGAGGATAAGTATCGTGATACAAGAGGGCATTAAGTTTGAAAAGGGGGAAAGAGGGTTGGGGAGGCAAGAATAAGTCAAAGCACAATCTGGGGTTATTAGGATGGCAGGAAATACAGATTTAGTAATTCTAACCTGTAAATGTAAATGGGATGAACTCCCCATAAAGAGGAGGCAGATAGCAGACTGGATCAAAAGTCAGAACCCTACAATATGTTGTTTACAAGAAACACATTTAAAGCAGGGGGATGCATATAGAGTAAAAGTAAAAGGCTGGAGCAAAATCTATTATGCTTCAGGTGAAGTCAAAAAAGCAGGGGTAGCCATCCTTATCTCAGATCAAGCAAAAGTAAAAATTGATCTAATTAAAAGAGATAAGGAAGGTAACTACATCCTGCTAAAGGGTAGCATAAACAATGAAGCAATATCAATATTAAACATATATGCACCAAGTGGTATGGCACTCAACTTCCTAAAGGAGAAGTTAAGAGAGTTGCAAGAAGAAATAGACAACAAAACTGTAATAGTAGGAGATCTCACCCTTGCACTCTCAGAATTAGACAAATCAAACCACAAAACAAATAAGAAAGAAATTAAAGAAGTAAATATAATATTAGAAAAATTAGGTATGTTGGATCTTTGGAGAAAATTGAATGGAGATAGAAGGGAATATACTTTCTTCTCAGCAGTTCATGGAACCTATTCAAAAATTGACCATATATTAGGAGATAAAGATCTCAAAATTAAATGCAAGAAAGCAGAAATAGTAAATGCTTTCTTTTCAGATCATGATGCAATAAAAACTACATTCAACAAAAAGTTAGGGGGAAATAGACCAAAAAGTAATTGGAAACTAAACAATCTCATCTTAAAGAATGATTGGGTGAAGCAGCAAATTATAGATACAATTAATAATTTCACTCAAGATAATGACAATGATGAGACATGATACCAAAATTTGTGGGATGCAGCCAAAGCGGTAATAAGAGGGAATTTTATATCCTTAGAGGCTTACTTGAATAAAACAGAGAAAGAAAAGATTAATGAATTGGGCTTGCAACTAAAAAACTAAAAAGACCAAATTAAAACCCAATCAAATACTAAATTGGAAATTTAAAATTAAAAGGAGAAATTAAAAATATTGAAAGTAAAAACTATTGAACTAATTAATAAAACTAAGAGTTGGTTCTAGAAAAGCCAATAAAATAGAAAAGCCTTTGGTAAATCTGATCAGAAAAAGGAGGGAGGAAAATAAAATTAGTAGTCTTAAAAATGAAAAGGGAGAACTTTCCACAAATGAAGAGGAAATTAGAGAAATAATAAGGAGTTATTTTGCTCAACTTTATGCCAATAAATTTGATAACCCTAAGTGAAATGGATGACTACCTCCAAAATACAGACTTCCCAGACTAACAGAGGAAGAAGTAAATTGCTTGAATAGTCCCATTTCAGAAAAAGAAATAGAAGCAGGCAATTAAACAACTCCCTAAGAAAAATCCCCAGGACCAGATGGATTTACATGTGAATTTTACAGACATTTAAAGAACAATTGGCCCCAATGCTATATAAATTATTTGATAAAATAGGGAATGAAGGAGTCCTACCAAACTCCTTCTATGACACAGACATGGTACTGATACCTAAACCAGGTAGGCTGAAAACAGAGAAAGAAAATTATAGACCAATCTCCCTAATGAATATTGATGCTAAAATCTCAAATAAGATATTAGCAAAAGACTAAGAAAATCATCTCCAAGATAATACACTATGATCAAGTAGGATTTATACCAGGAATGCAGGGCTGGTTCAATATTAGGAAAACTATCAATATAATTGGCCATGTTAATAACCAAATTAACAAAAACCATATGATCATCTCAATAGATGCAGAAAAGCATTTGATAAAATCCAACATCCATTCCTATTAAAAACACTTGAGAGTCTAGGAATAAATGGACTTTTCCTTAAAATAATCAGCAGCATCTATTTAAAACCATCAGTAAGCATCATATGTAATGGAGACAAACTGCAGCCATTCCCAATAAGATCTGGAGTGAAACAAGGTTGCCCACTATCACCGTAACTATTTAATATTGAATTAGAAACGCTAGCTATAGCAATAAGAGCTGAGAAAGAGATTAAAGGAATAAGAATAGGCAATGAGGAAGTCAAATTATCACTCTTTGCCGATGACATGATGGTATACTTAGAGAACCCCAGAGATTCTGCTAAAAAGTTATTAGAAATAATCCACAACATTAGCAAAGTTGCTGGTTATAAAATAAACCCACATAAGTCATCAGCATTCTTATATATCACTAACAAAATCCAACAGTCAGAGTTACAAAGAGAAATTCCATTTAAAAGTAACTACTGATAATATAAAATATTTAGCAATCTATCTGCCAAGGGAAAATCAGAAACTTTATGAGCAAAATTACAGACCACTTTTCACACAAATTAAGTCTGATCTAACCAATTGGAAAAATATTAAATGCTCTTGGATAGGGCGAGCAAATATAATAAAGATGACAATATTACCTAAACTAATCTATTTATTTAGCGCTATACCAATCAGACTCCCAAAAACTATTTTAATGACCTAGAAAAAATAACAACAAAGTTCATATGGAAAAACAAAAGGTCAAGAATTTCAAGGGAATTAATGAAAAAAAAATCAAATGATGGTGGCTTAGCTGTACCAGATCTAAAACTATATTATAGAGCAGCAGTTACCAAAACTATTTGGTATTGGCTAAGGAATAGATTAGTTGATCAGTGGAATAGATTAGGTTCAAGGGATAAAACAGTCAACAAATATAGCAACCTAGTCTTTGACAAACCTCCAAAGATCCCAGCTTTTGGGATAAGAACTTACTGTTTGATAAAATTGCTGGGAAAATTGGAAACTAATATGGCAGAAACTAGGCATTGATCCATACTTAACGCCTGTACACCAAGATAAGGTCAAAATGGGTTCATGACCTAGGCATAAAGAATGAAATTATTAATAAATTAGAGGAACATAGGATAGTTTACCTCTCAGACCTGTGGAAGGGAAGGTTTTATCACCAAAGCAGAACTAGAGATCATTACTGATCACAAAATAGAAAATTTCGATTATACCAAACTGAAAAGTTTTGTACAAAACAAAACTAATGCAGACAAGATTAGAAGGGAAGCAATAAACTGGGAAAATATTTTTACAGTCAAAGGTTCTGATAAAGGCCTCATTTCCAAAATATATAGAGAATTAACTCTAATTTATAAAAAATCGCCATTCTCTAATTGAAAAATGGTCAAAGGATATGAACAGACAATTCTCAGATGAAGAAATTAGAAACTATTTCTAGTCATATGAAAAGATGCTCCAAGTCATTATTAATCAGAGAAATACAAATTAAGACAACTCTAAGATACCACCTACACACCTGTCAGATTGGCTAAGATGACAGGAAAAATAATGATGATTGTTGGAGGGGATGTGGAGAAACTGGGACATTGATTCATTGTTGGTGGAGTTGTGAACGAATCCAACCATTTTGGAGAGTAGTTTGGAACTATGCTCAAAAAGTTATCAAACTTACATACCCTTTGATCCAGCAGTGTTA
This sequence comes from Sarcophilus harrisii, assembly GCF_902635505.1. Classification (NCBI taxonomy): domain Eukaryota; kingdom Metazoa; phylum Chordata; class Mammalia; order Dasyuromorphia; family Dasyuridae; genus Sarcophilus; species Sarcophilus harrisii. The sequence goes on from NC_045429.1 coordinate 242,700,452, forward strand.
CTACTGGGAATATATCCCAAAGAGATTATAAAGAAGGGAAAGGGACCTGTATGTACAGCATGTTTGTGGCAGCCCTTTTGTAGTGGCTAGAAACTGGAAACTGAATGGATGTCCATCAGTTGGAGAATGAGCTGAATAAATTGTGGTATATGAAAATTATGGAATATTACTGTTCTGTAAGAAATGACCAACAGGATGATTTCAGAAAGGCCTGGAAGGACTTACACGAACTGATGCTGAGTGAAATGAGCAGGACCAGGAGATCATTATATACTTCAACAACAATACTAGATGATGACCAGTTCTGATGGATCAGCCATCCTCAGCAACGAGATCAACCAAATCATTTCTAATGGAGCAGTAAAGAACTGAACTAGCTATACCCAGAAAAGAACTCTGGGAGATGACTAAAACCATTACATTGAATTCCCTAATCCCTATATTTATGCACACCTGCATCTTTGATTTCCTTCACAAGCTCAATTGTACAATAATTCAGAGTCTGATTCTTTTGTACAGCAAAATAATGTTTTGGTCATGTATACTTATTGTGTATCTAAGTTATATTTAATATATTTAACATCTACTGGTCATCCTGCCATTTAGGGAGGGTGGCGGGGTAAGAGGTGAAAAATTGGAACAAGAGGTTTGGCAATTGTTAATGCTGTAAAGTTACCCATGTATATATCCTGTAAATAAAAGGCTATTAAATAAAATAAATAAATAAATAAATAAAAAATAAAAAATAAAATGAAAAAAAAAAAAACACCAATATATGTGGCCCAATTTTCCCACATCTCCTCAAACATTCAGCATTGTCTTTTCCTTTCATCCTAGCCAATCTGACAGATGTGTAGTAGTATCTCAGAATTCTCTTAATTTGCATTTATCTGATTAATAATGCCTTGGATCATCTTTTCATATGGCTACAAATAATTTCTCCATCTGAAAATTGCCTGTTCATATCCTTTGACCATTTATCAATTGGAGAATGGCTTGATTTTTTATGTTACAGTCAAATCTCTATATATTTTGGAAATGAGGCCTTTATCAGAACCTTTGACTGCAAAAATGTTTTTCCCAGGTTTTTGTTTCCCTTCTAATCTTGTCTGCATTAGGTTTGTTTGTACAAAATATTTTTAATTTCATATTAATATTTTTTTTGTATTTTGTGATCAATAATGATCCCTAGTTCTTCTTCAGTCACAAATTCCTTCCTCTTCCGCAGGTCTCAGAGGGAAACTTTCCTATGTTCTTCTAATTTATTTATAATCTCATTCTTTATGCCTAGGTCATGAACCCATTTTGACCTTATCTTGGTGTACTGTGTTAGAAACAATGCCTTATCTCTGCTATATTAATTTCTAATTTTCCCAACAGTTTTTGTCAAACAGTGAATTCTTATCCAAAATCTGGGGTCTTTGGGTTTGTCAAGTACTAGATTATTAAAGTTATTGACTATTTTGTCCTTTGAACCTAACCTATTCCATTGATCAACTAGTCTATTTCTTAGTCAATACCAAATGGTTTTGATGATCGCTGCTTTACAATATAGTTTTAGATCTGGTACAGCTAGGCCACCTTCATTTGATTTTTTTTTTTTTTATTATTTCCCTTGAAAGTCTTGACCTTTTGTTCTTCCAGATGAACTTTGTTGTTAATTTTTCTAGGTCATTAAAATAGGTTTTTGGGAGTCTGATAGGTACAGCACTAAATAAATAGATTAGTTTAGTATATTGTCACCTTATTATATTTGCTCAACCTATCCAAGACCTATATCTCACTGAATATTTTTTCCAATTGGTTAGATCTGAATTTGTTTGCATGGAAAGTGTTTTGTAGTTTTGCTCATATAGTTCCTGATTTTACCTTTGTAGATAGATTCCCAAATATTTTATACTATCAGTAGTTACTTTATTTTTCTTTTTATAGCTTTTTATTTACAAGATATATGCATGGGTACTTTTTCAGCATTGACAATTGCAAAACTTTTTGTTCCAATTTTTCCCCTCCTTTCTCCCACCCCCTCCTCCAAATGGCAGGTTGACCAATACATGTTAAATATGTTAAAGTATAAGTTAAATAAAATATATGTATATATGTCCATACATTATTTTGTTGTACAAAAAGAATCCGACTTTGAAATAGTGTACAATTAACCTGTGAAGGAAATAAAAAAATGCAGGTAGACAAAAATAGACTGATTTGGGAATTCTATGTAGTGGTTCATACTCATTTCCCAGAGTTATTTCTCTGGGTGTAGCTCATTCAATTCATTACTGCTCTGTTGGAACTGATTTGGCTCATCTCATTGTTGAAGAGGACTACATCCATCAGAATTGATCATTATATAGTATTTTTTTTTTGAAGTATATAATGATCTCGTGGTATTGCTCCTTTCACTCAGCACCAGTCCATGTAAGTCTCTCCAGGCCTTTCTGAAATCATCCTGCTGGTCATTTCTTGTGGAACAATAATATTCCATAACATTTATATACCACAATTCATTCAGCCATCAGCCGTTCTTCAATTGATGGGCATCCACTCAGTTTCCAGTTTCTGGCCACTACAAAGAGGGCTGCCACAAACATTCTTGCACATATGGGTCCCTTTTCCTTTTTTAAGGTCTCTTTTGGATATAAGTCCAGTAGTAATACTGCTGGATCAAAGGGTATGCACAGTTTGATAACTTTTTGAGCATAATTCCAAATCACTCTCCAGAAGGGCTGGATGTATTCACAATTCCACCAACAATGCATCAGTGTCCCAGTTTTTCCACATCCCCTCCAACATTTCACATTATCTTTCCCTTCTATTCTAGCCAATCTGAGAGGTATATAGTGATATCTCCAAGTGGTCTTAATTTGCATTTCACTGATTAATAATGACTTAGAGCATCTTTTCATATGGCTGGAAATAGTTTCAATTTCTTCATCTGAGAATTGTCTGTTTATATCATTTAACCATTTATCAGTGGGAGAATGGCTTGATTTCTTATAACTTAGAGTCAGTTCTCTATATGTTTTGGAAATGAGGCCTTTATCAGAAATTTTGACTTTAAAAATGTTTTCCCAGTTTATTGCTTTCCTTCTAATCTTTTCTGCGTTAGTTTTGTTTGTACAAAAAACTTTTCAATTTGATGTAATCAAAATTTTCTATTTTGTGATGAATAATGATCTCTAGTTCTTCTTTGGTCATAAATTCCTTCCTCTTCCATAGGACTGAGATGTGAAGTATCCTATATTCTTTTAATTTATTTATAATCTCATTCTTAATGACTAGGTCATGAACCTATTTTTACCTTATATTGGTGTACACTGTTATGTGTGGGTCAATTTAGAAATTACTTTAAATGGAATTTCTCTTTGTAACTCTAACTGTTGGATTCTGTCAGTGATATATAAGAATGCTGATGACTTTTATGGGTTTATTTTGTATCCTGCAACTTTACCAAAGGTGTAGATTATTTCTAATAGCTTTCTCTGGGATTCTCTAAATATACCATTATATCATCAGCAAAGAGTGATAATTTGGTTTCCTCATTAGCTACTCTAATTCCTTTTATTTCTTTCTAAACTCTTATTGCCAAAGCTAGCATTTCTAATATAATATATTGAATAGTAATGGTGATAGTGGGCAAACTTGCTTGACTCCTTATCTTACTGAGCATGTATCCAGTTTATCCCCTTTACATATGATGCAGACTGATGGTTTTAAATAGATGCTATTGATTATTTTAAGGAAAAGTCCATTTATTCCTATACTCTCAAGTGTTTTTAATAGGAATTGTTGTTGGGTTTTATCAAATGCTTTTTCTACACCTATTGAGATGATCATATGGTTTTTATTAATTTGTTTTTTGATATGGACAATTATACTAATAGTTTTCCAAATTTGAACCTGCCCTTTATTCCTGGTATAAATCCTACTTAGTAATCATATATTATCCCGGGGATGCTTTTTTGTAACCTTTTTGCCGATATTTTATTTAAGATTTTAGCATCAATATTCATTAGGGAGATTGGTCTATAATTTTCTTTCATTGTTTTCAACCTACTTGCTTTAGGTATCAGTACCATGTTTATTCCTAAAAAGAATTTGGAAGGAGTCCTTCATTCACTATTTTTTCAAATAGTTTACATGACTGACATTGCACTTAATTGTTCTTTAAATGTTGGGTAGAGTTCACATGTAAATCCATCTAGTTCTGGGGATTTTTTCTTAGGGAGCTGATTAATAGCTTCTTCTATTTCTTTTTCTAAACTGGGACTATTTAAACAATTTACTTCCTCCTTTATTAATCTGGGCAGCCTCTATTTTTGAAGGTAGTCATCCATTTCACTTAGCTTATCAAATTTACTGGCATAAATTTGAGCAAAATAACTCCTTCTTATTGCTCTAATTTCCTTTTCATTGGTGGAATGTTCTCCCTTTTCATTTTTAAGACTAACAATTTGATTTTCCTCTTTCCTTTATCTAATCAGATTTACCAAATTTTATCTACTTTTTTTCATAAAACCAACTCTTAGTTTTATTTATTAACTCAATAATTTTTTACTTTCAACTTTATCAATTTCTCCTTTTAATTTTAGAATTTCAAGTTTAGTATTTTATTGGGGTTTTTTAATTTAGTCTTTTTCGAGCTTTTTGCGTTGCAAGCCCAATTCATTGATCTTCTCTTTGTCTATTTTATTCAAGTAAGCCTCTAAAAATATAAAATTTCCCCCAGTTCTGCTTTGGCTGCACCCTACAAATTTTTCTATGTTGTCTCATTGTTGTCATTCTCTTGGGTGAAATTATAAATTGTGTCTATGATTTGCTGTTTCATCCAGTCATTCTTTATTATGATATTATATAGATTCCAATTAATTTTTGTTCTATTTACCCCTAAATTTTTGTTGAATGTTGTTTTTATTGAATCGTGATCACAAAATGATGCATTCAGTATTTCTGCCTTTCTGCATTTAATTTTGAGGTCTTCACGTCCTAATATATGGTCAATTTTTGTATGAGTTTCATGAACTGCTGAGAAGAAAGTGTACTTGTTTTTGTCTCCATTCATTTTTCTTCAAAGTTCTATCAAATCTAACTTTTCTAATATTCTATTTACTTCTAACGTCTTTCTTATTTGTTTTCTTGTTTGATTTATCTAATTCTGAGAGTGCAAGGTTGAGATCTCCCATTATTATAGTTTTACTGTCTATTTCTTCTTGCAACTCTCTTAACTTTTCCTTTAGGAAGTTAGATGCTATACCACTTGGTGCATATATGTTTAGTATTGATATTGCTTCATTGTCTATGCTACCCTTTTGTAAGATATAATTTCCTTCCCTCTTTTAATTAGATCAATTTTTGTTTTTCCTTGAGCTAAGATAAGGATGACAACCTCTGCTTTTTTGACTTTACCTGAAGCATAATAGATTCTGTTCCAGTCTTTTACCTTTACTCTGTATATATCATCCTGCTTTAAATGTGCTTCCTGTAAACAACATATTATAGGGTTCTGGCTTTTGATCCAGTTTGCCATTTGCCTCTGCTTTATGGGAGAGTTTATTTCATTCACATTTATACTTAAAATTAGTAATTTTGTATTTCCTGCCATTTTATTAATTCCAGATTATGCTTTTCTTTATTCTTTCTCCCCTTACCTCGCTCGTAGGATTACTTATGGGCACCACTTGCCTCACATAGCTCTCGCTCTTTAGAATCTCTTCCATTCCCTTTAAATCCCTTCCCCTTTTTTATACCTTTCCCTTATTACTCTTTTCCTTTTCCCTTTTCCTCTCCCACTTTTTAATGATGTGAGAGAAATTTTTCTGTAAATTGCATATGTCAATTATTTTCTCTTTGAGCAAAATCTGATGAGAGTAAGATTCACACAGTGTTCCTCTCTCTCCCTAAATTCCCTCAGATATGATAGGTTTCTGTTGCCTATTCATGGGATGTAGTTTCCCTCTTTTTATTTCCTCTTTTTTTCTTTTTCTGATACTATACCCTTTCAATTTCTGTTTCCTTTTTGTATATTATGTCAGTAAAATCAAAGTATGCATGCACTCCTTATGTATGTCCATAATGGTAATAAAGTTCTCAAGAATTCTTTTTACATTTTTCTGCTTCCCTTGAGTCTGATAGTTGGAGGTCAAATTTTTTCTTTAGTTCTGTTTTTTATATTAGAAACAAATGGAATTGGCCTGTTTCATTAAATGTTCATCTTCTTCCCTGAAAGAAAATGATCAGTTTAGCTGGATAGATTATTCTTGGTTGCATTACAAGTTCTTTTGCCTTTAGAATATTAGATTTCAGGCCTTTTGATCCTTTAATGTGGAAGCAGCTAGATCCAGAATGATCCTTATTGTGGCTCCTCGGTATTTGAATTTTTTTTTTCTGGCTGCTTGTAATATTTGTTCCTTAATCCGGCAGTTCTGGAATTTAGCCACAATATTCCTTGGAGTTTTTATGTTAGCATCTTTTTCAGAAGGGGAATTCTTTCAATGCCTATTTTACCTTCTGATTCTATTACATCTGGGCAGTTCCCTTTGATGATTTTAGACTCTTTTTTCATCATAATTTTCAAGAAGTTTAATAATTCACAGATTACATCTTTTAGATCTATTTTCCAGGTTTGTTGTTTTTCCAACTGTATATTTAACATTTCTTTTTGTTTTCCTTTTTCTTTTTTTTCTTTTTTTTCTTTTGGTTTTGCTTGACTGATTCTTGATGTCTCATTGAATCATTCATTTCTATTTGTTCAGTTCTTATTTTTAATGAGTTATTTTATTCATTAGCTTTGTTTACTTTTTTGTGTACGTCCAGTTCTGTTTTTAAATAGTTCTTTTGCTCTATGGATTTATTTTTCAATTTCACTAATTTTTTAACTGAGTTATTTTCCCCCCAATTCACAAATCCTGCTTTTCTGGGACATCTTTATCTTTTCCAATTCACAAATTATTTTTCCTTGGGAGTTCTTTACCTTTTCCAATTCACATTTCAGGAATTTGTTTTCTTTTATCACATCAAATTTTTCTTTAAGTGAATTATATGCCTTTTCCTACTCACTTGCAACTCTTCTCTTTCCTTTCCCCATTTTTCTTCTAGCTCTCTTTTAAGATCTTTTATAATTTCTTCTAGGAGAGCCTTGTCTGATGTGGGTCAGGTTACATCCCCCTTTGGATCTTTGTCTGGAGACTGTCTGCTATTAGTCTCCTCAGTGTTGAAAACCTGCTTTATTTCTGTATAGAAGCTATTGATGGCTAAGTATGCTTGGCTTTTTTACTCATTTTTAAAAAGCTCTAAGGGTCTGCCTTCAGAGGAAGGAGGTTACCAGTTTCCTCTGAAGAATAGGGATAGATATATGGACTGTAGCTCTCCTGCAAATGGACTGCTAAGAGTGGTTGATCTTTGGAAGTGTTTTGGGAAGAGCTCCACAAAGGGGAAGTATTACTGCCCTGGGAAGAGCCTGTCTATGTGGATCAGTGGCTTCCCTGGGAAGTGCAGCCAGGCTGTGGAACTTCTATGACTGGGCAGAGCCTTCCTGCTTTGCAGATTTGTGGCTGTCCCAGGCAGAGCCTTCCTCCCCTGCAAATTTGTGACTGCCACAGGCAAAAGCCCCATGCTGTAGAATGGGGTTGCACAGCTGTGCTTTGGTTCATGCTGAGTCACTTCTGGTGCTAAGTGGGTGTAACCAGATCCTGTTAGATTCTGGCATTTTTTTGGAGTACATTCTACATATTTGGCCTTTTTGCAACTTCTCTGCTGATCTACTGCTTTGCAACCAAAGCAGAGCAGCCAATCTAATAAAATCCTCCCTGGAAAATCTCCACCTGCAGAGACTGCCCCATCCTTGTCTGCTCATTGTGTTAGCCTCTGCTTTCTACCTCCTACCTGTTCCGGCCTGCTCCCACTGATTAGGATAAACTTTTTCTGGTGATCTTCCAGATTATCTTCAGCGGGTACCTTGTTGCACTCCCCAAATATGTGGATTTTACCAGTCAAGCACTATTTCTGAGGCTGAATTTAGTCATTAGTATTGAGAGTAGGAGAGGAGCTTAGAATAACACATGTGTCTTCTCTGCTATCTAGGCTCCACCCCCAGTTTCCAGTTTCTTGATACAACAAAAATGGCTGCCAAAAATATTTTTCATATGTGGGTCCCTTTTCCTCCTTTAATATCTCTTTGGGATACAAGCCCAGTAGAAACACTGCTAGATCAAAAGTATGCACAATTTAATAACTTTTTGAGTATAGTTCCAAATTGCTCTCCAGAATCCCTGGATTCATTGACAGTTCCACAAACAATGTATTGGTTTTCCAGTTTTTCCACATTTCTTCCAACATCCATCATTTTCTTTTCTGGTCATTTTAGTCAATCTCAGAGGAGTGTATTGTTGTCTCAGAGTTGTCTTAATTTGCATTTTTCTTATTAATAGTGATTTAGAGCACCTTTTCATATGAGTAGAAATAGTTTCAGTCTCATCATCTGAAAATTGTATGTTTATATCCTTTGATGATTTATCAATTAGAGCATGGCTTGATTTCTTATAAATTAGAGTCAATTCTCTATATATTTGGAAATGAGACCTTTATCAAAACCTTCAATTGTAAAAATGTTTTCCTAGTTTATTGCTTGCCTTCTAATCTTGTCTGCATTAGTTTTGTTTGTACAAAAGCTTTTTAACTTGATATAATCATCCCTGGTATCTTCTTTTAGAAAAGTGTTGTACTCCAAATATTTGTCGGTTTTATGTTTCCAAAATTAATTTAGAGTCTTAATCTGTTTTTGGTTTGAAAGAAGATCAGAGGAGGTTACAGAAAGTTGGGTCTACACTCCACTAACTTGTCTCTGTCCCCTCCCTCTTGAACTCTTTTTTGATCATAAATTTCAGGTAGAATGATAATTTTAAAATTAATTCTCCTGGATCTAGTTTCTAGTTAGTTGTTTGTTCAATGAGATGTTTAATATTCTTTCTATTGTGTCATTTTTTGTTTTGCTTTATTATATCATGATTTCTCATGAAGTCCTTGGTTTCCATTTGCTCAATTCTAACTTTTACGGAATTATTTTCCTCAGTGAACTTTTGTTCCTCCTTTCTTTAATTGGCCAATTTTGCTTTTCTTCTCCTCATTACTTTTTTATATTACTTTTGCACTACTCTCAATTCTTTTGTTTTTTTCCATGGTCTGAGAGCAATTTTTATTTTTCTTGAAGGCTTTGGATGTAGGAGCATTAACTGCGTTTTTAATCTTCTGAATGGGTATGTGTGTGTGTGTGTGTGTGTGTGTGTGTGTGTGTTTGATCTTCCTTGTCACCATAGTAACTTTCAATGGTCATAAAACCTTTTTGTGGTCTGCTCATTTTCCTAGTCTATTACTCTGCTTTAACTCCTTATTAAAGAATGCTCCCTTCTAGAGCAGAGGATACATGGCTCATGCTTCAGGGCTTTTATGCAGCTTTTTAAAGAGCTCCTTCTAGGAATCTGACTACAAGCTATCTTTTCTCTCATGGAGGTGTTAAGGGTGTCCTGCATTACTGTAGCTGTAAGATCTAGTGTACTTAAGCAACAGAGTCCTGCTTTGTTGAAGCCAGAGACAAAGCTTGGCCCTATGCTAGGACTGCAAATTGGAGTCCCATATCATTGCTACAGAGACTTTTCTCTGATCTTAAGTCTAGGTCCCTGGTGTCTCCCAGCCAAGTGATCCAGAACCAGTAGCATTGATTCAGATAAAGAGATCCCACCTAATTGATGCTAGGGCAAGGTCTGAAAACTGGGCTAGGCCTGGGGCCTGGCCAGGTCTCGGGGTGAGGCCAGGAAGAAGGCTGCATTTATGTGTCCTATGCTGGTCTTGCATGATGGCTCCTACTTTGTTTCTATAGACTTTTTCTGTTTATCTTGCAAGAACTCTTTGCTGTCTCTGAGAGGTCTGGAAGCCACCACTACTACTACAGATTTGGAAGACCTGCTTAACTGACAGCTGAGATTGAGCCTGAGGCCCGTGCTGTGCTGGTGTCCATTCCATGACTACATGTTCTCCTACCCTGGTATCATTTGCTTTTTCTGCTTACCTTAAAAGTTGCCTTCAGCTAGAAAATATTCTATTCCAACTTTTTGGATTTTTTTTATGCTCTAAAATTTGTTTAGAGACTTTATAAAAAGGAATTTGGAGCAGGTTGTGGGAGAGATTGGACGATTCCATGTCTTTATTCTGCCATCATGACTCTACACCACCAAAATGGTCTATAAACAATTAAAAAATATTATTCAAAAAAAGTACAAATCCTATGTAATTTATCCTGAACCTGGTCTTGTCCTCTTGTACAATAGCAATTCCCAGTTCATTACTGATGTTATCATCTGATTAGAACCTATCCCCATTTTTGACAACTTCTGTTTTTTTGTCAAACTATAATGGGGAAAATGACTCATTATTTTCCTAGGCATTTTTGACAGTGACATTAGCACTTTCTAGATCTTTAGGAAAAAATTAGTGATAGGGATGATGTGGGGAGTGCTGAATCAGAACTCTACTACTTCCCCCTATTCTATGATCATTGTAAAAATTTTCCAATATACTGCTTTTGGTCACAAGGCACAAAGCATCTGTAGATCTTTCAGTAAAAAATATGCAGCAAGTCATATGAAAGAATATATTATCCTTAACTCTATTGTGTTCTCTTCTGAAATTACCCATTTTTATTAGTTAATTCCCTTTAAAGTCACTGGTTTATTCCATTGTAGTAAAGCTGGCCTAATGGGAATTACCCATGCCAAAAAAGTATTAAATACACTACTCTGTACTTAATGCAAAGGAGATAAGGAGGGCTTAAAACTCATTGAGAAGTCTAAAAGTATGTACAGAAGTTTGTGCTTTTTACCATGAATAAATGAAAACTAAGCAATTTGAGCAGTCTCTGCTGAGTGAATTATATAATAAAATTAGCCAATTATCAGTTTGACTTTTAAAAATGACAGCTTTTGAGTGGAGCCAAGACGGCAGAGAAGGAACACACAACTTTCTAAGTTCCTATCACCCCCTCACAACCAACTATTAAATTCAGCCTCAAAAATAGCTCTTCATTGCTAAAATTCATGAAAATTAAAAACACTACAACTTAACAGCCAAAGATAATCAGGAAAATCGCCAGGAAAGGTTTGTCCTGAGGGGCCAGGAACAGACGAGCTCAGGCAGTGAGAGACAAGCATCCTGAGCAGATCAGGGGGGTGTGTGATCTCTGTGGCTAGAGAAGTTATAGAGACAACTCTGCTATAGGCTAACAGCACTGCTTTGATTACAAAGCAGCAAACTGACAGAGAAATTAAAGACTAAAACAGAAGGTACTCTAAAAAAATGCCAGAACCTAACAAGATCTGGCTTTAACCACCCAAACCCAGAAATGATTCAGGCAGAACTTAACACTACAGCCACATCCTGCAGTTCAGGGCTTTTGTGTGCACAGCAGGGGGGGCACAACCTGGGGCAGCCTCTAATCTGCACAGAGCTGGGCTAGGTCTGGGGCAATAAAACTTCCCTAACATACTGTGCTTTTCAAGGCAGAGACAGTTCTGGTGACTACAGGGCCGTTCACTGCTCAGTTGCCAATACCCACAGCCCCACAGCAGGCTTTGGCTTGGGGTAGTGAAACTCTCACTGCTCAGCATCTAGCCCCAGGGCAGTCATCCCACACAGTGGGGGTTCTTTGCAGGGCACTTTCCCAGCTCAACCCTGCAGGCCTGAGTTACTTCCAGGTGGGAAACTCTTTCCCAGAGCACTCCAGTACCTCGCTGCTTTTTGAAACCAGCTGGCAGGACAGCTACCTGTCCATACACCTATAATTGCTCTGCAGAAGGTGGTAACCTCCTGGCCTTGAAGGCAGACCCTACAAGCTTTAAAAAATGAGTAAAAAAATCAAAAGGATGATTGATTGTTTCTATATAGAAAGATAGCAGCTTTTCAATCCTAAAGAGATTAATAGCAGACAGTCTCCAGACAATTGTTGGTCCCCAATACAAAAGGCTCCCCTAGAAAAGACTATTAAAAACCTTAAAAGAGAACTAGAAGAAAAATGGGGAAAGGAAAGAGAAGCTATGCAAGAAAGCAACAACTTCCTGAAATGTGAATTGGAAAAGGTAAAAAACTCCCAAGAAGTGCAGGGAAACAGAATTTGTGAACTGGAAAAAGAAAATAACTCACTAAAAAAATAGTGAAATAGAAAAAAAATTCCATAGAGCAAAACAACTCATTTAAAAACTCAATTGGACATATAAAAAAAGGAGTAAAAAAAGCTAGTGAAGAAAATAACTCACTAAAAATCAGAACTGAACAAATAGAAATGACTGATTCATTGAGACATCAAGAATCAGTCAAGCAAAACCAAAGAAAAAAAATGAAACATTGGGAAAAAATGTCAAATATTTACTTGCAAAAACAACAGAGCTGGAAAATAGATCTAGGAGAGATAACCTGGGAATCATTGGACTACCTGAAAATTATGATGAAAAAAAGAGCCTAGATACTATTTTACAGGAAATCATCAAAGAGAACTGCCCAGAAGTAATAGAACTGGAAAGTAAAATAGGCGTTGAAAGAATTCATTGAAGACTTTCTGAAAAAGACCCTAAAATAAAGACTTTGAGGAATATTGTGGCCAAATTTCAGAATTTTCAGACTAAAGAAAAAACATTACAAGCAGCCAGGAAAAAACAATTCAAATACCAAGGTGGTACAATAAGGGTCCCACAAGATCTGGCTGCCTCAACATTAAAGGATCAAAGGGCCTGGAAACTGATATTCCAAAAAGCAAAAGAACTTGGATTGCAGCCAAGAATAATCTATCCAGCTAAGATGAACATTTTCTTTACATGGAACAAGATGGACATTTAATGAAACAAAGGAACTCCATGTGTTTCTAAGGAAAAAAACCAGACTTAAACAAAAAAAATTGATTTCCAACAACAAGACTCAAGAGAAGTAGAAAAAAGTAAAAGGAACTCTTGAGAACTGTATTTCTGTTGTGGATATACATAAAAACCACATGTATAATTTGATTTTACTGATATAACATAAAAAAGGGAAGTAGAAATGGAAAGGGGATAGTGTCAGAAAAAGGGGAAAGGGGAGATAAAAAGAGGGAAACTACATGTAACGATGAGGCAAATGAAGCCTATCATATCTGAGGGAAATGAGAGAGGGAGAGGAACATTGTGTGAATCCTACTCTCATCAGAGTTGCTTCAAAGAGGAAATAATTGACATATTTGTTTTACAGAGAATCTTCTCTCACCTCATTAAAAAGTGGGAGAGGAAAAGGGAAAAGGAAAAAGAGTAATAAGGGAAGGGTACAAGAAAGGGGAAGGAATTCAAAGGGAGGAAGGAGGGATCCTAAAGAAGGAGAGCTGTGTGATGCAAGTGGGCCCAATAAGTTTAATATCAGGGAAGGGAGGAAGGGGAGCAAGAATAAGAAACTCATAATCTGGGGATATTAGGATGGCAGGAAATACAGAATTAGTAATTTTAAGGATTGTAAATGTGAATGGGATGAACTCTCCCATAAAGCAAAGGCAGATAGCAGACTGGATCAAAAGTCAGAACCCTTCAATATGTTGTTTTCAGGAAACACATTTAAAACAAGGAGATACATACACAGTAAAGGTAAAAGGCTGGAGCAGAATCTATTACGCTGCAAGTGAAGTAAAAAAAAAAAAAGCAGGAGTAACCATTCTTATTTCAGATCAAGCAAAAGCAAAAATGATCTAATTAAGAGATAAGGAAGGAAGCTATATCTTGCTAAACGGTACTATAGACAATGAAGCAATATCAATATTAAACATATATGCACCAAGTAGTATATCATCTAACTTCCTAAAGGAGAAGTTAAGAGAGTTGCAAGAAGAAATAGACAGCAAAACTATAACAGTGGGAGATCTCAATCTTGCACTCTCAGAATTAGATAAATAAAATCACAAAACAAATAAGAAAGAAATTAAAGAGGTAAATAAAATATTAGAAAAATTAGGTATGATAGATCTCTGAAGAAAACTGAATAGGGACAGAAAAGAGTATACTTTCTTCTCAGCAGTTCATGGAATGCACGCAAAAACTGACCATGTATTAGGACATGAAGAACTCAAAATTAAATGCAAGAAGGCAGAAATAGCAAATGTTTTCTTTTGAGATCATGATGCAATAAAAACTACATTCAACAAAAACTTAGGTATAAATAGACCAAAAAGTAATTTGAAACTAAATAACATATTAAAGAATGATTGGGTGAAACAGCAATAGACACAATTAATAATTTCACTCATGATAATGACAATGAGCCATCATACCAAAATTTGTCGGATGCAGCCAAATTGGCAATAAGGGGACATTTTCTATTCTTAGAGGCTTACTTGAATAAAATAGAGAAAGAGAAGATCAATGAATTGGGCTTGCAACTTAAAAAGCTGGAAAAAGACCAAATTAAAAACCCCTAATCAATTGCTAAATTTAAAATTCTAAAATTAAAAAAAAGAAATGAATAATATTGAAAGTAAAAAAATAAAACTATTGAACTAATAAATAAAACTAAAAGTTGGTTTTATGAAAAAAAACAATGAAATTGATAAACATTTTGTAAATCTGATAGAAAAAGGAGAGAGGAAAATCAAATTAGTAGTCTTAAAAATGAAAAGGGAGAACTTTCCACCAATGAAGAGGAAATTAAAGAAATAATAAGGGGTTACTTTGCCCAACTTTATGCCAATAAATTTGATAACCTAAGTGAAATGGATGACTACCTCCAAAAATATCGGCTTCCCAGATTAACAGAGGAGGAAGTAAATTGTTGAAATAGTCCCATTTCAGAAAAAGAAATAGAACAAGCTATTAATCAACTCCCTAAAAAAAATACCCCGGACCAGATGGATTTACATGTGAATTCTACCAAACATTCAAAGAACAATTAGTCCCTATGCTGTATAAACTATTTGAAAAAGAAGGGAATGAAGGAGTCCTACCAAATTCCTTTTATGACACAGACATGGTACTGATACCTAAACCAGGTAGGTTGAAAACAGAGAAAGAAAATTATGGACCAATCTCCCTAATGAATATTGATGCTAAAATCTTAAATAAGATATTAGCAAAAAGACTACAAAAATCATCCCCAGGATAATTCACCATGATCAAGTAGGATTTATACCAGGAATGCAGGGCTGGTTCAATATTAGGAAAACTATCAGCATAATTGGCCATATTAATAACCAAATTAACAAAAACCATATGATCATCTCAATAGGTACAGAAAAAGCATTTGATAAAATTCAACATCCATTCCTATTAAAAACACTTGAGAGTATAGGAATAAATGGACTTTTCCTTAAAATAATCAGTAGCATCTATTTAAAACCATCAGTAAGCATCATATGTAAAGGGGACAAACTGCAACCTTTCCCAATAAGATCAGGAGTGAAACAAGGTTGCCTACTATCACTGTTACTATTTAATATTGAATTAGCAATTGTAGCTTTGGCAATAACATTTGAGAAAGAGATTAAAAGAATCAAAATAGGTAATGAGGAAACTAAATTATCACTCTTTGCTGATGATATGATGGTATACTTAGTGAACCCCAGAGATTCTACTAAAAAGTTATTAGAAACAATCCACACCTTCAGCAAAGTTGTAGGATACAAGATAAACCCACATAAGTCATCAACATTCTTATATATCACTAACAAAACCCAACAGTTAAGAGTTACAATGAGAAATTCCATTTAAAGTAACTACTGATTATGTAAATATTTAGGAATCTATCTGCGAAGGGAAAATCACAACTTTATGAGCAAAATTACAAAATAATTTCCATACAAATTAAGTCTGATCTAACCAACTGGAAAAATATTAAATTCTCTTGGATTGGGTGAGCAAATATAATAAAGATGACAATACTACCTAATCTATTTATTTAGCGCTATACCAATCAGATGCCCAAAAAACTATCTTAATGACCTAGAAAAAATAACAACAAAATTCATATGGAAAAACCAAAGGTCAAGAATTTCAAGGGAATTAATGAAAAAAATCAAATGAAGGTGGCCTTGCTGTACCAGATCTAAAATTATATTATAATGCAGCAGTTACCCAAAGTATCTGGTACTGGCTAAGAAATAGACTAGTTGATGTGGAATAGGTTAGGTTCAAAGGACAAAACAGCCAATAACTTTAATAATCTAGTGTTTGAAAAACCCAAAGACCCTAGTTTTTGGGATAAGAACACATTATTTGGCAAAAATTTCTGAGAAAATTGGAAATTATTATGGCAGAAACTAGGCATTGACCTACATTTAACACAGTACACCAAGATAAGGTCAAAATGGGTTCATTACCTTGGCATAAAGAATGAGATTATAAGTAAATTGGAAGAACATAGGATAGTTTACCTCTCAGACCTGTGGAAGAGGAAGGAATTTATGACCAAAGAAGAACTGGAGATCATTATTGACTACAAATTAGAAAATTTTAATTATATAAAATTGAAAAGCTTTTGCACAAACAAAACTAATGCAAACAAGATTAGAAGGTAAACAATAAACTGGGAAAATATTTTTACAGTTAAATGTTCTGATAAAGGCCTCATTTCCAAAATATACAGAGAATTGACTTTAATTTATAAGAAATCAAGCCATTCTCCAATTGATAAATGGTCAAAGGTTATGGACAGAGAATTCTCAGAAAAAGAAATTGAAACTATTTTTAGCCATATGAAAATATGCTCCAAGTCATTATTAATCAGAGAAATGGAAATTAAGATAACTCTGGATTACAACTACACACCTGTCAGACTGACTAGAATGACAGGGAAAGATAATGCAGAATGTTGGAGGGGATGTGAGAAAACAGGGACACTGATACATTGTTGGTGGAATTGTGAATACATCCAGCCTTTCTGGAGACCAATTTGGAATTATTCTCAAAAAGTTATCAAACCGTGCATGCTCTTTGATCCAGCAGTGTTTCTACTGGGCTTATACCCTAAAATGGTACTAAAGAAGGGAAAGGGACCTGTATGTGCCAAAATATTTGTGGCAGTCCTGTTTGCAGTGGCTAGAAACTGGAAAATGAATGGATACCCATCAATTGGAGAATGGTTGAGTAAATTGTGGTATATGAATGTTATGGAATATTATTGTTCTGTAAGAAATGACCAGCAGGATGAATATAGAGAGGCTTGGTGAGACTTACATGAACTGATGCCAAGTGAAATGAGCAGAATTAGGAGATCATTATATACCTCAACAATGATACTGTATGAGGATGTATTCTGATGGAAGTGGAGTTCTTCAACAAAGAGATCTAAATCAGTTTCAATTGAACAGAGGTGGACAGAAGCAGCTACACCCAAAGAAAGAACACTGGGAAATGAATGTAAACTGTTTGCATTTTTGTTTTTCTTCCCAGGTTATTTTTACCTTCTGCATTCAATTCTTCCTATGTAAGAAGAGAAGTGTTCGGATCTGCACAGGTATATTGTATCTAGGATATACTGTGACATATTTAACATGTATAGGACTGGTTGCCCTCTGGCGGAGGGGGCTGAAGGGAGGGAGGGGAAAAGTCAGAACAGAAGTGAGTGCAGGGGGTAATGTTGTAAAAAAATTCCCCAGCCATTGGTTCTGTCAATAAAAAGTAATTATAATAAAAATGACATTTTTGTATATCAGATCAGTATTAATCTTACTTTTTGATGTCAGTATGAAAGCATTTGGGAAACTTTCAGTCTCTGACAATAGAATCTAAAACTGCCCACATTACTTGAAGGAAAAAAAATACTTCTCCACTCCTAAAAAAAAGATAATTTAAAGATACTTCTTAGAATCATAATACATACACAGTGGTGTCGTCTTATTTATGGTGAAAAGTGACAATTTTCACCCAGAAATTGATCAAGTTTTTGCCTTATTGTGATAGTACACCATTTATTTTGCCTTTCAAAAAGATTTGTGCAATATGTCAAAAGAATAGTTTTAAAATAAATCTGTGTAGCCTTAGTGACTATAGTTTCCTTTTCAACATTCAGAAAAGAAGGAGAAAGGCAATTGTAATTCTTCAATGACTTAATTTTACTCTAAATCACAGATCATTCCTGTTAATCACTACTTGTTAGTGGCAAGAAATTTACTACATTTTAAACAAGATGATAGTAGGTAGGATAATTCAGTCTTTAACTCAGTCTTGTTGCAGAGACAGCAGACTTACTGTCTGATTTAAGATCAAATAGCCGCTGCATGGTTCTGGAATAACAAAATTTTGTTGTCTTTGTTTATCGACATTTGTAAATCTCAGCAGGTTAAGAAACATTGCAGAGTATGTAATGAAATTGTCATTATCTTCTTATTGTAGTAGATACTACTCCACCCTAAAGCTCGATTCAGCTATTTGATGGTGAGATGACTAAATTTTAATATAAATCATCTTAAATTTTATGATATTTTATAGCGTAAAAGATGGTAGATACTAAAAATGTACTGAACATGATGATCTACAGACAAAGCTGCATCACATTGTGAATGACTATTTATATGTCAAGTGTATTTTTAATTTTAATAAAGATATTTATGTGATAAAGAAAGACTACATGATGATCTTCAGGCACCAATGGGAGATATATTATGAACTGATGCATGAAAGAATATTATGTGACACAAGAATTACTTGGATACTTCAACAATGACATAATAAATGATGATAAATTCTGATGGATGCAGCCCTCTTCAACAATGAGATGAACCAAATCAGTTCCAATAGAGCAGTAATAAACTGAACTAGCTACACCCAGGGAAAGAACTCTGGGAGATGACTATGAACCACTACATAGAATTCCCAATCCCTTTATTTTTGTCCACCTACATTTTTGATTAAGTCCAATTCTTTTTGTACAGCAAAATAACTGTTTGCACATGTATGTATATACTGTATTTAACTTATACTTTAATTATTTAACATGTATTGGTCAACTTTCCATCTGGGGGGAGGAATGGGGAAAAGGAGGGAATAAGTTGTAACAAAAGGAGTTGTAACTGTCAATGCTGAAAATTACCAATGCATATATCTTGTAAATAAAAAGCTATAATAAAAAATTAAAAAAAATAAAAATTATCATTTGTTTTTTTTTTTATATTTATTTATTTATTTATTTTATTTAATAGCCTTTAATTTACAGGATATATACATGGGTAACTTCACAGCATTAACAATTGCCAAACATCTTGTTCCAATTTTTCACCTCTTACCCCCCCCCACCCCCTCCCCAAAATGGCAGGATGACCAGTAGATGTTAAATATATTAAAATATAACTTAGATACACAATAAGTATACATGACCAAAACATTATTTTGCTGTACAAAAAGAATCAGACTCTGAATTATTGTACAATTAGCTTGTGAAGGAAATCAAAGATGCAGGTGTGCATAAATATAGGGACTGGGAATTCAATGTAATGGTTTTTAGTCATCTCCCAGAGTTCTTTTTCTGGGTATAGCTAGTTCAGTTCATTACTGCTCCATTAGAAATGATTTGGTTGATCTCGTTGCTGAGGATGGCCTGATCCATCAGGACTGGTCATCATCTAGTATTGTTGTTGAAGTATATTAATGATCTCCTGGTCCTGCTCATTTCACTCAGCATCAGTTCGTGTAAGTCTCTCCAGGCCTTTCTGAAATCATCCTGTTGGTCATTTCTTACAGAACAGTAATATTCCATAATATTCATATACCACAATTTATTCAGCCATTCTCCAACTGATGGACATCCATTCAGTTTCCAGTTTCTAGCCACTACAAAAAGGGCTGCCACAAACATTCGTGCACATACAGGTCCCTTTCCCTTCTTTATAATCTTTTGGGATATAATCCCAGTAGTAACACTGCTGGATCAAAGGGTATGCACAGTTTGATAACTTTTTGAGCATAGTTCCAAACTACTCTCCAAAATGGTTGATTCGTTCACAACTCCACCAACAATGAATCAATGTCCCAGTTTTCCCATCCTCCAACAATCATCATTATTTTTCCTGTCATCTTAGCCAATCTGACAGGTGTGTAGTGGTATCTTAGAGTTGTCTTAATTTGCATTTCTCTGATTAATAATGACTTTGGAGCATCTTTTCATTATGACTAGAAATAGTTTTCAATTTCTTCATCTGAGGAATTGTCTGTTCATATCCTGACCATTTTTCAATTAGAGAATGGCTTGATTTTTTATAAATTAGAGTTAATTTTCTATATTTTTGGAAATGAGGCCTTTATCAGAACCTTTGACTGTAAAAATATTTTCCCAGTTTGATTGCTTCCTTCTAATCTTGTCTGCATTAGTTTTGTTTGTAGCAAAAATCTTTTCAGTTTGGTATAATCGAAATTTTCTATTTTGTGATCAGTAATGATCTCTAGTTCTGCTTTGGTCATAAAACCTTCCCTTCCACAGGTCTGAGAGGTAAACTATCCTATGTTCCTCTAATTTATTAATAATTTCATTCTTTATGCCTAGGTCATGAACCCATTTTGACCTTATCTTGGTGTATGGCAGTTAAGTATGGATCAATGCCTAGTTTCTGCCATATTAGTTTCCAATTTTCCTACAATTTTTATCAAACAGTAAGTTCTTATCCCAAAAGTTGGGATCTTTGGGTTTGTCAAAGACTAGGTTGCTATATTTGTTGACTGTTTTATCCCTTGAACCTCAATCTATTCCACTGATCAACTAATCTATTCCTTAGCTAATACCAAATAGTTTTGGTAACTGCTGCTCTATAGTATAGTTTTAGATCTGGTCAGCTAAGCCACCATCATTTGATTTTTTTTTTCATTAATTCCCTTGAAATTCTTGACCTTTTGTTTTCCATATGAACTTTGTTGTTATTTTTTCTAGGTCATTAAAATAGTTTTTGGGAGTCTGATTGGTATACCGCTAAGTAAATAGATTAGTTTAGGTAATATTGTCATCTTTATTATATTTGCTCGCCTCTTATCCAAGAGCATTTAATATTTTTCCAATTGGTTAGATCAGACTTAATTTGTGTGAAAAGTGGTCTGTAATTTTGCTCATAAAGTTTCTGATTTTCCCTTGGCAGATAGATTCCTAAATATTTTATATTATCAGTAGTTACTTTAAATGGAATTTCTTTGTAACTCTGACTGTTGGATTTTGTTAGTGATATATAAGAATGTGATGACTTATGTGGGTTTTTTATAACCAGCAACTTTGCTAAAGTTGTGGATTATTTCTAATAACTTTTTAGCTAGAATCTCTTGGGGTTCTCTATGTATCCATCATGTCATCGGCAAAGAGTGATAATTTGGCTTCCTCATTGCCTATTCTTATTCCTTTAATCTCTTTCTCAGCTCTTATTGCTATAGTTAGCGTTTCTAATACAATATTAAATAGTAACGGTGATAGTGGCAACCTTGTTTCACTCCAGATCTTATTGGGAATGGTTGCAGTTTGTCTCCATTACATATGATGCTTACTGATGGTTTTAAATAGATGCTGCTGATTATTTTAAGGAAAAGTCCATTATTCCTATACTCTCAAGTGTTTTTAATAGGAATGGATGTTGGATTTATCAAATGCTTTTCTGCATCTATTGAGATGATCATATGGTTTTTGTTAATTTGGTTATTGGAATGGCCAATTATATTGATAGTTTCCTAATATTGAAAGTCCCTGCATTCCTGGTATAAATCCTACTTGATCATAGTGTGATTATCTTGGAGATGATTTTCTGTAGTCTTTTTGCTAATATCTTATTTAAGATTTTAGCATCAATATTCATTAGGGAGATTGGTCTATAATTTTCTTTCTCTGTTTTCAGCCTACCTGGTTTAGGTATCAGTACTCATGTCTGTGTCATAGAAGGAGTTTGGTGACTCTTCATTCCCTATTTTATCAAATAATTTATATAGCATTGGGGCCAATTGTTCTTTAAATGTTTGGTAAAATTCCATGTAAATCCATCTGGTCCTGGGATTTTTTTTCTAGGGAGTTGTTTAATTGCCTGTTCTATTTTTTTCTGAAATGGGACTATTCAAGCAATTTACTTCTTCCTCTGTTAGTCTGGGAAGTCTGTATTTTTGGAGGTAGTCATCCATTTCACTTAGGTTATCAAATTTATTGGCATAAAGTTGAGCAAAATAACTCATTTTATTTCTCTAATTTCCTCTTCATTGGTGGAAAGTTCTCTTTTCATTTTAAGACTACTAATTTCATTTTCCTCCTCCTTTTTCTAATCAGATTTACCAAAGGCTTATTCTATTTTATTGGTTTTTTCATAGAACCAACTCTTTAGTTTTATTAATTAGTTCAATAGTTTTTTACTTTCAATATTTTTAATTTCTCCTTTTAATTTTAGAATTTCCAATTTAGTATTTGATTGGGGTTTTAATTTGGTCTTTTTTAGTTTTTTAGTTGTGCCTCAATTCATTAATCTTTCTTTCTCTGTTTTTTAAGTAAGCCTCTAAGGATATAAAATTTCTCTTATTACGCTTTGGCTGCATCCCACAAATTTTGGTATGATGTCTCATCATTGTCATTTATCTTAGTAAATTATTAATTGTATCTATAATTTGCTGTTTCACCAATCATTCTTTAAGATGAGATTGTTTAGTTTCAATTACTTTTTGGTCTATTTCCTAACGTTTTGTTGAACGTAGTTTTTATTGCATCATGATCTGAAAAGAAAGCATTTCTATTTCTGCTTTCTTGCATTTAATTTTAGTCTTTATGTCCCTAATATTTGGTCAATTTTTGAATGGTTCCATGAACTGCTGAGAAGAAAGTATATTTTCTTTCTATCTTCTTAATTTTCTCCAAAGATCCAACAGTTACCTATTTTTCAATGATTATAGTTGTATCTTCTTTAATTTCTTTCTTATTTGTTTCTGTGAGTTTTATTGTCTGAATTTGAGGCTGTCAAGGTTGAGATTCCTACTATTAAGTTTTGTTGTATATTTCTTCTTGCAGATGTCTCTTACTTCTATCTCTTTTAGTTGAAGTTGAGTGCCATACCATTGGTGCATATATGTTTAATATTGATAGTTGCTTGTTGTTTATGTTCTCCCTTTAGGGATTAGTTACCTTCCTTATCTCTTTTAATTAGATCTAAAAATTTTAGCTTTTGCTTGATCGAGTTGTGATGGCTACCCTCTTTTTGGACTTCACCTTTAATTGCTAATTAATAGATTTTGCATCCAACCGTTTTATCTTTTACTCTATATGCATCCCTGCTTTAAATGTGTTTCTTGTAACACATATTTGTAGGGTTCTTACTTTGATCCATCTGTCTATCCTCCTTCCTCTTTATGGTTTCTCCCTTATTTACATTTAGGTTCATTACTAAATCTGTTTTCTTGCACCTAATAACCCTGATTGTGCTTTACATTCTTGCTCCCTAACCTCTCTTTCCTCCTTTTAAACTTATGTACCCCTCTTTGTATCCTGGTGTTATCCTTTTAATCCCTCCCTCCCTTTTAGTTTCTTCTCCCTTCCTTCCTATGTTCTTTTTTTTTTTCCTTTCTGCTTCTCCCTTTTGTATATGCAGCGAGAAATACTATTTCTAACAAGTTATTTTTCTTTGACAACTCTGGAAGTATGATTCAAATTTGTTCATTCGCTTTCTATCAAGAATATGTATAAGTTTCCTCCTCTTTCTGGAGAATGGTTTCAGCTTTTGTATCCCTGCCTTCCCATCTTATTTCTGCCTGAATATCCTTTTCCATATCTTTCCTTTTTGTATGTTGATATCTTGTAATCAAATTTAAATGGTATTCTTTTTGTAATTTTTCCATAACTAAAAGTTCAATTCTCCAATTGGGTTTATTTTTTAGCCTTTTTCTGATCTCTTGATTCTATCTTGGAGATCAAATTTTCTTGTTTTGAGTTCTTTGGTTTTCTTCAGAAACAAATGGATTCATTGTTTTTAAATTCCATCTTCTTCCTGAAAGAAAATGCTCAGCTTAGCTGGGTAGTTTATTTTCCGATCTCAGTTCGTTTTGCCTGAGATATCTGGTTTTCCAGTTGCCTTCTTTCCTGTTTTTGTATGATTTGGCAGCCAGATCTTGGTATCCTATTGTGGTCACCTCGTATTTAAATGTTTATTTTGGTTCTTGAAATTTTTCCTTAATCTTATGTTCTGAGAATTTGATGGCTTAACAATATTTCCTTTAGGGTTTTTATTTTAGGGTTTCTTTCAAGATAGGTGTTCTGATGAATTCTTTCATGCCTATTTTACCTTCTGATTCTACTTACATCTGTGAGTTTCTTTGATGTTTTTCCATTACAATAGTATTCTAGGCTCTTTTTATTTCATCATGTTTTCAGAAAGTCCAATATCCTCTGGATTATTCTCCTAGATCTATTTTCAATCTTTACGTTTTTGAGTAGATAATTCGTGGTTTTTTCCAGTTTGTCATATTTGTTGTGATGCTTGACTGATTTCTTGTGTCTCAATGAGATCGTTAGTTTCAATCTTGTTCATTCTAATTTTTAAAGAATTATTTTCTTCAATCTTTTTATTCTTTTGTATATGTCCAATTGGTTTGAATGTATTGTTTGGTCGGAATTTTTTTCTTTCAGCTAATTTTTTTTAGTGAATTTTTTTTCAATTACAGATCCTACTTTCTTGGTGTTCTTTGTCTTTTCAATCACGGATCCACTTTTGTAGGAGTTCTTTATTTTTCCAATTCCAATTTTGTTTCCGCACTTCCAGAATTTTTAACTTCAACTTATTTCAGGAAGTTGTTGCTCTCTTGTAAGGCTTCTCTTTCCTTTCCCCATTTATCTTCTAACTCTCTTTTGAGACTTTTAATGGTCTCTTCTATGAGAGCATCATGTAAAGGAGGACAGTCTGATGCATTTTTGCTGTTTGAGGTCTCTTCAGGTTTGCTGACCTGCTCTTTTTCTGCATAGAAGCTGTCGATCGTTCTTTTCATCTTTTTATTCATGTTTTAAAGCCTTTAGGGTAGGTCTCCTAGGCAAGGGGGTTACCAGCTTCCTCTGCAGAGCAGGGAAAGATGTAAACCGATTTCCGGCTCCGAGGTATGGGAGTGCTCTGAGTGAGAGTTTTCCCTTCCCCCAACAGGAAGTGGATTCAGCACTGGCCGAGCTATCAAACTGCTTAGTAGGGCTGAGTGGATTATCAATTGCCCTCAGCTAGAGACTAAGTGGTGAAAGTGTCACCGCCCAGGCCGGAGCCTCTTGTCGGACTGTGAGTATTAGCAGCTGAGTGCAGACCGCAGAAAGCAGACAGCCACAAACTCTGCCCAGCGTCTCTGCCTGATGCAAATCGGCCCTGGAAAAGCTCTATGGCCCCAAGCCGAGCTCCCCCCTGCGCAGATTGGAGGCTAACCCGGGCTGCATCCTCCTGCTGTGCAGGATCACAACTGCCCCAAGGAAAAGCCCCTTACTGCGGGTTGGGGCTGTGCGCTTGTGCTGAGATCTGTGCCTTCACCCTCGGTTTGAGACTCTCCTCGGAACCTAATTTCTCCCAGTCTGCGGCCGATCTCCCCCCTGGCCCCGGAACCAACCTTTTTTGGCGAGACTGCAGATTTTTTTCGGCTGGTGAGTTGTTCTACTTCTTATCTTTACGAATTGTAGCAGTCACGACTATTTTTGAGGCTCGATATAATATTGATAAAGAGGGTAAGAGAAGAGCTTAGAAAGACGCGTGTGTCTTCTCCGCCATCTTGGCTCCGCCCCCCCTATCATTTGTTTTTGAATGATGAAAAATCATCAGAGTGATCAAGTAACTTACTCTGTTATTCAAAATTCCAGATACTAAATGGACAAGAAGAGAGATTTATTGAATCTTCATGCACAACGATTCATGCACACACAAGGATCATAAATACTACCTGAAATAACTACAGATGGTTTATTTGGAATTTGTAAATAGATGTGACTTTTTTAGAAATGTTATTAGATTTGAAGTTCTCAGAATTGTAAATTCTTTTCAAGTGAGGAAAACCAGTGCAAATATTTGAAAAATAAATATAGCTGATTAAAATGTAGGAAAACATCAAGTTTATAGGATATTTTGACAACTTTTTTTTTCAGATATCATGACTTTTGAAGAAAAAGCCAAGTTCTTTTATACTATTGACATTTTGAAACTTTTTTTTTATTTCAGAATTCTGTGTCTAGAGATCGCATATATTTGATCTTATCAAAGGAAGATTTTTATGAATGATGTCAATAATTAAGACAAAGCATTAAAAAGTTTTGAAAAGGACATAGCAGATAGTTATGGAGGCAATTTTGTCTAATTATTACAGTCTCTGAATTCATGCTGGAATATGGAAGTAAATATAGAAAGGAAAGTTCATAGTATAGAGGAATATTTCTTTCACTGGTCTCCTGTTCTGATAATCAACCAATACCTCAGTACAATTTTGGAGATTGGACTTGTTAACCAAAAGTGTGAAGTGATAAGCTGCCAATGTTTTTTTCCTCCAATTCCTCCTTGTGACCTTCACCTGGTAATGAGTTTAATCATTTCGGACTCTTTCTGGATGTTGTGACAGACCTTTCTCTGAGCCATTATGTCCCTTCAAACTATTCCCACTGCATCTGGGAAGATACCAGGTTCTGTATTAGTGATTTAATGGAGCTAGTAGAAAATTCCTACCAGTTTTCATGTTAGTATAACTAAAAAAGATATGTAATTAGAACAATGTAGTTGTTGAGGGAAATAATAAAGAAAGAAATTTGGTTCATTTGAGTTTGAATAGATCTATATATTTTTACCTGGAATCTAGATTTTATTCTCCATTGTGGACACTACACATTAGTCAGAGAGGCAAAATAATTTTCTGTTACCTCTCCTTTCCTTGTCTTTGTTTCTCAATTTTAGTTGTTTCTCATATTTTTTTATTTCATTTCTTGTATTGATTTCTGATGCTTTAAGAAATCCCCAGTTTGAATGCCTTCATTGATGTTTTTGATTGTTTCTACTCAGATTCACTTGAAGGTGTTCATTTTAATATTTGTTTTATGTGCCAGTAAATAGTATCAATTAAACAGCATTTCTGAATGCTGACGTATTGCTATCAAAAAAAAAACTTTTAAGGTTCATACAGGTGAGGGGTTATTCAAAGTGTGGAATTAGCAGATGTTTGCCATTGTGAAATATGAAAAAAACTCCATGGTAAGAATATAAATGTTGATCTGAAAAGGGAGTGAAATAAGTTTTATTGATAGGTATTTACTTTAAGTGGCACATAAATATTTAGAGAGCCAGGTTTTGGCAAGATTACTCATTTTACAATTCTATCTTATTTATGATTTGTGTTGGGAGAAATTCCATTGAAAATAACTGTTGATAATATAATATAAAATATTTGGGAATTTATCTGCCAAGGGAAAGTCAGGAACTACATAAGCAAAACTACAAAACACTTTCCACAAAAATAAAGTCAGATCTAATTAATTTTAAAAATATCATGTGCTTGTGGATAGGTTGAGCAAATATAATGAAGATGACAATACTCTCTAAACTAATCTATTTATTTTGTGATATACCGATCAAACTCCCAAGAAACTATTTTACTGACCCGGAAAAATAACACAAAATGCATCTGGAAGAGCAAAAGGTCAAGAATTTCAAAGGCAAGATGGCGGAGAGGACACACACACATTTACTTAATCTCCATCTTTGCTCTCAGAATTTATTTCATGATAAGCCTCAGAACTAGAGTTTGACTGAAAAACCCCTCCACAAATAATTACCAAGAGAAGACATCATTGAAATTTGCCAGAAAAGACCTGTTTTTGATTGAGAGTGGGGATGGTTAAACTGAGCACAAGCTGAGGGCAAACAGTAGCAGTGAGAGCACAGCAGGCAACTCACACTGAGCAGATCTGAGTGGGGTAGGATGTGAATTAGTGAATCAGAAAAAGAAAATAGCTCTCTAAAAATAAAATTAGTGAAATTGAAAAAAAAATTCCATAGAACAAAACAACTCACCTAAAAACTCAAATGAATAATTAGAAAAAAATATTTTAAAAAGTGAGTGAAAAAAATAATTCATTGAAAATCAGAATCGAACAAATGGAATCGAATGACCTGAGGAGAAACCAAGAATCAGTCAAGCAAAATGAAAAAAAAAAAAAAAAAAAAAATGAAACAATGGAAAAAAATGTCAAGTACCGTCTTGGGAAAACAACAGACATGGAAAAATAGATCTAGGAAAGACAATCTGAGAATTATTGGACTCCCTGAAAAATATGATGAAAAAAAGAGTCTGGACACTATTTTCCAGGAAATTATCAAAGAGAACTGCCCAGAAGTTATAGAAACAGAGGGGAAAATAGAAATTGAAAGAATACATTGATCACCTACTGAAAGGGACCCTAAAATCAAAACTCCAAGAAATATAGTGGCCAAATTCCATAACTATCAGACAAAGGAAAAAATACTGCAAACTGCTAGAAAAAAATCAATTCTAATATGGAGGAGCCACAATAAGGATTACTCAGGATGTAGCAGTGTCCACATTAAAAGATCAAAGAGCCTGGAACTTGGTATGCAGCCAAAAATAGCTTACCCAGCCAAAATGAGCATCTTTTTCTAGGGAAGAAGATGAACATTCAACAAAATAAGAGAATTTCATATATTTTTGATGAAAAAAAATGGAATTAACAAAAAGTTTCATCTACAAATATAGGAGTCAAGAGAAACCTAAAAAGGTAAAAAGAAATCTTGGGAACTATATTTCTGCTATAAAGACATATAAAGAACATATGTATACTTTGTTCTAGAAACTAGAGGTGGAAAGGAAATTGTACTGGGGAAAGGGTAAAGTGGGAGTACTACATCTTATGAAGAGGCAAAGAAAACCTATTATATTTGAGAGAAAGAATGGAGGGAGATGAATATAGTGTGTATCTTACTGCCATCAGAATTGGCTTAAAGAGAAAAATATTAGATATATTCAATTTATGGTGAAACTTTTCCCACCTCATTGAAAAGAGTGGGGAAAAGTGAAAAGGGAAGGAGTAATGTAAGTGGAAGGAAATACAGAAATTGTGAGGGAGAAAGGTAAGATAGGAGGAGGAACTCTAAGGCGGGGGGAAGGATACTAAAAAGGGAGGACTGTGAGAAGCAAGTGGTGCTCGCAAGTTTAATCCTGGAGAGGGGGGTAAAGGGGCAGGAAAGGAGAAAAACATAAACAGGGGTTAACAAGATGACAAGTAGTACAGAATTGGTCATTTTAACCATAAATATGAATGGAGTAAAAGTGGTTACTTTTAGTAACCCCATAAAGAGGAAGTGTTTAGCAGACTGGATTAAAGGCCAGAATCCTACAATATGTTGTTTACAGGAAACACACCTGAAGCAGAGTGATACATACAGAGTAATTGTAAAAGGTTGGAGCAGAATCTACTATGCTTCTGGTGAAGTCAAAAAAGCAGGGCTAGCCATCCTCATCTCAGTTCAAGCAAAAGCAAAAATTGATCTAATAAAAAGAGATAAGGAAGGGCACTATATCTTGTTAAAGGATAGCTTAGATAATGAAGCAATATCAATATTAAACATATATGCACCAAGTGGTGTAGCATCTAAATTATTGAAAGAGAAATTAAGAGAGCTAGAAGAACAAATAAACAGTAAAACCATAATAGTGGGAAATCTCAACCTCGCACTCTCAGAATTAGATAAATCAAACCACAACATAAATAAGAAAGAAGTCAAAGAAGTAAATAGAATACTAGAAAAGTTAGATATGATGGATCTCTGGAGAAAACTAAATGGAGACAGAAAGGAATACACATTCTTTTCAGAGTTCATGGAACCTATAAAAAAATTGACCATATATTAGGACATAAAAACCTCCAATTCAAATGCAGTAAGGCAGAAATAGAAAATGCATCCTTTTCAGACCACGATGCAATGAAAATTACATTCAATAAAAAGCCAGGGGAAAATAGACCAAAAATAACTAGAAACTAAATAATCTCATACTAAAGAATGACTGGGTGAAGAAGCAAATCATAGACATAATTAATAACTTCACCCAAGAAATGACAACAATGAGACATCATACCAAAATGTGTGGGATACAGCCAAAGTTTTAAAGGACAAAACAGTTAATAACTTTAGGGTTAGGGTTATACTATAAAATATTTAACAGGTATAATACTGCTTGCTATCTAGGGGAGGGAGTGGAAGGAGGGAAGGGAAAAATCGGAACAGAAGTGAGTGCAAGGGATAATGTAAAAAAATTACCCATGCATATGTACTGTCAATAAAAAGTTATAATTATTTAAAAATAATTTTTAAAAACCCTCTTACAGCAGCAGCAGCAGCAGCAAAAAAAAATAATTTCAAAGGAATTAATAAAGAAAAAAAAAAAGAAATGAAGGTGGCCTAGCTATACCAGATCTAAAACTATATTATAAAGTAGAGGTCATCAAAACCATTTGGTTCTGGCTGAAAAATAGATAAATTGATCAGTGGAATAGGTTATGTTCACAGAACAAAACAGCTAATGACTATTACAATACAGTATTTAATAAACCCAAACGCCCTGCCTTTTGGGATAAGAATCACTATTTGGCAAAACCTGCCAGAAAAATTGGAAACTTAGTATTGTATAAAGTAGTATATCCTAACAAGATAATGGTTGAAATGGGTTTGTGATCTAGATAGAAAGAATTATACAGTCAACAAATCAGAAGAACATAGACCTCTCAAATTTGTGGAGGAGGAAGGAATTTGTAACTAAAGAAGAACTGGAGATCATTATTGAACATAAAATAGATACTTTTAACTATATTAAGTTAAAAAATTTACAAACAAAACTAATTCACACACGATTAGAAAGGAAGCAATAAACTGGGAAAACATTTTTTAATACCTAAAGGATCTCATAAGGGCTTCATTTCTAAAATATATAGAGAACTGACTCAAATTTATAACAGTTCATGCCATTTTCCAATTGTTAAATAGCCAAAGGATATGAAGAGACAATTTTCAGATGAAGAAATTGAAACTATTTGTAGCCACATGAAAAAGTACTCCAAATCATTATTGATTAGAGAAGTGCAAATTAAGACAACTCTGAGATACCACTACATATCTTTCAGATTGGCTAAGATGATAATGACAGAAAAAGATAATGGTGAATGTTGGAGGGGAAGTGGGAAAACTGAGACATTGATACATTTTTGGTGGAACTGAGAACAGATCCAACCATTCTGGAGAGCAATTTGGAACTATGCTCAAAAAGTTATCAAACTATTATACCCTTTGATCCATGAGTGTTTTTACTGGGATTACTGAGCAGTCGTTGCATTCTCTGACTTCTCTCCTCTTCCCTCTTGCCTCTGACTTGTTGCATTTCCAATGCACAAGCAACATCTGTGTCAGTTAAAACTGATTTGCAATTCCTTCAAATTTATTAGTGTTATGACTCACAGCTGTGAGAACTTTTAGAGAACCAATCTGCCCCTTCATGCCCTTTATAGGCTTTCTGGGTTTTACACTTAGGCATGGTCCTTAACACTCAGGTGTGAAAGAATAAATCACTTTTCAATATAGTGTCCATGATATTTAAATACATGAATGTGAATTCTTTATTCACTCTGTCCATTATTTAGTGGAAAGCATCTTTTTTTTTTTTCATTTTTTAGGATCCTGTGAATGATATGGAAAATATTTGGAATCTGTTTATAGAATAGCATTAGCATGTTGGTGAATTTGACTGAAGATTTTCAGTTCTTAAAAATGAAATTTATTAAGTACCACACACATGTCTTCCTAATAACCTATGAAACAAGATTTAGTAAAGAATTGAAGTCAAAATATCTACTATTATTTTCATTTGGTGGAGAGTTGTTTTTCCTAAAAGAAGAGTACGAAGGAAAAGAAAACCCTGCTAGGAATATTGAAGAGAATAGAAAGCTTGACCATGACTACTTCATATGCAGATTTTAATAGTCCAATGACTTTAGAATTTAGAATGTACATTTAAGAAAGTGCACATTTATGACTATGGATATATTATTAGTATATATCCTAATGTTCTATTACCAGTAAATATTAAAGTTATCTTAATCTTAATTCTGATAATTTAATCCCCCATCTTAATTTCAGAAAATGGCAATTTAAGGTACAGTTTTAACATTTACAAAGTCTCCTAATATTTTACAAGTTTGTTTTGAATATATGTACCCTTTATTTTCTTTGTTTATGCAAAGAAGTCCCCAGATCCTAAATATTACCTTAGAAACACAGCATGTTTATAATGTAACTTCTTATGGTGTTGTCTCCCATGAAAAAATACACATTTATTATTATCATATTTGAGATGACTTTTTAATGCAGCATTTGTAATGTCCCTCATTGAGACACTGAAAGAAAGGTTCAATCTTTCATCATTAAAATTCTTTTGAAGGTAACTTGTAACTGAAAGTCATGGAAAATTCAAATCTTTGAATAATCAAAATGAAATATCACCCAGAGGATAATGGAAAGGGATGTGATTGGCAGGAGTGGGACACAACATATTGCATGTAGTGTTACATAGAAATAGATGTATTAAACCTTACAATAATGAAAGGCATATAATGAAAAAATAAACAGGTATACCAGTGACATAATAAGATCAAAGAACAACTGATGAACTTTGTATATGTTCCACTGATATTTAAAAAATGCTAAGAGAAACAAAAGTCAAGCAGAATATTGGATAGATTTCTTATATTTAATTTTTAGAAGGACATATATAAGAATTGCATGGATTAGGAAAGCATGAATAGGTTGAGAGCATTATTAGTAAAGGAACGTCTATTATCAATCAAGCAATATCTGTTTCTTGAGAACTTATTATAAACCAGACTTTACCTGATGGTAGAGATACATGGAAATGGGAAAGTAAAGAGAGTAATT
Source organism: Sarcophilus harrisii (assembly GCF_902635505.1). Classification (NCBI taxonomy): domain Eukaryota; kingdom Metazoa; phylum Chordata; class Mammalia; order Dasyuromorphia; family Dasyuridae; genus Sarcophilus; species Sarcophilus harrisii. The sequence continues at coordinate 242,733,369 of NC_045429.1, forward strand.
ATTTTCAAGTAGGTTACATTCATATGAATAATACCATATATCTACATCTATTTATATCTATCCATCTATTTATACGGAGAGAGACAGAGAGAGACAGAGACAAAGAGATAGACAAAGAAAAGGGGAGAGAAAGAGAGACACAGACACACCAAGTGACAGAGAGAGACAGAGAGATGAAGATTAATATAAGGGCAGAGAGAAAGTATATGTTTTTCTTAGTGGACTCTTGTATGTTATTTCACCTTTAAATACTCTTTTCTGAAAAGAGGACTGATTTTGAGAAATGGTGTAGAAATTGTATTGATAGCCACATGGGAAAATCATGGAGGAAAAAGAGAAAAAATGTAAACATGAACATGGTTGGTTGAGAAAATTATGTGCATTGAGTTAAGCAGATCATGACTATTGGGCAGAAGATTAAATTTCAGTGTTATTTCTTTAGGGACCGAATATTGTGAAGAGAGATGATGAAGAAATTCATTATAGAAAAAAAGTAGATTTAAAATCAGAAGTTCAGGTTCCAACTACAGCACTATTAATTATGTGAAAATTGACAAATCACTTAACCTATTTAGTACTCAGTTTCCGGGGGGGGGGAAAGTTTAAAAAATTAGAGTGACATCTGTTATTCCTTGCAAGTCTCTCTATATGTGTATATATATATATATATATATATATATATATATGTGTGTGTGTGTGTGTGTGTGTGTGTGTGGGTGTGTGTGGGTGTGTGTATATGTATATATTCTGAAATAAGATCTAAGATATAAATCACAATGAAAAACAATAAAAGTATCATTTGTAAGATAACTTCAATAGTCAGGAAGAATAAAAGAAAAAGAGAAAGGGGGAAGAAAGAATACATTTCCCCATATATCCATCACCATTTCAAAAAAAAAAAGAACTTTTATAGGCAAAAAGGACAGCTTTATAAGAAAAGCCTGAAAATCACTATGAATTTCCAAAAGAGAAATGAAATCATTACTCCATTAAAATTATAATAGAACATGTTGTATTTCTTTATTTTGTGTCTCAGTAACATTATTTGTGTTTTTATAACTGATTTTCAAATTTATGGAGTTTGTTTTAATTTTTTAAAGAAAAAAATCTACGGCAAAAGACTTTGTACCAGGAAATGTTATACTCATAAACCAGATTTTACAATGGAAATACTTATGTGCTCTTACCCTTCATGGCAGAGATGCAATCCTGTAATTAATAGAACCATCAATTATGTATTCTGAAAGTGATCTGTAATTGGTTAGTTTTTCTATGAAAAGAGAAAGTAAATAATGTGTATAACGATTAGCTAGCAGTCATTCGTTATGGTACATGAACAGTAATTAAATCTTAAATAACAGCCTTCACTACAAGGTGTGAGATCACAGACTTTATTCCTTCACTGTTGCTCTCATCCAGTACTTTCTATTGTTGTGGTTATTATGTCCATTTAGGAATAAATGTATCCTTTTTTTTTTCTTTTCATTCCTTTATGGTGGTGATGTGAGTTTGGATTTTCACAGTCAGAAAAAAAATGCTTGCTTTTTTTTTTTTTTTTTTTTTCATGAGAGATTAGGTGATCCAGGGAAAAGACTAAACTTCAAACTCTATATAACCTTCCATTTCATCTTGATTCTGAAGATTATGTTTAAAATTAGCCTGCCTTTTATTTTGGATAGTGCTTTATTTCAAAAAGTTTATTTTCTTCACCTCTAAGTAGCATAATAGATGGACAGTTAGAACTAGAATCAGGAAGAGCTATTATCAAATTCTGTCTATAATACTGACAAGCTATGTGACACTGGAGCACTTACCCTCTCTGAACTTCACTTTCTTCATGTGTGGTTCATAGATGGTCATAGTGTTGTAGCATGCCAATGGAATAATTCATGTAGAATTACTTAAAATTTTTAAAAGCATTATAGGGATATTGCATACTGTCTCTGTAATTTTCACATGTTATCTTTTAGAGTCATTTGACGAAGATGGAAAAGAGATGACGCAAAGGGAATGGAATTTCAGTTGCTTGAAGCCTAATGGCTTCCACATATTAAAAGATTAATAAATGCTTATTGGTTGATGTTAATTGAAGGTGTGAGATGCTGAAGAAAGATTTTCTTTTTCTCCTACAGGAACAATGAGTAGAAACATATAAAGAGCCAAGTTTTTGCTTGATTGAGAAAATAAAAAAAAAAACAAATAAATGAAAAACCTTTGTAAAATAGAGAAAAATAAAAGTAGAACTGATTGTTTTGGGATGGATGGCTCACCTCCATTAGAGGTCTTCAAGAAATATCCTGTTACATTGTGACAAATGTTATTGGTGCTTTTTTTCCATATAAATTGAATGTAGTGGTCTCTCATATCTTAATTTTGATTTCTTCCATTATAGTAAAATGTAAATTCCTTTATGTTAGGAAATGCTACTCTACTTTTCCATTTTTATCTCCTTTATCTAGCAAGATATGTGGCATAAAGTTTTAGATGAACAAATACTTGTTGATTGTGTGATTTAATTCTGAGTTTTGTAATTTATAGTCAGAAAGTTTAACACAAAGTCTAACTCCAAATTCCATGTGATTACAGGAGTAGCATCAAGAACAGGATTAGTAATTGCTACCTCTCCTTTGCCAAATCACTTTGCAAGTTTAAGCCTCTGGTTAGTCCTTTGTGAAAAACAAACAAACAAACAAACATATAAAACATGATCTGAACCTGAATAAAAGATCCGAAATAATCAGAAAGTTCCCATATAGTTCTCATATTCTATGAAACTATTATTTTTTTTTATTTCCTTGAAACTGGATAGTTTATGAAGGAAACACATAGAAACAATCTCAGATTCCTAGAAGTACACTTTTGAAGGTGATACAATCTAATGAAATACAGATGAGATAAAATAAAAATGAATTTGAATAACATACCAAATTCCTTCTGCAGTGACCATGATTAATTAAACAGTGACTTTCTTGGACTAATTTTTTTTTTGTTGTTGTTCAAAATTTCTGATCTCAACATACCACTATCTACATGTATGCAGCTGAAGAATACTAAGACACATCCATACCTTCACAAGAGCATTCAGTTCCATTCATTTATTCATCTGTTTCCTAAGTGACCAAAATGTATTTTAGGAAATGCGATTTTAATATTCTACTTCTCTATGACTTAACCAATAATGGAGCTTAATCTGTCAGTATTAAACATTTCTAGGAAGACAAGGTAGTGGATAAATGGTGAGTTCATTACATATTCAATTATACTCAAAATGCATTTTTTAGTCAGTCACATTTTCCATTATTTTTATTGATTGTCCTATCAAGTAATTCAATACGTATATATTGATGACCCATGTTATTATTCACTGAATTTATCTCAGAATATCCATTCACTCATTCATTGAGTGTCTTAAGAAAAAGTGAAGATATCTTATCAGCAAGATAAAATTGTGCAACTGTTGAACCAGAGGTCATCAATATTCCTTCACTTTGAAATAACCCAAGGACAAAATCCATACTGCATCTGTTTTAAAATTTCATCTTGTTCTGTTCTCCCTGACCACCTTCCCCTGTCTAGTCAGTATAAAAATTTTATAGATAGTCATCATAAATGGGCAATGGAATGAAATAAGTTTCAAGTAGGAACCAGGAAGTTATATACACAATATTACAAAGGTCAAGGGAGCACAATTTATTAAGTATATATTATAATAATCAAAATTCACATTCTTGTAGTATGTGCTTAATCAGAGGCAGCCATATAGATGCTATTTGTCAAGATTTTTGGTGTTATGACATGTAAATTCCAAACAAAATCCAGGCTTTTATAATGCCAGACCAACAGAACATCGAAAAGGTATTGATGATTTTAAGATGGTGACTTTGAAGTTTTACTAATAAATGTGGGATAATTTGTATGTATTAATGAACTAACCCCAATGATATTATTATTAATTAGTCTGTCCTCACAAAAAACCCTATAAAATGTGATCTAAGAGTGCTTCCTCTTTGAGCACACTTCCACCTCCATTGAGTCCATAATATTAAGTATTCCTGATTATAATGCATGGTTAGTAAGATTATCTTTCTCTCCATCCTGCCCATTCTTTTCTTCTTACTGTGCTCCTTCATCATCTCCTCCTCCAAACCTCGTAATCAGCCTATATATCACTCACTTTTTACCACTTGTCTCTGTACCTTACTAAAGTCTGATTGCTATTCCCTTTCCTATTGCCAATAGAGGACCTTCCTGGTAAGTACTCAGAAAACTAGGCATGCCAGACTTCATTTCATAATTTCATAAATTATCATTCAGCATCTTAAACTGTCCTTTAGATATTAAAAGATAAGTATTCTACAGATTCATTTTTAAAAAGTCAAATTTTCAATTGATTTTAGAAACAAATTAATTTAGACAGTACTAATATTTATAATTTTAATTTCTTATAGTTTGCAATCTTTTAATATATATTACTCACAACCTCCTTACAACCACTTTGTTAGTAAGCAGGGATTATTATTCTTATTTTACAAAGGAAGAAACTGAGATATAGGGATATGCTTGGATATTACATAATAAGTTTTAGAGGTTGGACCATGATAATGATAGTTGGATTCCATGTTCAATACCTTTCAATTGATCAAAATGCATCATTGATTTATATTAACTAAAATTTTAAAATAGCCTTTTATTTACAGGTTATATATATGGGTAACTTTACAGCATTGATAATCGACAAACCTCTTGTTCCAATTTTTCCCCTCCTTCCCCCCACCCCCTCCCCCAGATAGCAGGATGACCAGTAGCTGTTAAATATATTAAAATATAAATTAGATACATAATAAGTATACATGACCAAATGGTTATTTTGCTGTACAAAAAGAATTGGGCTCTGAAATATTTTACAATTAGCCTGTGAAGGAAATCAAAAATGCAAGTGGGCAAAAATATAGGGATTGGGAATTCAATGTAATAGTTTTTAGTCATCTCCCAGAGTTCTTTCACTGGGCATAGCTGGTTCAGTTCATTACTGCTCCAATGGAACTGATTTGATTGATCTCATTGCTGAGGATGGCCAGGTCCATCAGAATTGGTCATCATATAGTAGTTGAAGTATATAATGATCTCTTGGCCCTGCTCGATATTAACTAAATTTTAACTATTCCAAAGACTGAAGAAAAAGACGAAAAGATTTACTTATCATATGAGAGAAACAATTAGAATATATGAATTTGGTAGTTTTTTTATTAATGCCATAAACTTTTTGTTAAGGATGTGAGTCATTATTTTTACTTTGAATTATCTGTTTATATTTGTTGTTATCCACAAAAAAAGTATAAAGGCATTAGTTTGTGACTTTTCATGACTGATTTGCTAGTAACAACATACTAAGGATATAAAATATATTTTATTTTTCAGATTTTTTTCTTATAAACTTAAGAATAAATTTATAAAATTAAGATTTTAGACTAAATTATTGTTATATATCTTCCAGATATATGAACATGCACACATATGATCTCATAAACACAGATATATAGTAAACTCTTAAGGGACAGGTCAATTCTCCAAGAACCTCTACAGCAGTAAACAACATATATGCTCTATATTTTATATTCATACATATGTATATACTATCAATACATGATATATGTGTATATGTGTGTATATATAACTATTATATATGTGCAGAGCTCACAAAGTGTAAGCACTCTCAAAGTGGTCAGAAAAAGTGATACAAGAAAACTCTCAAGGTATTTTTAAAGAACTTTAGAATCTATTATTTGACATGGGAGACACTTGCATGAGAGTATCCAGCATTACATGCCCTCATCAGAGAAGGTGATGAGTTTTATGAGCAAAGCAGCATTTAATTAGCTCAAAGGCAATTCAAAATATGTAAAATTAGAGAATCTATCCTACATGTTCACATAGAGTATTTGCATTTTATCTGTGGCAGAGCATTCCTAAATTAATTGGTTTGATCCGCCATAGTCAGACACACAGTAGCTTGACTTTAACATAATCATGTCATTTTGTTACTCTTTGAAAATGAAAGACAAGAACTAACATATATACATATGTATGTATGTGTGTATGTATATACATATGTGTGTATTTATACACATGCGTATTGTGTGGTTGTGTGTATATACACAAAAACAGATATACACACAAATATATGTCTATGCTTTATTTTGTGCTCATGTGTGATACCCAGATAAAATATCTTGTTTAAGAAATGGCAACATAGATATAAAAATAGCTTTAAAATTGTAGTGTATTTGACGAAGTGTAAGGTACAAGAAGACTTTGAAAACAAGGGTGAGAGGGCAGATTACACTGGCTTTTTAAGCCAAACAGGATTTTTTAAAATCCTGGGTATATTGGGGAGGCAATATAATTTATTGAGTGAGTGCAACATAGTCAGTAAGAATGTTACTTTGAAAATATTTGAGAATGGACTAGTTCAGAAGAGCAATGATTTAGAGTAAGGCTCAATCTCAGGTGAGATGATCTAGAAACAATCATTAAAAGACATAAAGGGGCCAATTTAAAGCAATTTCTAGGACAAATAATAATAAATTTTCAAAAATGGAACTTAATATACTCTTTGAGAGGTGGCAGGACCTTTTTCAGTGGAAATCTTTCTCACTTCTGGTGACAGAGCCAACATGCCAGAGGAGAATAAACACTATGTTGAATTTCTTCCAACAGTCTCTTCCAAACAATTTCAAAATAACATCACAAATAAATTTCCAGAGCAGCAAAGTCCAGAAAAGGTCACAATGAGCCATCTTTCTAGTCTAAGACAAGAGGGTCAGAAGGAGGATGAGTTTGTGAAACAAGGGTGGAGACAAGGCAGAACCACCATGGTGGAAATTGGTAGTGCCAATGGCTGCAAGAGCAGTTTGGAGGAGTTCTTAAGCCAGAAAGAGTGTTGTTAGTTAGAAAGATATTACAGAAGGTCCATGTGTTAGCACTGGGACCAGTCACATATCTATATCCAATCGCAGGTAATGTTTCAAGGGCAGAAAGAAACACATTCAGTTATAAGAGTACAACGACTCTGAGGAGCAGTATCACTTTTGGTCAAAAGGGATTGGAGACAAGGAGGAATAATATTGCTTAAAATTCCAAGAGATCTAGGGCCCAAAGAGCATATCACTTGAAATTGATGTGGACCATAATTTATTTTTTTCCTTTCTTTATTTTTATTTTCATTTTATTTAATAGCCTTTTATTTACAGGTTATATGCATGGGTAACTTTACAGCATTAACAATTGCCAAACCTCTTGTTCCAATTTTTCACCTCTTACCCCCCACCCCCTCCCCCAGATGGCAGGATGACCAGTAGATGTTAAATATATTAAAATATAAATTAGATACACAATAAGTATACATAACCAAACTGTTATTTTGCTGTAAAAAAGAATCAGACTCTGAAATATTGTACAATTAGCTTGTGAAGGAAATCAAAAATGCAGGTGGGCATAAATATAGGGATTGGGAATTCAATGTAATGGTTTTTAGTCATCTCCCAGAGTTCTTTCTCTGGGCGTAGCTGGTTCAGTTCATTACTGCTCCATTGGAAATGATTTGGTTGATCTCATTGCTGAGGATGTCCAGGTCCATCAGAACTGGTCATCATATAGTATTGTTGTTGAAGTATATAATGATCTCCTGTGGACCATAGTTTAGACAAGAAGAATAATGACTACATATCTCCCCAGATGACACTATGTAAGAAGAAAAGAAAACTTTCAAACCCATATACCTAAGTCTGAAAACAGTAGTTAAAAAAAGCCAGAACCTTGGAATAGTGACACCCTCCATTCTTACCCCATGGCAGGAATAGAACTAAACTTTAACATAAAATTAACAGTCAAGAAATAGACGGGAAAAAATGAGGATATACCCAAACAAAAGTTGACTATATAAATTTAGTATGATGACAGGGAAAATCAAGAAACCAAGAAGACAATGATGTAAAAAAAAGAATTTTATATGAACTCAACAAAAAATCCTGGAAGAACCAAATAATCATTTTCCAAATCAAATAAGCATAGCAGAGGAAAACTTTGAGCAAAGAAATAAGGACAACAGACAAAAAAGGCAAGTAATAGGCTGGTAAAAGAAGCACAAAAATACTGAAGAAAATAGCATCATATGGCAAAATGAGTACAATATTTCACTAATGGAAATAATTCCTTATAAAGCAGAATTGGATTAATGGGAAAAGAGATATAAAAATCTCACTGTAGAAAATAATTCCTTAAAAATTAAAATTGGGCAGGTGGAAACTAATAACTTCATGAATATCAAGAAACAATAAAACAACAAAAGAAAATGTAGGCTATTTTATTAGAAAAATAATTTACCAGGCAAAGAGATTAAGGAAAGATTATTTAAAAATTTTTGAACTACCTGAAGGCTTTGATAAAATAAAGATCACAGACATCACATTTCGAGAAATAATAAAGGAAAATTGCCTTAATATATTAGAACCATAAGGCAAAATGGAAATTGAAATAATCTAATGATCATTACATGAAAGATACCAAAATGAAAGGACCCCAAAATATCATAACCAAATTCCAGATCTCCCAGATTAAAAAGAACATATTTGAACAAATAGAAAGAGACAATTCAAATATGGTATCTTGATCCTGTGGTCACTTTTTTAAAATTGTTGTTTCATCTCTTTTTATGGTCAGTTTTTAAAAAATGCTGTTTGATCATTTCTGCAGCATATTTTTTGACTTTGAATATTAATTTCCTAGCACAGGAGGAAGAGAAACACTTTTGCAAGCTGTCAACTTTTTCACATTGCTATTTTCATGCCTTGCTCTAAAGGATTGGAATTTCCAAGATTATATGATCTGAGGAAAGGTATGGTCACTCCTCTCCTGATCTGTGTCTTGACTTTATCCATAAAGGGTCCTTGGTCTTTTGGGATTGCAATTGATACTGCTCCTAAGGGATATGGGGATCAGAAGTAATACTGTTCCTAAGGGTAATTATTATCTTATGATTGAAAGTGTTGATCTCTACTATTAAACTATGCTTCAGGCAATGAAGTTGGCAAGTAGCATATATTCTGAGTCTAGTGCTAGCACAGATGTGCCCTGCAATCATTTTCTGTTCAGTTGACAGAGCCCAGGAAAAAAAGAAACTGGAAAACCAATTCTTAGAAGGAAGTACCTGAGTTGAGTTGACTCTTCAAGGAAACTAGAGATTCATGGAAGTGGAGGTGGGAACATAACTGACTGCTGAAGACATAGTAATAGAAATTGGAATGCTGAGATCAAGAAATAGCCAACAGTCGAGTTTAGATGCCAAAGCTTAAAGAGGCATAAAAGGAAATTAATTTACAAAAACATATTAAAATTTGAGGATATTAAAGCCTTTAAGGACCATGACTTGCTTCTGGGATTTGTGGATGAGGAGGCATAGAGAGAAAATGAAGAGCAGCAAGTTTCAATAATACACAGAATTTTAGCATTCACACTAGTGTGAAGCTAACTAGGATCTGTCTATGAATGACTTAGCCTATACACATATGTTTGTGGGTTAGAAAAGGGAATGCTAATAAAGCTATTAAATTTATTGAACTCTATTCAGTACTTATGCATTTTTATTGTATATTTTAATAAATATATTTAGTTTTTGAGCAATATACATGTAAATGAATTAAGAGACAACACCACTAGGCAGTAAGAAAATAAAAGATCCTAGATTTTTTCAGTGAGGACAAAAACTAGGTGAGACAAAAAATTCGGTGAGAATAAAATATAATATTACCATTTATTAGGTACCCACTAGCTATCAAGTACCATGTGAGATTTTAAAAACATGAAGACAAAAGGATATAACATGCTTGGGGAAATTTACATCAAATGTTGTGGTAAAATTGTAACAAATTATATACAAAATTATGCACAATAACTTTTGAGAAAAAGACTAAAATATAGGTGAGGGAAGGCATGGCTTCTAAATGAGATTATACTTAAGCTTTTCTATGAAGAAGTGAGGGATTCTTTGATCCAGCAGGGTTACTACTGGGCTTATATCCCAAAGAGATTATAAAGAAGGGAAAGGAATCTGTATGTGCACGAATATTTGTGGCAGCCCTTTTTGTAGTGGCTAGAAACTGGAAACTTAAGGGATGCCCATCAGTTGGAGAATCGCTGAATAAATTGTGGTATATGAATATTATGGAATATTATTGTTCTGTAAGAAATGACCAACAGGATGATTTCAGAAAGGCCTGGAGAGACTTACACGAACTGATGCTGAGTGAAATGAGCAGGACCAGGAGATCATTATATACTTCAACAACAATACTATATGATGACCAGTTCTGATGGACCTGGACATCCTCAGCAACAAGATCCACCAAATCAGTTCCAATGGAGCACTAATGAAATGAACCAGCTACGCCCAGAGAAAGAACTCTGGGAGATGACTAAAAACCATTACATTGAATTCCCAATCCCTATATTTATGCCCACCTGCATTTTTGATTTCCTTCACAAGCTAATTGTACAATATTTCAGAGTCTGATTCTTTTTGTACAGCAAAATAACGGTTTGGTTATGTATACTTATTGTGTATCTAATTTATATTTTAATATTTAACATCTACTGGTCATCCTGCCATCTGGGGGAGGGTGTGGGGGGTAAGAGGTGAAAAATTGGAACAAGAGGTTTGGCAATTGTTAATGCTGTAAAGTTACCCATGCATATAACCTGTAAATAAAAGGCTATTTAAAAAATGTCAAAGCCAGAGTAAGGGCTTAATAAATATGTATTGATTGACTGAAAAAAAAAAAAAGTGAAGGATTATATGAGGTAACCTTGGAGTGAAAGGACATTCTAAGATTGACAATGGTAGTCTATGAAAAAAGGGGGACAATTGGAAATGGAAAATCATGTTTGCCTAGTCTAATTGTCTAGTTTGGCAGGTGTGTGTAAAACTAATGAGTTATCAGCCTACAAATCCACCCAAAATATAATCACATATTTGAAGTCAGATGAATATCTTGAACTAAAGAACTGGATATGTTTTCTGAGTAGCACATATATATATATTTGCCCTGAAAATGTAATGGAAGGATAGTCGTGATAGTTAAAAGGGAACATGGAAAAAAACCCAAATAGGGGTTTGCCTATCTTGTCCTAAATAGAACCAAAGATGTGATTTCATATTATCTCCAGCCATAATAGTCTACTAATATTATAGTAGCAAAGCCCAATAGTTTAGAACTAGATTCTGTGCTTCATTCTTACAAATACTCTTCTAAGTATTTGTAATGAAGTATTTGTAATGAATGTCAATTCATTAGTAACTGAATCTGTTATATATATACACACATATGTATATGTCAACCCAAACACCTTCCAGAAGAAATTTTAATTGATCCATCATTTACAAATTCTCATTCTGTGTCCTTTTTGGTTTAGAAATCTAAATATTCCTTTAATTTAATTTCCCAAAGTGAAAAATCAAATACAGTCTTGTGCTTTGTTTAGTGACTTGTGTTATACTAATTATTGGAGAAGTTGGCTCTTAGTCTAAGTAATATGGAAATTTGCTCATTACAAATATAGGTAGGATTTTTTTAGTTAACTTTTTGTACTAAAACAATTGTTTTCTTTTTTCCTGATAATTCCTAAAACTTATGGAGTTTGCACTTCTCATAATTTGCTTTCCCTGTAACTAATAAAATAGATATATATCCTCAAAATTAAAGTGGAAAGCATATGGACACATGTATGTATGTATGTGTGTATATATATATATATATATATATATATATGTACACACACAAACATATATTATGTATATATATGTATGTATATATATATATATATTCCTAATATGTGGAAAGGGTAATTAATATTGAAGTTATAACATAGCACAATTAGTCTTTAATAAAAATTCTTATTTCTCATTTAGTCTGTTACTCTGGCATTTTTACTGTAATTATCATAGGTACTAAATTACTGTCAAGGAGCACATTTTATGGACGTTATTTTCAAAGAAGAGATGACATAACATTTTCTCCAAAAGCTTCACTCCAATCCTTATAGTATATTAAGGAATACTGCATAGATTTCTTCTGGATTTCTGGTTTTACTTTGAGAATGAATATAAAATCATTATAGAGATGAACTGTCAAATTTTTATCTATGAGTCACTCACTTGTTGGCTTTCTTCTTTTAATAAAGGCTATAACTTTTAGTAGCCTGTAGGCAATCATGAAAGTAATTTTCTATAGATAAAATAGATTTGAGCAGGGTGAAATCTAAGAAATACAGTATATATAAACCATGGTTACTAACATATGGAAGAGTCAGTGGCATTGATCATGAACTCTGAAGTGGGGAGGGAAACACATCTATTTGACCAGAAGGCAAATGGTACACAGTATCTCAACTTGAGTGTACAAACACTTCATTGTGTTTAGATGTTGAACTATTTAGGAGAAGTAGATATTGATTTAGAATTCAGTGAGAATGATATATTATGATTTTGACCTTTTATTCTGAAATGAATGTTAACAGAAAAACCTAGTTTGAAGAGGTATTATTCAATATCTGTTGCTCCCACTATTAGGAAAGAAAAAGGCAGTTCATTTTTCATATCTTGATGGTAAAATCCAATGTAATTATTACGTAGGCTAGTGGAATAGGAGTGGTAGTATAAAGTCTTCAGATTTTATGTGACTTTTTGGTGTTTGAACATATTTCATGTAAGAATATATACTATGTTAACCATAATATAATGTCTTAAAAGGACCACAAAGTGAAAGAATACTATATATGATTAGACCACCTAGATTTTTTGTGAATTGGTAGATAGTGTCTCTGGTTAGAACAGATATTAGCCTAAAGCATTTCATATTATTATTCATTTCAGACTCTCAGAGAACATCTAATCCAACTTCATTCTTTTTGCATATGAGGAATAAATGAGGTTAAATGAAGTAAATAAAGGTTATACATATAATATTCAAGAGACATAAGAATCAAATTCATTAGATAAAATATCTGGTGATGTTTTCATTATGCACTATTAACTTTAGGATTCAGAAAACTTGCTGACAGAGAGGAAAAGAGGACCAACAAATATGAATGTTACTATCTTTACTAAGTATGAGGTTTTAAAATTCTTCCTTACAGAGAAGGAGAGCTACAATCACTTTGTGGTAGCCTTAGGCTGGGCAATATCTGGGAAAATAGGAGTGAAGAGTCCTTTGATGACTAACTGTCTCCATCTTGTGTCTTAAAGAAGTTGAATATATTAGCCTTAAATTTGGGGCTTAGCTGTATGTACTGTTACCACTTATGTGTGTCCTCAAGCTGTAACTATGTTTGACAAATGATGCATTTTTGTTCAGAGAAGAGGGAGGACTTGATTTGATATCTATGAGAAAAGGAAAAGATTTGGTGAAAATAAGTTTTGCTCAAAATAAGATCTTCAGTAAAATGATACTTTTTTTTCTCATCATATAAGCACTCTTTAGCAGAGGGATTAAGTTACCCATATGCTGAAAAATAGTCAATACTGAGGTATGTTAGCTATTTATATTTCTGTTCAGAAACTACTAATTAAATTGCATCAACAAAATAAGTGAATAACACACATTGAAAAAAGTTGCACAAAGAGCTTTACATGCATAAACCCACTTTTTCTTCACAATAACATTATAAATTTGTCAACTCAATTTTATGCAGGTATTTACTAAGGATCATAAAGTTTACATTCAATTCAAAATGTATTTATGAAATCAGAGTTTTCAGAAGTATATATTGTGCTTTTCATAGGAGTAGGTAGTTCAGAATTCTCACTCACATGGGGCCCAAAAATGAACAAAATTAGACAATCTATGCTAATATGACATAAACACAATAATTTTATTTTATTTTTACATTTCAGGAAAATTTTCAAATCAAACTCAATCTAAGGAAAACTAGCATGGATAATTGATTCCAACTGAATGCAGTATGATGATTAGTACAACATACAAACAGGTGTAGAAACTCAATGTATAGAGTTTACAATCATCAGTGGTAATCAAGAAAGACTTATTTCAGCTGAATTTTGTCATGCTGCTCCTTATGTATTTTAAAATGAATTACATAAGTGCAATTAAAATTATTGTATTAAATTCTTAATTTCATTTCAATAAATTTTTAGCTAAGAAAGTTATTTACATAAATTGTTTCTTGAAAACATGTTTTCTTTTATAAAATCTAAGGAGCATAAATTCATTAATTTGGAAACCAATTTAGGACCTATTATATGCCAAGCATTGTGCTATGAACTGGGAAATTAAAAGACAAAAAAGAAAAATTCCTTTATTGCTAGAAGCTAACAATATACTGAAATTGGTTAAGGTCAGATTGCTTTTAAGTACTGTATGTGAGGCAGGATTCATATCCTGAACCACATGAATTAAAGCCTACTTCTTTTCATTATAGCATAATATTTTTCTGAATTTGGATTCTACCAAGTAACAGTCTACATTCTAACAAATTCTGATATATTGAGAATGTTTTGATGATGGATATAATGATTGGCTTTGATGATAAATTTACTCATCACAAGGTAATTTGTAATAAGTTTAGTACTTATTTATTGTCCATGTATAAAGTATTAATTTCATTTTTATATGGATAAGGCATCTTTTAAATAAATGGAAAATAATAGAAAGCTCCAAAAAAATGAGACTCCCAACTGACTTTCTTCAATTTAATTCAATGTATGCTGATGTGAGATGAAATTTGAAGAAGAAGGGAGATCAGTATTCTTTCAAAGTATTTATGAAGGGGAGAGGTGGGGGAGAGCCAAGATGGCAGAGTAGTCAGGAAACTGCTCAAGGTCTCTTAGTTTCCCTCAAAAATGACATGAAATCAAGCCTCTGAACACAGTCTGATGGAATGAAACCACTCTCTAATTCAAAATACATTGGAAAAAAACTTCAAGAAAAGGTAGTCTCACTAGCGTGAAAAAGGTATTCAGCCTAGGTCAGATAGACTCTGGGAAAGATGGTGAGAGGGGCTTATTCACATGAAATAAGCAACTAAGACACTCAGTCCTGGTTCAGTACAGGAGCAAATGAGCGGGGCTGCTAGTAGCAGCTCAGATGGTAGACACTAAGAAAGAAGACTGTCTCTTGAAAAGAACAGCCAAGCTAACCCCTACAAATAAAAGGGGCCCCTGTGCTCAAAGCTAAGACTCAGAAGTGCATTTGAACCCTAAGAAAGCAACTCCTTTATCCCAGGAGCAGAGCTCAAGCATGAAAGTAAAAAAAAAAAAAAAAAAAAAAAAAAAAAAAGAAAAGGATATTAAAAATAAGAAAAAAAAGGAAATGAGGAAAAAACAGAGAAGAAGCTTGACCATAGAAAGCTACTATGGTGACAGGGAAAACCAAAATACAAACTCAGATGAGGACAGAGTGTCCACAGAATAAATCTCAAAGAGTGAGATGGAATGGTCTCAAAGCTAAAAAGACTTATTAGAAATGATCATAAAAGACTTCAAAAGGCAAATAAGAGAGATTGAAGAAAAATAAGAAAAGAAATAAGGAATTTTATGCATGAGAAAATCAACATTTTGAAAAAGGAAGGGGAAAAATGTCTGAAGAAAACAACTCCTTAAAAAGTAAAATAAACCAAATGGAAAAAGAAATACAAAATATAATTGAAGAAAATCACACACTAAAAACTAGGTCAGGGCAAATGGAAACTAATGACATTATGAGACAAAAAGAATGAGTCAATGAGTCAAACAAACTAAAAGGAATGGAAAAATGGAAGAAAATTCCTCATTGGCAAAACAGTTAACCTGGCCTACCTGTACGCCATGACCAAAAAAAAAAAAAAAAAAAAAAAAAAAAAAAAAAAAAAAAAAAAAAAGAGCTCCTGTATAGCATTCTACATGTGGTAATTAAGGAAAACGGCCCCCAATATTCTAGAAACAAAAGGGAAGTATTCAGAAACCATCAATCACTTCTGGAAAGAGATCCCACAAGGGAAACCTCAAGGAACATTGTTGCAAAACTCCAAAACTATAATCTTAAGGAAAAATTACTTCAAGCTGCCAGATAAAAACAATTCAAACGTCAAGGAGCAATACCTAGATCTAGCAGCTTCTGCAATAAGGGATCTGAGACTGGAATACCATATTCCAGAAGGCAATGGACCTGGGGTTCTAAGCAAGAATTAACTGTCCAGAGGCAGAGCCAAGATGGCAGAGAAGACACACGTGACTTTCTAAGTTCCCCTCATAACCAACTATTTTATCCAGCCTCAGAAATAGCTCTTCACTGCTTAAATTCATGAAGATCAGAAGCATACAACTTACCTGCTGAAGTCAATCTGGAAGATTGCCAGGAAAGGTTTGTCCTGAGGGGCCAGAAACAGACCAGAGCAGGCAGGGAGAGGCTAGCTTCCTGAGAAGACCAGGGGCGGGGGTGATCTCTGTGTCTAGAGAAGTTATAGAGACCACTCTGCTATAGGCTAACTGCTCTGCCTTGATTACAAAGAAGTAAACTGGCAGAGAAATTAAAGCCTGGAACAGAGGGTACTCTAAAAAAACACCAGAACTTAACACTGGCTGTAGCTACTCAAACCTGGAAGTGACTCAGGAGACTGAAACTGCATCATTTTTTGTGGGGGCAGTTACAAACCCACAAGGCAGGGGGGCACAGACTGGGCAGCCTCTAATCAGCACAGTGGGGGGCTCGGCCTGGGGCAATAGAACTTCCCCAATAGGACTGTGCTTCCCATAGCAGAGACACTTCTGGTCCCTACAAATCCATTCACTGCTCAACTGCTAATACCCACAGCCCCAGGGCAGGATTTGGCTTGCCATAGTGAAACTCTCACTGCTCAGCATCTAGTCCCAGGACAGTCATTATCTCACACAGCAGGGGTTCTTTGCTGGGCACTTTCCCAGCTCTGCCCTGCAGGCCTGGTTACTTCCAGGTGGGGAACTCTTTCCCAGGGCACTCCAGTACCTTTTTGCAGCCGGCTAGCAGGAAAGCTACCTGCCCATACACCTCTCACTGCTCTGTAGAGGAAGCTGGTAACCTCCTGTCCCTGAAGGCAGACCCTAAAAGCTTTAACAAAATGAATAAGGAAATCAAAGGGACAATTGATAGTTTCTACTCAGAAAGAGAACAGCTTTTCAACCCTGAAGAGACTAATAGCAGACAGTCTCCAGACAATTCTTGGTCCCCAATACAAAAGGCTCTCCTAGAAGAGACTATTAAAAACCTTAAAATAGAACTAGAAGAAAAACAGGGAAAGGAAAGAGAAGCTATACAAGAGAGTACAGAAAAGACATATAACTCACTAAAAGAAAAGTCTGACAAAGTGGAAAAAGAAAACAACTACCTGAAATGTGAACTGGAAAAGGTAAAAAACTCCCAAGAAGTGCAGGGAAACAGAATTTGTGAACTGGAGAAAGAAAATAACTCACTAAAAAAAAAAAAGAAAATAGTGAAATGGAAAAAAAAATTCCATAGAGCAAAATGACTCATTTAAAAACTCAATCAGACATATACAAAAAGAAGTAAAAAAAGCTAATGAAGAAAATAACACACTAAAAATCAGAACTGAACAAATAGAAATGACTGACGCATTGAGACAGGAAGAATCAGTCAAGCAAAACCAAAAAAAAATGAAAGATTGGGAAAAAATGTCAAATATTTACTTGAAAAAAACAACGGACCTGGAAAATAGATCAAGGAGAGAAAACCTAAGGATCATCGGACTACCCGAAAATTATGATGCTATATAAATGCTATATAAATTATTTGATAAAATAGGGAATGAAGGAGTCCTACCAAACTCCTTCTATGACACAGACATGGTACTGATACCTAAACCAGGTAGGCTGAAAACAGAGAAAGAAAATTATAGACCAATCTCCCTAATGAATATTGATGCTACAATCTTAAATAAAATATTACCAAAAAGACTACAAAAATCATCCCCAGGATAATTCACCATGATCAAGTAAGATTTATACCAGGAATGCAGGGCTGGTTCAATATTAGGAAAACTATCAGCATAATTGGCCATATTAATAACCAAATTAACAAAAACCATATGATCATCTCAATAGGTGCAGAAAAAGCATTTGATAAAATCCAACATCTATTCCTATTAAAAACACTTGAGAGTATAGGAATAAATGGACTTTTCCTTAAAATAATCAGCAGCATCTATTTAAAACCAGCAGTAAGCATCATATGTAATGGGGACAAACTGCAACCATTCCCAATAAGATCAAGAGTGAAACAAGGTTGCCCACTATCATCATTACTATTTAATATTGTATTAGAAATGCTAGCTTTGGCAATTAGAGTTGAGAAAGAGATTAAAGGAATTAGAGCAGGCAATGAGGAAACCATATTATCACTCTTTGCTGATGATATGATGGTATACTTAGAGAACCCCAGAGATTCTACTATAAAGTTATTAGAAATAATTCACAGTTTTAGCAAAGTTGCTGGTTATAAAATAAACCCACATAAGTCATCAGCATTCTTATATATCACTAACAAAATCCAACAATCAGAGTTACAAAGAGAAATCACATTTAAAGTAACTATTGATAGTATGAAATATTTAGGAATCTATCTGCCAAGGGAAAATCAGAAACTTTATGAGCAAAACTACAAAATACTTTCCACACAAATTAAGTCTGATCTAACCAACTGGAAAAATATTAAATGCTCTTGGAATGGGCAAGCAAATACAATAAAGATGACAATACTTCCTAAACTAATCTATTTATTTAGCACTATACCAATCAGACTTCCCAAAAACTATTTTGATGACCTAGAAAAAATAACAACCAAGTTCATATGGAAAAACAAAAGGTCAAGAATTTCAAGGGAATTAATGAAAGAAATATCAAATGAATGTGGCCTATCTGTACCAGATCTAAAATTATATTATAAGGCAGCAGTTACTAAAACTTTCTGGTATTGGCTAAGAAATAGACTAGTTGATCAATGGAATAGGTTATGTTCAAAGGACAAAACAGCCAATAACTTTAATTATCTAGTGTTTGACAAACCCAAAGACCCAGTTTTGGGGATAAGAATGCATTATTTGACAAAAATTGCTGGGAAAACTGGAAATTAGTATGGCAGAAACTAGGCATTGACCCACACTTAACACCGTACACCAAGATAAGGTCAAAATGGGTTCATGATCTAGGCATAAAGAATGAGATCATAAATAAATTGGAAGAGCAGAGGATAGTTTACTTCTCAGACTTATGCAAAAGGAAGGAATTTATGACCAAAGAAGAACTAGAAATCACTATTGACTACAAAATTGAAAATTTTGATTATATCAAATTGAAAAGTTTTTGTACAAACAAAACTAATGCAGGCAAGATTGGAAGGGAAACAATAAACTGGGAAAACATTTTTACAGTCAAAAGTTCTTATAAAGCCTTCATTTCCAAAATATATAGAGCATTGACTCTAATTTAGAAGAAATCAAGCCATTCTCCAATTGATAAACGGTCAAAGGATATGAACAGACAATTTTCAGATGATGAAATTAAAACTATTACTACTCATATGAAAGAGTGTTCCAAATCACTATTGATCAGAGAAATGCAAATTAAGACAATTCTGAGATACCACTATACACCTGTCAGATTGGCCAGAATGACAGGGAAAGATAATGCAGAATGTTGGAGGGGACGTGGGAAAACAGGGACACTGATACATTGTTGGTGGAATTGTGAACACATCCAGCCATTCTGGAGAGCAATTTGGAACTATGCCCAAAAAGTTATCAAACTGTGCATACCCTTTGATCCAGAAGTGTCTCTACTGGGCTTATACCCCAAAGAGATACTAAAAAAGGGAAAGGGACCTGTATGTGCCAAAATGTTTGTGGCAGCCCTGTTTGTAGTGGCCAGAATCTGGAAAATAAATGGATATCCATCAATTGGAGAATAGTTGAGTAAATTGTGGTATATGAATGTTATGGGATATTATTGTTCTGTAAGAAATGACCAACAGGACGAATACAAAGAGGATTGGCAAGACTTACATGAACTGATGCTGAGCGAAATGAGCAGAACCAGGAAATCATTATATACCTCAACAACAATACTGTATGAGGATGTATTCTGATGGAAGCGGATTTCTTCGACAAAGACATGATCTAACTTAGTTTCAATTGATTAAGGATGGACAGTAGCAGCTACACCCAAAGAAAGAACACTAGGAAATGAATGTAAACTGCTTGCATTTTTGTTCTTCTTATCAGGTTATTTATACCTTCTAAATCCAATTCTCCCTGAGTAACAAAAAAGCTGTTCGGTTTTGCACACATATATTGTATCCAAGATGTACTGTAATCTATTTAACATGTATAGGACTGCTTGCCATCTCGGGGAGAGGGTGGAGGGAGGGAGGGGAAAAATCGGAACAGAAGTGAGTGCAAGGGATAATGTTGTAAAAAATACCCTGGCCTGGGTTCTGTCAATAAATAATTATTTAAAAAAATAAAAAAAAATAAAATGAAAGTCTAAATCTGAAGAAAAAAAAAGAATTAACTGTCCAGCAAGAATCAGCATCATTTTTCAGGAGAGGAGATGGAGCTTCAATTAAGTGAGAAACTTTCAATCATTTATATTGAAAAAAAGAAGAACTAGAAAATCTAATCTAAAAGCACAGGACTCATGAGATCCATAAAAAGGTAAACAGGGGAAATACATTTAAAGGTTAAACTGTTTACATCCCTACATAAGAAAACAATATCTGTAACTCTTGAGAAGTGTATCTGTCACTGGGCAGACAGAAAGGGGGCATCATATGGATTGAGGGTGTAATTTGATGTGATGTGATTGGATTTCAAGAGGAAAAAAAAGCATTAAAGTGTGGGAAAAAGGTTTGTTCTGGGAAAAGAGGGAAGGGAACCATATAATATGACAATTAGTTCATATGAAGAGGTGCAAAAGACCTATTACAATTGAAGGAAAGAAAGGAGAGGGGATTTTTATAGCCAGTCTGATAAAGGCGTCTTTTCTAAAACATACAAAGAACTGTGTCAAATTTATAAGAATACATACAAATCATTCTGTAATTGATAAATAGGTCAAAGAATATGAAAAAAAATTTTCAGATGACAAAATTAAAGTCATCTATAGTCATATAGAAAATGTTCTCAATAACCATTGACTGGAGAAATGCAAATTAAAACAATTCTGAGGTATAATCTCACACCTCACTGATATGCTAAGATGACACGAAAAGACTATAATAAATGTTGGAGGGGATGTGGGAAAACTGGGACACTAATACACTGTTGGTGGAGTTGTGAAATGGTCCACTGTTTCTGGAGAGCAATTTGGAATGATGCCCAATGGGCTATAAAACTGTATATCTCCTTTTGCTCAACATGGCTTACAGGGTCTATTTTCCAAGGAAATCATAAAGAAGGGGGAAAGATCCACATGTGCAATAATATTAGTATCAGTTCCTTTTGTGGTAGCAAAGAATTTAGAAAAGGAGTAGCAGCCCATCAATTGGAAAATGCCTGAATCAATTGTATATAATATGTAATATATGTTTATTATATACTATATAATATAATAATAAATAACAAATACTATCATTTATTATTTCTATTAATTTGACTTTTTTGTATTCTAGAATTTAAATAAGAATATTTCTCAAGAAAACAAATAACAAGACCTAGAAGATAGAAACCTGGCCTCGTAACCATAAAGCTATAATATTCATATTTTTAAAATCTTTGACAATCACTGCATGGTTGATCAGGTTGACCTGCATAGTTTTCTTTCTCTCTCTCTCTTTCTCTCTCAATACATATGTGGTTCATCGGCTTTAGTTCCTTTCTTAAATGTATATTGTAAGCATAAATATAACCAGGCTTGTAGAAACCTCACTTTTTATGCCAGCCATCTTTAGCTATTATGTCTGTATTAAATCACTGTCTGGTACTTTGTGTGTGATAGAGAAAGGTAAGGTTCTAGATTAGCAGCATTCTGACACTTTTCACTTCAGGATTCCTAAATAAAGTTTACATTCAATTGCAAAGGCAAAACATTGTAATATCCTCCTTTAAATCACTCTTTTTCATTTCAGTTTCAGGAGTCTAAGCTTAATTAATCTACTTATTTTAGGTTGACGGTAGGAAAGGATGCTATAAGGAACTTCTGTAGAAAAGAGGAATCCAAATAAGGGGCTTTTCACAAGTTTATGTACTTGTCTTTTCTTTTAATTTGGGAAAATGGAGACTGGTAGTAGAGGCTTGCTGAATGAACATGGAAGAAGAGTTCATTACATAGTAAGGATTTTATATTGTGAAGGTTTATATTTTTGGTATGTGTATACAGATTCAATTACTTTACATCTATAAGATAATTGTTTTTTTTTTTCCTTTGGGAATGGAAAAAGAAGAACATTTTAGAGCTTAATTATTTTGTACAGTAAAATAATCATGTGATTCTGTTATTGTCTGTTTCTATTTTTAAACTTCTATAGGGCAATGGAGACAATGTAGGCAAGAATCATTTTGGTTGAGAAGGAGTGTTGATGGAAAGAAGTCATATACATATTTATCTATCTATGTTATACATATAAAATCATAGAATTTTCAAAGTGTAAAAGTAAGTAGCTAAGAACATTAAAGTTTCAGACAAGGTGCAATAGAATTATATCCTCTGGAAAAGATATTGAATAATGCAAATGCAAATCTTCAATTCTCTGGGGTCCTTCTGGGAGAAATTCTTTGCTTCATAAAAAAGACAAAGGAGACAAAATATATTGTAAATGCATAGAATATTTGGGGGCTGTTATTTTGGTCATAATTTGGAATTTCTGTCAAAATGAAGTATAAGAAAAGCCAAAGCTCCAATAAGTTATGAAAATAAATGGCAGGTAGAGGAAGGAATAGAATTGAAAAGATACTAAAGAAAAGTTGAAGTAAGCCATTCTCTCAAAGGATGAAAGGAGGCACACATAGAGAAAAGAGAAGGATCTTTTGCCTCTGAGAGAGGTAGCAATTTCAGAAAAAAAGATATGTTTCAAAAGTCTGATAATGAAGATATGCAAACAGATTGAGCATATACACTGAGGGAGATTGAGGAAGAAATGATGACATACATTGTGAGCTTGAGTAAGTAGGAGGATTGTGGTAGACTTGATTATGATGAGGAAACTCAGAAAAGAGGATGGTTTGGGGGGAAATATAATAAGTTAAATTTGTATAACTTTTTTGGGGTTCAATTTTACGTGCAATTCTTTGAACATATTTCAATATTTGCCATGATGTGCAAAAAATCAGATCAAAAGGGGAAAAAAAAACTATGGTAAAAAAAAACAAGAAACAGACAAAGGTGAGAGTACTATGCTTCTATCTATATTCAGTCTTCATAATTCTCTCTCTGGCTATGGATGACTCTTTCCATGACAAGCATATTAGAATTTTTTTGAATTACCTTATTGTTGAAAAGAGCCAAGTCTGTCACCATTGATGATCTTATAATCTTGTTGTTACTGTGCATAATATTCTCTTGATTCTGCACACTTCACTCAGCATTAATTCATGTAAATCTAGATTTTTCTGAAAAAAGTCTGCTCATGATTGCTTATAGAAGGATAATATTCTATGGCATTCATATACCATAACTTATTCAGCCATTCTCCAATTGATGGGTATCCATTCAATTTCCAATTTATCACCACTACAAAAAGACATTTTTTCACATATGGATCATTTTCCTTCTTTTATGATCTGTTTGGGATACAGAGCCAATAGTGACACTGTTGGATCAAAGGGTATGTATAGTTTTATAGCCATTTGGGGATAGTTTAAATTTGGATAATATTTAGAACAAGATTTCTATGAGACATCCATTTTTATATGACTAAGAGGCAGTTGGAGATGTGATAAGAAAATTCAAGAGAGAGATTAGGCATGTATAAATACATCAACAAATCATCTGCCTAGAGATGATAATCTAGTCCTTTGGATTTGATGACAATGATAAATAATATCATAAGAAAAGAGATAACTGTCAAGAATAGAAACTTTGGGAACAACCATAATTAAATGTAGATGTGATCTGGATGAAAATCCAGAAATGGAGAGGGAAAGGAAGTTACAGAACAGGCAGGAGGAAAACCAGAGAGGCAGCATCATGAAAATGTATGATGATTAGGTTACAAAAGAGAAGAAAAAAATTAACAGTGTCAAAGGATACAGAGTAGTCAAGAAGAATGGGGATTCAGAAAAGGCCAAATGGATTTTCCAGTTAAGAGATCACTTGATAATGTGATAGAGATTGGTTTCAGTTGAATGATGACATCAGAAACTAAAGTGTTGAGAATTAAGAAAAGAAGAAAAAGAAATACAAGTGGGAAAAAAGAAAGTAAAGGTACCAGGTGTCTGGATCAAGCCTTCTAGAAAGGAGATATTAAATGTATCACCTGATTGTTCCTTGCTGAAGGACTTTTAAGTTTATATTATTTGTAATTGCATTTCTGAGGGCATTTTATACTATTGTAGCAGGGACTGAATATTTTATTTGTTAGGGCAAAATGCTACCTTAAATACTCTCCCAAAATATTCCTTATATGCGCAATTCAAAAATTACTGATATCTTTAAATATTTAAGAACATAAGTATCCTTGTTCAACCACCCTCAGATTATTAATGTCAAATGAAGCATAAAACATGATGTATGTAAAAAAACCTAGGAAGATCAGAAGGAAAAAAGCCTCCTAACCCTTTTCACTACAGAAATCTTTTCCAGGGATTGCACATAATAGAAGGTAAAGGCATCACTTGACTGAAATTGAAAATTAAAGAAAAAATTTAAAAATTCAGCTTTTGCATTTTGGTGAAAAACAGATATAATTTTCAATATCACTTTAATCCTGACTATATAGCACATATTTTTCTACTGCTATCAAATTGCAAAGTTTTTCAGGACAGAGCAGGATGAGTGGGTGACAGTCTTAACATAGGGAATGCAGTTTTCCTTGAAAATACAACTATGAAATTAATTAACCAATTTTAATTTATCCTAATAAATTCTAATAATTTTATAATAAAAATGTTCATTTAATTCAATGATGTTATGACTTCATCAGATACCATTCATATTCATGAGTATCAATTTGCATATGCAATTCTTAGTCTTTGCAGCACTTATTGTGATATGTTATCTAAATTACTAGCTCCAGCTTTCAATAAATGTTTTAAGAGTATAGCAATTGGCTATGATGTGTCAATGAGCTCAGACAAAGAAATAAAAATACTTTTAGAAGTCTAATTAAAGCAGTTCTCCTAAGGGATTCTTAGTATGTGTCTCTATCAGGGAGATCCCTTTATCTCAAGGTGCTCCACAATATTTGCTGCCTTGATAGTTTTAGAAGAATATTTAGTCATTGTACTTGCAGATTATTTCACTCCTTTGGTAAATTAAAAAATGTTTCTTAGGAGATCCCCTTTGTTTGGTAATAATAAATAAGGACACTTTATTCTTTCTGTTCAAATATTGGCTTGTGTGATAAAAGGGAAAATTGGTAGCAGATAAAAGTCTATTTTTGTGGATGCTAAGAATTAAATGTTCAATTAATTATAATTTTAGGGAAGATCTGTGTAAAAAAATTCATGCTATTATTTTAAGAAGCAAGCAACTACATTCTTATTTTCTCCTAACAATTGCTGCTATCCAGAAGTTAAAAAAAAAATTTCTTGGGATCTCTCTTGTGCTTCTTCACAAGGAATATTGAAGAAGTCTGAATGGATAGTTAGCATATAAAGGATTTTTTATTATTATTTAAAATAAATAGAAAAAGAAAAAAGAAAAATGCAATAATGCATTACCATTTCAAGAAAGCATAAATAATAAAAATGCATTTATTCAAAACTGTCCATTGTTTTCTTAGTTTCCTTTTAGATTTTCTTTTGTTCCTGCCATTAGCTTTTTACTTTATTTTTTTTCCCCTTTTTTCTTCCTCTCCACCTCTCCCAAGAAGGCTACAGTTAGGCATGAATTTATTTGTTTTTATATGTTTTTCTATATCTCTCTATATCTACACACATGAACACACACACATATACATACACATATATGTATTCCTTTTTTCCTATACCTGCTAGCTCTTCTACTATACTTCTACCTGCTAACTTGCCTTTCTATTATTTATTACATCTCACCTAATCCCAAAAATCTCTCTCACATCTTCTTCCCACACCATTTTCCTTTCCCTGTATGTTTTCCATTAATCTATATATTTTATCTCACTCCTATTAATCTATATTCGGTATCTTGCCTTATCCTATTTCCCCTTCCCCATATTTCTATATAAATTTTGGAGGGTGCTATCATTTTCTTGGTATATATACATGTTTATATGCATACACACACACACAATTTCGCTCTTTAACCAGGTCTGATTTAAGTAGGATTTCAGAACTACCAACCCTCCTTTCCAATCTAATTCCTGTGTGCAATTCTTGCTTTCTCAGCTCATTTGTATAGTATAATTACTCTTTTTACCTTTTTATATGTGGTTTTTATTTAAAAATATTTAATTAAAAAAACAGAGTAATAAAAAAAGGAAAAAAATAGAAAAGAATATAAAACAAAATAATGCAAAATAAAACAGAATATTGGCATGTGCCCAGAAGAACATCAGGGATTCAAAATATATAACAATAAATTACCAGATCAAAAAAGTATGTACATTACTAAAAGAAATTATATTCATGAACATTCATTTTTCATTACTTCCTCATAATTGTTCTTTCATTCTTTCCTGCGCACCTTGTTTACTTTATTATTTTCCCCATTTTGTCCCTCCATTCTACCCCCAACAAGCTACAGTTAAGAAAAGACATTAAGTATACATACGTAGTTATATACACACATATACACACACCCATACATGCTCCATTTGAATAAACATGTCTTTGTTTATTCCAGCTGCCTCTTAAATGAAATTTTGCTCATAACTTGCCTTGCTATTGCTTATCCTCTCCCTACTCAAAGATTCCTCTCTTGTCTTCTTCCCTCACCCTTTGCTTCCCCATCTGTCCGTCCTTCCCCCATTATTTCTCTACTGATTTTGGAAGATTCTATATTGCCTATTGGTATTTAATGAATCCCATTTTTGATGTGAGTAGGTTTAAGAATAACAAGCCCTCTTTCCCTCTCTAATGCCTCTGTGTCTATTTTTCCTCTGCACCTCATTTGTATAACATGATTACTGTTTTAACCTTAACTATGCCAATCTTTCTTTTGAGCTACCCTATTACTGATGTAAATTTTAAACATATAATAGACCTATATAAAAATATAAAAGGTTGATTTATGTTATTTGTCCATGTTAACTTCCTTAAAATTTATCTTTCTTGTTGGCTCTTATATGTTAAATTTTCTGTTAAATTTGGGGTTAGTTGATTTAAATTCCTGAAAATCTGCAAGTTCATTGAATGTCCATTTTTTTGTCATTCAAAATTATAGATAATTCTGTTGGATATGATATTTTTGGCTGCAGGATTATTTTCTGATTGTCAATAGATATAATTCCTGGATTTACAATCCTCTATTGTAGCTGCAGGTAAGTCTTGTACAATTCTAATTGTAGCTCTAGTGTATTTGAGGTTTTTTTTTTATGTTTGTTGCAAAATTTTACCTCTGATTTGGGTTTTTTTGAAATTTAGCAATAATATTCCTGTGTTGCATAAGGATCTCTTTGTGATGATTATTGGTGGATTTTTTTTTTTTCCATTTCTACTTTCCCTTCATGTTTTATCACTCTATGAGAATTTTCTTGGGTTATTTCCTGAATTATTGAGGCAAGATTCTCTTTTTGGTCAGAACTTTCTGGGGGTCCAATTATTCTTATATTTTCTCTTCTTGATCTGTTCTCCAGATCTGTCATTTTTCTTATGTTTCACATTCTGTTCTATTTTCTTTCTTTCTTTTTTTTTTTTTTTTTTTTTTTTTTGTAATCAGTACTGTTATTTCTTGGATTCTTATAGCTTCACTGACTTCTCCTTGCCCAATTCTAATTTAAAAAAAAAATTATCTTTGAGATTCTGTACCTCTTTTTCTAGTTGATTAACTTTTTTTCATAATTTTTTGGATGGTTTTTATTTTTCTTTTTTGTCTTTCCTCAAAGTCTCTTGTTTGATTTTTAAATCATTTTCAAGTTGTTCTGTAAGTTTACTTTGAGTAGGGAGTCACTTCACTTTACTCTTTGGGGTAGAAGTTTTTTTTTTTTTTTCTTTTTTAAACAAAATGTCTTTCTCTGAAGAAGAACCCTGGTCTTGCCTGTCCCCATAATATGTTTCAGTGGTGGGGTT
Organism: Sarcophilus harrisii; assembly: GCF_902635505.1. NCBI lineage: Eukaryota > Metazoa > Chordata > Mammalia > Dasyuromorphia > Dasyuridae > Sarcophilus > Sarcophilus harrisii. The sequence goes on from NC_045429.1 coordinate 242,761,767, forward strand.
CTTTCTTCTTTACCAGTTTTTTTTTTTTAATAAAGAGTATTAATGTAATTAATTACAGTAATGCAATGTAATTTAACAAGAGTATTAATAAGGGTAACTAATGTAATTAATGAAGTGGGAGAATGCTGTCTCTAACTTCCTTATAGGAACCCCAAACCAAGCGCTCAATCCTCCTGCTAGTATCCATAGCCAACAATGTCCCTGCCCCACTGCCTTGGCCTTCACCTAGTGGTGGTTCCTTCTCATCTGTGTCTCAGCAACCTAGCTGGTCTTAGAGTTCCCAATTAGCCAAGGTTTACTCAGTTTTCCTGGACTTAAACCCTGACTCCATAAACAATCTGGGAAGTGAAAATCTCTATTATTCCTGCAAAGGCTCCAGTCACACATTTCCAGCTTAAGGAATCCCCATGAGATTTCTGCAGGTAACCTAGAGGTGTTTGCTCATCAGACATGTTACTCACCAGCCCATGGTATTTCTTCAGATCTTTTTGGGTTGTATCAAGACAACTCCTTTTTTGCCCCAAGACTTCTAGATTTTTCACCAGCCTATGTTTGTTCTGTGGTGTAAATTTGTTCTGTTTGTGAGGAAAATCTGGATAAGTGTTGAACGAGATATTGGAAAACTGGGACACCAATACATAGTTGGTGGAGTTGTGAAATGGTCCAATCATCTTGGAGAGCAATTTAGAATTATGCCCAAAGGGCTGTAGAACTGTGCATGCTCTTTGATTCAGCAGTGCCAGTATGATATCTGAATCACAAAGAAATCATAAAAGTGGGAAAAGAATCCACAAGAACAAAACTTTTGCTGGATATGACATGGCTGCAGGCCTATCTCTTTTGATTGTTGGAAGATATGATTCCAGGACCTGCAGCCTTTTATTCCAGCTGCTGATAACTTGTACAATTCTGATTCTAGCTGTAGTGTATTTGAATCATGTGTGTGTGTGTGTGTGTGTGTGTGTGTGTGAATTTTGTGTTGGCAAAAAATTGGAAAATGAGTAAATTCCCATTGTTTGGGGAATGGCTGAATAAGTTATGGTATATAAAAATAACATTATCAATCTATAAAAAAAGATGAACAAGTTGGTTTTAGAAAGGCCTGGAAAGATTTACATGAATTAATGCTGAGTGAAACAAGCAGGATAAGGAAAACATTGTACATAGTAATAACAAGATTTTGTAATAATTAACTAAGATGGATTTGTTCTTTTTCAATGGTTCAGTAAGACAATACCAATAAACTTTGGATGTAAAATGCCATCTGCATCCAGAAAGAGAACTATGGATACTGAATATAAATCAATATATGCTATATTCACACTTTTTTTTTTCTTTTTTTCCTCTCATTTTACCCTTTTGTTTGAATTTTTTTCTCTCAACATGACTTCTTATGGCTGCTAGTGGCTGCTTGTAAAGTCTGGGCTAGCTCCCTGGAGGCCTCAGGGACAGTCAGAATCAAGATAAGTAAAATCCTTGGTGTTTAGGGAGAGAAGTGAAGGAGACAGACAAAATTGCCAAGAGGCTCCTGGATTCTCTAGTCCAAAGTCATCAACCTCTCCTCCTTGTCATGTGACCAAGTGAAGTCTGGCTTGTTTTACCCCACCCTCTAATTCTTGCTATTATCCATATACACCAAACATTGAGTAAGCACTGAATAGTAAGAAAGGGCATATTTCCAGACATATACTAATAGAGTCATTGTCTCATATCAAAAGGTAATTAGCCTTAAGTGCTCTGTTGTCTGATTCAAACACACCTTTTAACTGTTTCAGCCATTTACCTCTCCTGCTTTCTTTTGTTTTAGAACACAAGTGGTTACTCTATCCCTGACTTCTCAGGGAGGTGAGAACCCCAAAAAGAAGGTGATCATACCCTCCCTGACTTCTCAGGAAAGGAGGTGAAAACACCATAAAGGAGGTGATCACGCCCCTCCTGACTTCTCAAGAAGGGAGATGAAAAACACCAAAGGAAAGTGGAGAGTCCAGTCAGATATTGTTACCAGATTTCTGGACTGAAGGATCTGAGTAGAAACAGGTATGCACAAACCCATCAGCATGAGAGGTATAACACAAGAACATAGCAATAAAACATAGGCTAGCAGTGATGACTCTCCCCACAGCTGGTGCAGGCTCAATGTGGTGTAACAAACATGAATTGTACATGAAAGTAGTGATATAACAAACAATATGAATCAACATGGAGAGAGAACACTAGAAGGTTTCAAGAAGTTCCTAGAGAGTGGTGGATTAGATGGGGCAGGGGATGATGATGATCTAGAAGACTTAGAAGAAGATGAAGAGCCAGATATGGAAGAAGATGATGATCAAGTAGCTCCAAAAGATGAACTGTAAAGAGAAATAAGCTGACATATCCCAAAAAACAAGACACTGCATTATGGGCTGCTTCAACCAAGCAGCAAATGAATCTGGAAACTTGAAAGATTCACAACTGAAGAAGAGTGTTCATTGAAAATCCAGGGAGTTTTTTTTTTCAATAATACTTCATTCTAACATGTATATAAATTCAAATGTCCTCTCCTTTTTGCTTTTCAATTTTTGAAAAGTGAGTTACCTTTAACATCCCAAATCATTTGGTGAGCCTCCTGTTCTTTTAGGGAAAGGGGTGAGGGAAGTGATGTTTTTTTTTTTGGTACAATTTTTTTTTTTTTTTTGTCACACGTGGTTTTTTGTTTGAAGTGGGTTGTAAAAAGTTAAAAGCATGATTACATCATTACTAACCATTTTAGTGTCTGCCACACTCATATCTCCCATGGAAATTCTTGTCATCCCTTTTTTTTTTTAAATCCTGCCTGTAGGGTTTTTAAACATATTTGATAATTCAACATGTCAGAGTGTCAGATGGCAGTGTCACTCAACCTTTTCCTTTTCTAGAAGTCCTAGAAGGAGAGTATGTAAATAACAATCACACATATGCCTCCTTCAGGAGTCAAGATATAGTCCAAAACCAATCTATTGTCCATTACTTCAGGAAATCCAATGATCTCTACAAGGTTTTGAAGTGCTACAATGGTCTTTTATTGTGTTAGGGAATACAATGATTCCTGCAGATTTTGAAGTCCTGCAATAGTTTCTTCATGTTTCAGGGATTCCAATGATTCCTGAAGGTTTTGAAGTCCAACAATTTTTGATGTCCATGAGTCAGCTTCCATAACTGCCATGATCTTTCACTTTTTCAGTGGTGGGCACAGTCAATGATGGAACCACCCAATGTTTCTTGGGTCTTCTCCTTCATTTCAAGGGTCTATGCTCCATCTCTCTCCAATGGACAAGGCAAATATGGCTCATTGGCACCCATCTGATTCCTTCTCCATCTGTAGAGATACAAGCAAACCCTCACCCCCAAGCAGTTAACCTATCTGGACCCTTCCATACATCACTTTCTGGATCTCTCCACATCACCTGGTGATTATCTAAAGATAGTGGAGCTGCTTGCACTGGACACTGTTCTTCCTGTGGGTTATAAAATCTGTGTGTCAGAGCCAGTGTATCTTTGTCAAAAATCAAGAAGTTAATAATATAGAGAGCTGAATTTAGAAGTTCTCTAGGGTTACCTATGGCTCTCCCTTTCTTTTGTTTCTTTTGTAGATATTATCTACACATTCCCCAGTTTCCCACATCAGTGTGTGGGACAAAGATGGACACTGTTTTGTAAGTGATCTCAGGAGGTGAAATGGTCAAGCCTACCTACTGTGCCTGGAGGCAAGGGATCCATAGGCTGGAGAGGAACAGATTTCACCTCTCCGGGGGATATCTCAGTTGTCCCAGATGCATATAACACTATTCTCCCCAATTGTAATCCCTTTTCCCATCATATTGCTTCCTGGATGATTGGTCATGTCTGGGTATTGAGCTTCTAAAGGCTCTCTGGATGTAGTATTGGCTGCCATCATGCCCCAAGTTTTTTTTTTTGCCTTGGGCCTTGGGGATGGGCCCTTCATCCCATTTCCCTGAATCAGTCTACATTCTGATGCCCAATGGTATCCTCTGTTGCATTTTGAAAATGGATTTTTGGGTCTTGTTCTCTCACCCTGTTTTCTCACTCTGTCTCTATGCCAACATTGAGCTTTCAGATACTCTACTTTACCACAGTGAAAACAGACAAGTCTCTCTGGAAGTCCTTTGCCAAAAGGGAATCTGTCTTCCCATGTTGTGATCTTGAGAAGTCTGCATCATAGCCTGGGTATAAAAGGCATTTGTGCCCCCTGTGGCACAGCATCTTATGATCTCATCTAAAGGAGCATCCTTGTGCTGTCCTAGTATAATTCTTCTACAAACCTCATTAGCATTTTCTTTAGCAAGTTGCCTTATCACAATTTCTGTTGTTGCATTTTCACCAATAGTTCATATGAAAGCTGTCTGAGAACATCCCACAAAATCAGCAAAGGGTTCATTTGTCCTTTGTGCTATTTTCGTGAAGGCCTCTCCTTTGTCCTGTTTACCTGGGATAAAACCCCATGCTTTGATAGCAGCAAAAACAATGTGCTCATATGCTGCTATGGGGTAATTAATCTGTATTGAAGTGTCTGCATAAGAACTTACACCTGTTAGTTGGTCATAGGTGATTGGAGTATTAACTCCACCTTGACTATTTCATTGGGCTTGTATCCTGCAAAGCTCAGTATATTCAGAAAGCCACAACAAGTTTTGTCCAGGTTCTAAGCATGTTCTTGCTATAGATTTCCAGTTACTAGTGGTTAAAATTTCATAAGCCAAATTCTGTAATAACAGCTTAATATATGATGATGTAGCCCCATAAAGAGTGTAAGCTTTTTTTAAGTCTTTGATTATTTCTAGCTCAAAAGGAGTGTATCTTATACTTTCTTGACCAGAAGAGTTAAACTGTTGAATTACAGGATACATTTCTATTTTCAAATCAGCTGTATTCTGCTCTTCCTCTGTGACTTTAAGTAGTGCCTTTTGCAATTTAGTCATAGGAGGCGATGAATGCTGCCCTCCCACTCCTCCTTCCTCCACCAGGGAAGATGAAGTTGATGATGGGTGGGGAGTCAAGAGTCTGCAATGTTATAAGTGGAGTTGAAACTGGGGTGTGATAGTGAGAATCACCATGCCCTTCAAGTTCACTTAAGTGCTCATGCCCTCTGGCACTATTACCATTTATCTGTCCTTTGTCTTCCTCTTTTTCTTCACACTTCCTCATCTGGCTGTTCTTAAAACTTGTCTTTTTTCTATAATTTGCAGAATTCTTTAAGGCCAATTGTATTAAGTTGTACATATAGAATGTTTCCTTGGAAATTGAATCAGGACTATTATCATGGTAAGATTCACATAGTTGATCTCATACTAGTATCCAATTTTCTGTCTGTATTTCTTCTTCCTTGAAGAACTAGAGGGACATGCATGCTAATGTATCCACAACTCCATCAATCTGCTCCCAAGTTGCAATCAAACCCTGTCTCTTTGTCTGAGTATGCTTCCTTGTAGATCTCCTTTGGGGTAGTGTTTGGGGTGCGGGTGTGGGTGTGGGGATGAATCTTTTCCTAATATCTGCCCCATTTCAGCTAGAAAATGTGAGTTATCATTTTAGCTCTTAACAAAGTAAGTTCCCTGTTTGTCTATTAAAATATTCACCTTATTTCCAGGTCACCTGGGGCTTCTTCAGTGAAATTAGGGTCCTTGGTTCACATGTTGGGCACTAAAATGTAAAATCTGGACTAGCTCACTGGAAGCCTTGGGAACAGTGGGAGTCAGGATAAGTAAATGTCCTTGTTCTTTAGGGGGAGAAGTGAAGGAGATAGACAAAACTGCCAGGAGGCTCCTGGTGTCCAAAGTTACCAATGTCTCCTCCTCATCCTGTGTCCAAGTGAAGTCTGGCTTGGTTTACCCCCACCCTTTAATCCTTGCCTGTTATTGGCATGCATCAAACATTGAGTAAGCCTTGAACAGTATTTCCAAACATATGCTAATAGAGTCATTGTCTCTTATCAAATAAGTAATTAGCCTTAAGTGCTTGGTTGTCTGATTCAAGCATACCTTTTAAGAGTTTCAGCCCTTCACAGCTACTGAGGATCTAATTCTGAGCAGCAGCATAGATCCTTTCATGTGAGAGCATGATAGCAATACAAAGAGACTGAGAGGGAGTTGCATTCTCTGACCTCTCTTCTCTTCCCTCTTGCCTCTGATTTATTTCATTCTCAATTCATGAACAATATCTGTGTCAGAAAAGCCTAATTTGCAATACCTTCAAATGTGTTATGATTCATGGCTGAGGGGGCTTTCTGAGAACCAACCTACCCCTTACATGTAACAACCCCCTTTAATCCTTTGAAGACTTTCTTGGTTTCACACTTAAGCATGGTCTTTAACATGATTAATTAGGAAATATATTTTAAAAATATTTCTACTGGGAAAAATTTTAAAAAAATTAAAAGTTGCTGGATATAATATTTTAAGCTTCAACATGCTTTTATTGACAATATATAATATTGTAGTTTGTGTTATCTTTTATTGTGTCTGTTAATAGTTCTTTTGTGACACCAATTATAGCTGCAGCATGTTTAAATTGTTTTGTTGTTATTGTTATTTTGTGGCTTAAAACATTTTCTGTTTGATTTGAGGGCTTCAAAATTTAGTAATAATGCTCTTGTGTGTTTTTCTTGTAGGATTTCTTTAAGGTAGCGATTGATAGGTTTTTCCTATTTCTACATTCTCCTTTTGTTCTATCACTATTTGACCATTTTCTTTGATTGTTTATATATATATATATATATATATATATATATATATATTCTTTTTTTGTCATAGCTTTCAGTTAGTCCCATTATTCTTATATTTTCTTTTCTTTATCTCTTCTCCAGATCTCGTTTTCTTATGAGATACTCACATTATTTTTTTCATTCTTTATATTTTGTTTTATGATGAAGTTTGATCTTTTACAATTTCTTTGGCTTCCCTTTGCCCAGAGTCATTTTCTTCTTTAAGACTCTGGATTTTTTTTTCTTTTTTCTTTTGTTTCATTTCTTCTTTTCTTCCTTCCTTCCTCTCTCCCTCCCTTCCTCCCTTTCTCTTTCCTTCTTTCCTTCTTTTTCTTCCTCCTTCTCTTCTTTCTTCCTTCCTCCCTCTATCCTTCCTTCCTTCTTTTTTTCTTTTGTAGTAAGTTTATTTTAATATGCATTGATTTATGAATCATCTTGAGAAAGAAAAATCAAAGCAAAAGGGAAAAACCATGAAAGAGAGGAAAAAAACAAAACAGAACAAAAAGTTAATATAGCATGTGTCAATTTACATTCAATCTCTCTAGTTATTTTTTCTGGATGCAGAAGGCATTTTCTCTTCAAAGTCTATTTGGATTGCTTTGGATCATTGAGCCATGAGAATTACCAAGCATTTCATAGCTGATCATTCCACATTCTTGCTGTTATGGTGAGTAATGTATTGCTGGTTCTGCTTGTTTCATTCATTATTAATTCATGCAAATTTTCCAGGCTTTTCTATAATCAGCTTATTCTTCATTTTTATAAAACAATAATATTCCATTACCTTTATGAACTACAACTTCTCCGCCATTCCCCAATTAATGGACATGTACTCCTTTTCCAATTCTATGCTACCACAAAAAGAGCTGCTACAAACATCTTTGCATATAGTGTATTCTTTTTCCTCCTTTATGATTTCCTTGGGATACAGATCCAATAGAGGCATTGCTAGGTCAAAAGGTATGCAGAGTTTTAACATCTTTGGGCATAGTTCCAAATTGTTCTCCAGAATGGTTGGATCATTTCACAACTTCATCAACAATGTATGGGTCCCACTTTTCCTACATACCCTACAATAGTTATCATCATTTTTTCTTGTCATCTTAACCAATCTGAAAAATGTGAAGTGGTACCTCAGAGTTTTCTTAATTTGCATTTCTGTAATCAATAGTGATTTATAGCATTTTTTCATATAACTATAGATGTCTTTAATTTTATCATTGGAAAAATGTCTGTTCATATCCTTTGAGTATTTATTAATGGGGGAATGACTTGTATTCTTATAAATTTGATACAGTGGATTCTTTCAATCTGTATTTCCCCCTCTGTTACAAAATTATAAGGCAGTTTTCCTTAATGACCTCTTATAGAATGTTCTCTTGGCTCTTTTTTTTTTTTTTTTGGTCATGGCCTTCAGGTAGGCCTGATTTTTTTTTTTAAATTTTTAAATTGTTTTGGATCTATTTTGCAAGTTGACATTTTTTATTGCCAATGAGGCATTCCACATTTTCTTCCTTTTTTTTTTTTTTAGTTTGTTGACTGATTCTTGCTCTCTCACAATGTAATTAGTTTCAATTTGCCTTCTTCTAGCTTTTAGTGTGTGATTTTCTTCAGTTATTTTTTGTATCTCTTTTTCAATTTGATTTATTTTATTTTCTTTGGACATTTTTTCTCCTTCCTTTTCCAAAATGTTGACTCTTTCATGCATATCTCTCATTTCTTTTCTCATTTTTCTTCTACTTCTCTTATTTTCCTTTTGACATATTTATAAGCATTTCCAAGAAGTCTTTTTGAGTTTGAGATCAATTTATCTTACTGTGAGATTTCTTCTGTGTATTTTCTGTCCTTGTCTGAGTTTCTGTTTTGGTCTGCTGTGTCACCATAGCAGTTTTCTATAGTCAAGTTCTTCTATATTTCTTGCTCATTTTCTTTCCTTTTCTTTTGGTATTTCCTCTTTTTTTAATTTTAAGGTAGACTGTGCTCCTTGGGCAAAGAGAACACTGTCACAAACTTACTGTGTACTTTTGAGCCTTGGCTTTGAACACATGGTCCTCTTATGTTTGCAGAAGGGTAGTTTTGCCTCCTCATTTCAGAAAACAGCCTGGTTAACAGAGTTTGTCTTCTGGGACTGTAAGCTGCTTCACTGATTTACTATTCTACTGAGCCAGAAGTGAGGATCTTAGTTGCTGATTTGCTATGGTTAAGATGCCATTACTGGCTTCTCAGAGTCTATGTGACTTGGGTTGGGCATCCTTTTCACCCTAGGGAGACTGACCTTTTTTCAGTCTATCTTGAGCTGGAGAGTGGTTTCATTCCATCACACTCTTTTCAGAGGCTTAACTGGGAGATTGTAAGCAGCTTTCTGACTTTACTCTGCCATCTTGGCTCCACCTCCAAAACTCTGAGAATTTTGTTTCTAGTTATTTGGCTTTCTTTTTGTGGTCTTGTCCTTCTTGGATTGTTCTTATGTAATTATCATTTTTCTCAATTCTCTGATCTGATTTTTCATGTCTTTTTTTGAGCTTTATAGGGATTCTTTTGGGACAGGCAACTATTTAACGTTACTTTTAGTGGTAGGGGACACTTTTTTTTTTAGTTTTACATACTCTTCTGAAGAAGAACCATCATCTTTCTTATTTCCATGGTAATTGACTATAGTTTTGTAGTTTCTCCTTTGTCTGCTTTTTTTTTTTTTAATAGGAGCTCGTTAGTGTAATTGCCTTTAAACATGGATTAGAGGGAATAGTGCCTTTGTTTTCAGTTCTTCTTTTAGTTCTACTCCTTTATTCTGGAACATAAATCAAGAATTCTAAAATCTTGTAAGTCCCTGCAAACAACAGCTTCCTACTGCACTGCTTCTGTACTCACTGGTCATGTGCTGGTTCTTTTTCACCAAAGGCTGCATCTTAAAAGCGCCACTGATAGTGGTATTCCTTATCAGCAGAGGTTTTTCTCAGTCTTCCCAGATTCAAACCCCTGATTCCTTACACTGGCCAAGAATTAAAAGTTTCTATAGTTTGGACTGAGGCTACCTCCAAACCCAGTTAGCTCCAGGGTTCTTTGCTCACTGTTTCAGTGGAGGTAGCATGAAAGCATTTATCCTTCACATGGGTGAAAACTTCATCTTGGGATATTTATTCCCATCTTCTCTTCTATAGTTGTTCCAGAAGGACCTTTGTTTTGGTGCAAGTCTTATTTATTTTTCACTACCTATGTTTGTCCTGAGGTGCAATTTTGTTTTGTTTGTGGCAGACATCTGGAGAGTTTGGAATTTTTTGATCAACTCCATCATCTTTCTAGAAATTTTTCAAGGAACTTTTCTTCAGGTGCTTGGTGGAGCAAATGCCTTTTGCAGTCCCCTTCAATTCTGAGACTCTTGTTTACCTAATCCTCCAAAAATGGTATATGATATAACTTATTTTAGTTAAAAGCACAGTTTGCTTATGGACATAATTATCTCATGTATAACCAGAATAATGAGTGTTTAAATTTCTGTGATGGCAAAAGTAACAAAGTGAATGTCCATAAATTAGAGAATTGCTGCATATAATAATGATAATAATAATAAGAAGAAATGATAATAATAATATTTAGATTGTTTCAAAATTAATATATTTTTTCATTTGTTACATCTTGTGAAGTATAGTAATCTACTAAAAATGAGAAATCTGAGACTGAGAGGCCTTAATTAACATAATGAAACACATGAATGATCTTAGGTTTAAGGTGGAAGAAATCTTAAAAATATCAGTATATCTGATACAACATAGAAAAAACAATTTTTTTCCTGAACTTTAAAGAAATTATTCTATTTTTTCCTACATTTTACAGTTGCAATAGGAACAGATTGGGTAATTTTCATATATGAAAAGAAGTTTTTTATTCAATTAAAAAAACTTTTATTTAATGATGTCAAGCAAGTTGAAAAACAATATTTGACTAGATGCCAGTAATAAAAGTTAAAATCTAAAATTCCCAAGTAGGAGATTTGAAGAAATCCTGTTTGTGATCCAAATCCATTTTCCTTCTACTCCTTTGATCTCTCTCTCTCTCTCGTTCTCTCACTCTCAATCTCTCTCTCTCTTCATACACACACACAAACAACTTTTTAATGAATTTTTTTTTTAGTTTTGCCACAATTTTTGTACATATTAGTTCACTTTAGATTGTCCTAGGACAGAGAGGGATGCAGGATCACACTTCTGATCTTATTAGTGACAGTTCTTTCATTCAAACTTTGTCAATACTTTATGGTTTATATTAATGTTAGAGAATAGTTTCAGTGTTAAATAATGGTAAAGAATTTATTTCCAAAACCATTCCTAACAACCTAATGTTCTAAAAGAAAACCTTTTCACAGTAAACACACTCCAAATACATCTTTATTTTTTCTAGCATCCTTTTGTGAAAGTGATGACATGTAAATCTTATATAAAATACATTTTGGAATATATAGTATAAAATGAAACATACTTAAGATCTTCTTCTCTTGTTAAATACAATAACCGATATCTAAAACATACAGATAGACAAAGGATTGATGTGGAATACTGCCCTTGCATGGGATGCTACAGGATATACAGGATAACCTAAATTCTTTCTCTCTTTTTCTCCCCTTCCTTCTCTCCCCACCCTCCCTTTATATTATATTATATCTATGTATCTATCTATCTATCTGTCTGTCTACCCATCTCTATCTATCTATACTATAGCATTTCAAGCAAGGACATTATAATATTGTGTGTATACACACATGCATGTATCTAGATGCATACATATACTTCAGAGTTGTTTTAATTTGCATTTCTCTAATCACTTGTTGCAGGGGTCCTCAAACTTTTTAAATAGGGGGCCAGTTCACTGTCCCTCAGGCTGTTTGAGGGCCAGACTATAATAAAAACAAAAACTTTGTTTTGTGGGCCTTTAAATAAAGAAACTTCATAGCCCTGTATGAGGGGGATAATCGTCCTCAGCTGCCGCATCTGGTCCGCAGGGCCGTAGTTTGAGGACCCCCTGCTAGGCTAGTGATTTGGAGTACTTTTACATAAGACCATAGATAGCTTTGATTTCTTTATCTGAAAAGTCCTTGTTCATATCCTTAAGTTCTCTTGAAGAATCTAAATGTTAACCTATATAGTAGAGAGAAGCCAGAAAATTTCCTGACTTTTTCTGAACTTCCTTCAGAATATTAAATCAAGCCTCCAAACAGATTCTGGAGTGACAAAACCTATTCTCAAAATGGAGAAATCATTAAAGTTGAAAGTATATAAAAATGAGCTAATAAATAAAGCTTGGAGTTGGTTCTATTTAGGGGGAAAAACCAAATAAAAAAGATCAGCCTTTTATTAATTTGACTTTAAAAAAATGAAGAAGAAAATCAGTATCAGAAAATGAAAAGGATAAATTCATCATCACTGAAGAGGAAATTAAAAAAGCAATTAATAGATATTTTACCAAATTGTATTAAACCTGAAAATATAAGTGAAATTGATAAATATTTGCAAAAAATATGAATTGCCCAGAATAATAGAAGAAATAAAACATTTTAATAATTCCATCTTAGAAAAAAAAAATTCACAAGTCATCACTAAACTCTCTAAGAAAAAACAAAACAAAACAAAACAAAACAAACAAACAAACACAAAAAAAACCCAACTCTCAGGAACCAAGATGACAGATTAAATACAAAGACAGTATAATCACAATTTTCATTTAATTTCATTTGATAAAAAAGATGTGGAATGATGGTTTAAATAATTGAGAATGAATATGAATTAAAAGGCATATAGCACTACCAAACTTCATACCATATTTTAAATAAATAATACTAAATAAATATGAAAACAACCTTTAAAACTTACACAAACTTAAAAAAATAAACAAGTAAAAATAAAATAAGACTAGATCAATGGAAAGTGCTAGACAAGATATAACTAGGAGAAAGCAAAAATTGTAACTCGTTTGACTAAAATTTCTGGGGGGAAGCCTATATATTTAATATAGTATATTATATATAATATATTATAATATAATAATATATAACATATTGTAATATAATATAATAATATATAATTGTATACAATAGGTTATATATGTGTACATATATTGATATATGTACACATATATAACCTATTGTATATAATTATTATAATAACACACACACACATATATATATTTTTAAAATCTACTGAGAAAGCTGGAATGTAGTTTGGTAAAAATTGAAAATCAGAAAATAATACAAAAAAAATGCAGTTCCTGTATAAGAAAAACAGTTACATCAGAAAAAAAAGGAACATAATTAACTTTCACCATATGTCTGGGGGATAATTATTAACTTGCTTAGAGATAATCAATATCATAACAACCAAAATAGACAATTGCATTTTTGAAATTTTAGATTTTATTATCATTTTGTATCACCAACTAATGAAATATGAATTACCATGGAAACAATCCATTGGGAGAAACTTTACAAATCACACATAAAAAAGTAAATGAATAAAAATTTTAAAATGCCTGCTAATTGATATATATTTTGCAATTACATAAAAGAAAGGGCCATTCTGCAGTAGGAAAATAACTCAAATGTTAAGAGTATAACAAAAAGAAGTCATTGATAAGATGTGCCCATATACCCAAAAACTTTCATAGCAGCACTTATTTTAGTAGCAAATAATTTGAAAGCGCATACAAATTGACTAAGGAAGGATTAAACACATTTTAACACATGAACATATTGAGAAACTACTATTTGTAAGTGATAATAGATATATAATAGATATAATAAATGGAGGAAAATATGGAGTCTTACATAAAGTGATTCAGAGTGAAGTAAAGGGAATCCTTTGAAGGACTGAAAGTTCAATGATTGTGAAACATGGCATATCTTTTTAACCTTTTTCAAAATATTGATTGGTTTGTTCTTTTTTATTTTTTTCTTCCTTTTTTTCCATAGTAGTCTTTGTCTTATGGATACTATTTTAGTAAGAGGAGAATGAGTACAAGAAAAAATTTAGAATTTGTGAAAATAAAGTAATAATATTTTTTAAATAACATGATCATGAACCAGTCAGATAATCATCTGCCTCTTATATTAATTTAGAAATGTTACAAAAAACTATCTTTCTTCTAAGCATAAAGCTAATTATGATCTTAAAGATATAGTAGTTAAAGGATTTGAACAAAAAGTTTTATTTGTTAATTATCTATATTTAATGAATAACAACAATGACAACAAAATGTGGAGATATTTGACTTGTCCAGGGCCATAGAAGGAATAAGCATTGGTGACGCGAATCAAACTCAAGTTTGCTAACTTAAGTTAAGCCACCACTTATCCCACCATGGCATTATTCCCTTCAATGACATATTTCATTTTGGAAAATATCCGATTTTCCTCAACTTTAGGATCTTGAAAATTTTGTTAATGGTGTGAAGAAAATATTTGTTATTCTGAATTTTTTGGGGGGGAAGTAGTAAAGGCTCTGTAAAATGTCATGATTATAAACTCAGATTAACAGATATCACTGAGTCTCATACAGCCACAATGTGTATTTGGTTACATAAGGACATAGAATGTGAAGTAAATTTTAGTAAATTTGTGCAGTAAAATAAAACCTTTGCCTATGAATTCCCTCTTTTATTTCCAACCCAGCCAATGTGAAATTGTGTTCATTTAGTTCATTTCCTCTGTTATTCTTATTGAAAATGCCCCAAGAGCTTCCCACCATAGTCACATTTTAAATTCTCTACTTGTCTCTGTTATTATTTTCAGTTAATCTGTATTTAAAATGATTAAGCAATGCAAAACTTCTTGCTTTCCCTCTTTTCAGTGTTTCTCTACAGCTGCTCACTGTTGAGGTTTTTGTTCTCTCTTCAATGGAAGGAATATCCACCCACAACAGCTCCAAGTGTTTTATTAATGTCAAATAGAAAATATAAAACATGGAGTTCCAATACCAGTTGCAGATGGGTCATGCTCAACCTCGAGCGAGTTTATTTATTGAAAAGATCCAGCAAAGATCAGAAAATAATGACAGCAATGAAATTAGCATTCTAGAGGGGGAGCAGGGAGTAACTAATAATAAGATAAGAAAGCATGGCAAATATAAATGACTAACATAACTATCTTTTCAAATATCATTACAGAAATTCTTAAATGCTACATCCTTTGGCCATTACATTTTGTATGTTAAGAATTTTAATGGGAGAAAGAGAATATAACGCATTGCAGCTAAAAGCTCTACATATTTGTTTTGCTTTTCTGAACATACGTACTTAGAGAAAATCAAGAAGGATCATATGCATAGGATGTGTGAGTAAACTATATTATAAATAAACATATTATTTATAAGTATTCCTTAATTTTCTATGCCAATTAGTTCTCTTTTTAAGGAAAATGCTCCTCAGTATTTCTGACTTTGGATACATGGAGTTTTCTCCTTTTCCTGAAGTATTATTATTGATCAGTTTTCCTGTTCTATTATTAAATGTGGTCAGGGGTCTCTAGGTAATGTCTTACATAAACTAGTCATCTGATTCTCCTCAAACAGGTTGGCACATTATTAATTTTTTTCATCACACTCAATGTCACCTTTGAGTTTTACCAATTACTGATGTGCACATGGACTATTGCAGAATCCCACTTTATAATAAACCTGTTATAATCCCATGACCAAAATCCCTATCCCTAGGTAATGAGCATGAAACAGTGACAAAACAGCAAAGATAGTGTGGTCTAACTCAGTTCCAGGACCTGTGTTATTTATGCCCTGTGAGCTTACCAGAAAAATCTTTAACACTTGTCATATCAGAGTTTATAGTTCTTTGGTCAAACAAACAAGTTTGGGTTTCCAAGTACAGAAAGATAGTAATGAGAAAAAGATGAGACCTATCCTAAGGTGAAAAAACAGCTCTCTCCACCCTGCTGATAAATAGATATACCAAAAGACAAATGGATCTACTGCAGCATGAAACAGGATGCATATATAATATTTATTCTTGTGTGGCTTCATTTTGTGTGTTTTTTGACAGGAAAGTTCTGCATTTTCCAGGCTCAGTATTTCCTGTGCATAAACCACACTGATACTATTGCTTCACAGCAAGATAAGAAAGTTTCATTAGTTCCACTATGCATCATTTCCCTTCAGGGAGCCTGCTATCACTTAGAGACCTGCTGCAATGGAGAACAATGAAGGTGCTTGCAGCAGGATCAAACTAGCTTGGCAAATTCAGTCACTGGAAGACAGAGCAAGCTGTGCATTTCCACAAATGGTAACATACTATCGCTATAGGATATTGAACAAAGTAATTGTTAGAACACTTTATGTTGAAGCTCTGTAGCCTGGTCACCAGATTTTCATAATCAGTAGTCCCTTTAGACTTGATTTTGTTCCTGCTTTCACTCTAAGGACCATCTTGTTTCCTTACGTCATTCAGATTAAAGGATATCCTTGTTATCCTTTACCACATAGCACTTTTGGTCCCTATCTGTGGAAAATATCATTAACTGTAATATTACCTTTTCTTCTCAAATTGGGAAGGCTTTAACCAATTCCATGCAATTTATTCAATTCATATCCATGATGCTTCCTAATCAGATGTAATTTAAGAAAACAAAACTTAGCATAAACTAAGCACATATTAAAGCATGATTAATTGAATTATAAAATCTGCATATACAAAACTTTACAAAAAAAGATGAGGCACTAATGAGATGAGTTTGAGATTACTTAATCAAATCTATTATTTGGAATATGATGAAATTTGATTCAATTTAATTGAATGTAGTTCAATACAAAATCATGATTTGGTGGATGAATGAGTGTTTCCATTGTTATATACGCTTAGAACACAAATAAGGAAAAAATGAGTTTCTAATGAGTCCCTATTCTTTAGAACCTAACATTAATGAATGGAAACAGCATATGTTTTAAAGTCCAGTATAAGGGAGAATGAAAATTCCTGCTTATACTAATGATGTGGTGGTAAATTGCCTTATGCATAAGGTACATATACCTATTCAATGGAAATATCCAGAGCCTGAACAGGCAGCACATCAGGATGGATGATACAATATGGAAAAATTTAGGAATAGTGAGTGATGTTTAATATTAAAATCTGATAATATTCTAACAGCTGGGTGGCATTTTGTGACTCCAATCTCATCCAAAGTATAGCTTTACCAGTGAGGCTTGGGAAGCCTTAGTCTCAAAAAAGAAAGGGAAAGAGAAGAGAAAGTGGAAAGGGAGCCCTTTTTGATGGCTTGTCTCTCCTCTTCCTCACCTCTGTCACTATATACTCCTTTACTTCACTATCATATGAAGAATTAACTTTACTCTTTAACAAGGCCCATCCTTCCACCTATATAGGCAGTCTTATTCTATACTATTTCTTCCCAAAATTTTTACTGCCTTCTACATTCTGTCACTCATCTTCAATCTCTTCCTGTCTGTTGATTGACTATATCTCCCCCCATTATTATTATTATTATTTTTGCTGAGGCAATTGGGGTGATTTGTCCAGGGTCACACAGTTAGGAAGTATTTCCCCCATTATTTAAAAAAAAAGCTTTACTTGACCCTTCCATTTTCACTATTTGCTCAGATTCTTCTATCTTTTGAGACCAAACTTCTTTGAAAAGTCATCTCTAGCAGGTGTCTCTATACTTTCTATACTTTCACTCAATTATTATCTCCTTACAATCTGGTTGCATCATCATTATTCCAATGAAATTGCTCTCTAGAAAGTTATCAATGATCTTTTAATTGATAAAAGCTATATAGCCTTTTCTCAATCCTCATCCTTCTTGAACTCTCTGAAGCCTTAAATAATGTTGATCACCCTCCTTCTTTCTCTAAGTTTTCAGAGTACTGATTACTCCAGGTTCTCTTCCTACCTATTAGACAAATCCTTTAGATTAGCTTTTGTTGAGTCATTTGCATCATTTCCCTTTAATCATAAAGGTCCCACACAGTTATTTCCCAGGTCTTTTACTCTTCTCCCTATACTATTTCAGTTGATATAATCAACTCCCATGTATTTTATTACCATCTCTATGCTGATGATTCTCAAATCTATCTATCCTTCTCTATCCTCTTTGCTGAAATCTGCATTTTTAATTGTCTCTCAGAAATTCCAATCTGGTTGGCCAATAGAAATCTTAAATTCAATATGTCTAAAATTGCATATAGAATTTTCCCCAAAATCATCACTCTCCAACTTCCTCACTACTATCAAGACACCATTTTCCAGATGGTCAAGCTCACAATATAGTCATCATTTCTTACTCTCTTTCAGCACACCTCATAAGCAATCTGCTTCTATTTTTCCTTTGCAAGGTCTCTTGGTTATATTTCACTTTTCTCTTCTAAGGTTAACAATACGCTAGGTCAGGAAATTATCAATTTATGTTTACACTACTGCAATAACATCCTTATAATTCTGCAGACCCTAAACCCCTCCTCACTCCAATCCATTCTTCAATTAGATGCCAAAATTCTTTTTCTCAAAATATATTTGGTCACATCAATCTCCTACTCACTGGCTCCCTATCACTACCAAGATTCAAATCAAAATGCTCTGTTTGGTTTTCAAAGCCCTTTATGACCTATCCCCACAATTTCCTTTGTAATATTCCTATACCTAATATCTGAAATGTATTATCTGCTCCAATAACACTAACACTGTAGTTATTTGAACTAAACACTCGATTGCTTGATCCTCAGAATTTTATTCGATTTTTCCCATTCTTAGAATGCTCTTTTCTTATTACTTTTCTTGCCTTGCTTCCTTCAAGTCTCAAATAAAATCCACTGTCTTACAGAAAAAAGCAAAAAATATGGTCTTTCTAACTTCTCTTTCCTTCTATTATTTCTTATTTATTCTGCATATAACTTTGATGTGTATTTTTGTTTGCCTCCACTATATTTTAGATTCTTTTGAAGATTACACCTTTATTTCATTTTGCATCTCTGTCACTTATCACAGTGCATAACATATAGTAAGCCCTGTGAGATCATCGTAGGCAATGATTTATTGACCGACTAATTCTTTCTATTCAGTCTTTGTACTGTGCTCTCAGAATTTAGATTAAAAACAAAACAATAAATCAAAACAAAGAAACAAATATAATCTCTGCTCTCAAAAATATTAAATTCCTGGAGGTTGAAAACTGAATTGTATATGTAAGAGTGGGATTTCTCTCATATTCAGTCAATGGATTAATTTTCATTAATAATCAGTAGATTTAATGGAGTTTTAAATGGGCAAATGATTTGGTTGATAATTACAGTTTGTAACATCCCCCTCTGTCTCATTATGCACTGATTTTAATCCAAGACAAAAAGCCAGTAGTTTCAGTATTGATTGATGGCAGTCTGTTGAGAATACTATGAAGATGTTCAAGCCATCTTTCCTGGATCCTGACCTTAACACTAATCAATGTGTCTCCATCAGCACTGACAGTGCTGACACTATCACTGATATTAGTGACCAATGCCCCATAAACATGCATAGCACATTATAAAAACTGATCTGGATTGTTACTATCAGCATAAAACTAAATTTCATCTGCCTTCTTACTAAGTCATTAATCCTGCATCTCTAAGCTTTGCTTGTGGTTTACTTTTGATAGAGTTAAACTATGCCTTCTCAGAGATTAATGAACTGTCCTGGTAAACCCTTTAAAGCATTCATATTTATTTATTGTAGCTTCTGAATTTCCCCAGTTATTAGGTAATATTAGCTAAATATTGATGTCTGTAAATATTCTGATCCAGATGACTAAATATGGTGCTAGGTATCAAATCTCTGAAAGCACTCTATTCATTTTCTGCTCCAGTGTTGTCAAACAAATTTTGACTCAGCTTTCATTCCAAGTTAGCAACAAAATGCTCCTGCTCAAAGTATTTCTTTAGTCTGTTGACATTGATTATTCTGGAAATTGTCTTGCCCTGGGCTTATCATTTTTGTTGAATGAAAATATTTAGCTTGGAGGGGATAAGTCTATGATCAGTCCAGCACTCTGCACCACATATTACCTTTGTCATTCTCATATCCTTTCTCTTCTCCTTTCAATAGCATAGTCTACTAATTACCAGTTAATACTTCAAGGTTATATACAAGAAATTTTATTGAGTTTAGCATATGGAAGATGGTGTTGATGTCGGGAAACATCATGAAATGCATGTATCAAATAGTAAGGGGCAACTGCTATTGCTGTTTCCAACTGAGTTTCTATCAAGGATTTTCTGCCATGTTTGGTAATTGGTGCCCACTCTTTCATTAAAGTCACCAAGATCTACAAGCTTGTTTTTTTTGGCACATTGGTGAATAAGGTCTCCATAAAATATTTCTTTGATCTTATCTTTGGGGCAGCATGCCCACAGATGGTGGCATAGTGCTTTCCTATAAATAGCAGTCAAATTGTCATAACCCTGTTATCTCCTATTGGTAAGCATATAAGCTTATAAACTTGATAAGTTATGATTGCAAAACTTCTACCACTTTCACAATGCTCCCTTTCACTTAAAGAAAAAATGTATCCAGATCTAATTTCATAAAGTTATCCTTCATTTGCCACCTTTGTTTCATTCAGGACTGCAAGTTAGATGCGTTCCTTGATGAGTGCTTTGAAACATGAACTACTCCTCTTTCAAGTCTACTGGATTTTATGTTTCCCATAAGTGTGTGCATTCCATATACTCATAGTGAGTGGAATCACAGAATTTTTGGACATTTTCTTTGTGCTTTTTTGACTACAAGGTGGGATCCTTCTCTGATCTGACAAGTGGGCCAAAGTAGGGTGAAAGAGTTAACTCTTGGGGACTTTTTCTATTCCTTTACTCATACCAGGAGGTAAACAGCATACTCACTAAGAAGATTGCCCAGGGGACTACCAAATCCCACTGCTGCTTCAGAATAGTGAGGACAATGCTGTATGGCATGGGCCACTTATATGTAGGATTTTGATTTTAGCTGCCAGTGTATCCACACCTACCGCTTTGTCACTTGCCTGTTGTTCAGGACCTTGAGGTACATAAGATGTTAAAATAGTATGGATTATGTCTTCATACATAAATTAGAGAGAGAGTTGTGTGAATAAATGGTCTCACTCTGATTTCCAGGATCATCAGAGTCCAGTGGCAAGACAAAGTCAAGATGACTGACATTGGCTTAGAATGCAGTGAGTAACTTTGGCTTCTTCATTGTCTAACAAAACTCTAAGCACTGCATAGCACTTATTTTAGCCATCTTCTTGGCTGGTGGGACAACTGGCTACTATCTATCCAGTAGTGGTGCATACCTTTACATGCTTGGGATAGACACTCCCTAAATTAAATTAAAATAAAAAAAAAATCAATGTAACTAATCAATATTTTAAAAATACCAGTCACATGATAAGAATTGATAATTGCAGGAGATAAAAATTAAAAAAAATATTCTTTACCCACCATATCTTATATTAATCTAATGTGTAGAAGATAATATAGAAGCCTATTTTAAGACACAAAGAGGAGTAGAAGATTATCTGAGAAAATTAATTTATTGTCATATTTGACATATTATTACACTGAAACCTCATATATTTGGAATGGATTTTGTGTTCTCAAATTAATATTTTAAGCCTTGAGAATACGCATTTGCTCTCCTTTTTATAACTTGTGAAAAAATAAGCCTACTATTTCTATTTTCATAATCCTAGCTTGTATTTGTTTTTTTTTTTTTTTCCTAAGGAAGATCAAATAGCATTCACATGTCTTATTTGATATGATTCTAGTACTAAGATTTTGAGATTTCATAGTTTACTTTATAAAAATCCTGTTTTCAGATATTTAACATTAAAAAAAATAATAGGAACTGTTTATATAAAGTCTAAGTAAAAAAATGAAAAAAAATGAGTTCTGTATTCATCAGCTGTTTTTATAAGGTTATTTTCATTTTCTTTATTTCTTTTTTCTCCTTAAACTTAGAAAATAATGTATCAAAAAAATGAACAAAAGAATTCAAGATAACCAGCCTATGCCATTATTCATATAGGGAGGAAGGGTAAAAGAGGGAGGAGAAAAATTAAAAAAAAATGTATAAATCTAAAATGGTAATCTAACTGGGGAAGGGAGAACTGTCATTTTCAGGATTTTTAGTAGAATTTTAACCAATGTTAGAATTATGTTTCCCATAAATATTTGAAAATCTCATCACTACATTGGAAAAAATTGCCCAAAGGGCCCATGCTACCAATAATATTCCCCCATCTTTAAAAAGAGACAAAAATTTTCTAGTAAACTATAAGAAATTTATTTTCTTTATATGAGCATTGAATAGATTGTCAACTGTTAAATTCCAGCTTTGGTTCTGACTTTTGTTTCCTAGGATAGCTATAAATTATATGTGATGAAGTCATTCCAAACTCACTTCCTTCTGGTCATATATCTCACTTGCTCTTGTGGAAGGGAGCAGAGTCATAAAAAGGAGATAACTCATTCACTGCAGCATGAATTCATTTTTCCCAAGTCATGTAATAGTTTGCTAACTTGGTTGGAATTTACAGACTTGCATGTTGTGGGTAGCATCATTTTTACAGAAAGAATGCCTTTTATACAAGTACTCTGCTGAATATGGTTAATAACCCATACCATAATGCTTTGAATAATTTCAACAAAGGAATAATTTTAAAGTGATGAACTTCATGGAAAGGACAGCTTTTTGCCCCTTTATAGATCTATTCACAAAATAATTATGCATCAGCTTCACTTAATTTCCCAGATGTTTTTTGGAATATGTTCAGATTCAGAGGATTGACAAGATTATGGTGGGCTCAACGGAAAACTTAGTCATTTATTGAAGATGTTGAAAGCATTCATCATTTATAGATACTCAAGTAAAATTTATGCATTTGTTAAGAACTATTTCAGTATGTATTTCTCAGCACCTCCACACATTTTTCCTAATTACTTCATCATTATTCAAATGAAGACTTTTATTATACACCTTAAAATGAAGCATTTCAATTTTAAATTTTGATAAATGGTTAAAAAGTGAGAGGAATAAAATCAATGAAAGCACCTGTTCCCTCACATGGACAAAGGCTTTCTCCCAAAACTCTTGTTGCACATCAAGATAGTATGAATTTTAAATGTTTGTGATTTTGAATTTCTTCTTCTTTGAGCATTACTATGTATTTGTTAATCATTCTAGGTCATTAGTCAATTTTTCTGAATGTAAAAATTCCTCAATTGTGTTTGTTTTTCCTTTCTATGCAAAAATAGACTATTTTTGATATTCTGTTTTTAATTTGATTTTCAAATTGTCTCTCTTCTTCCCACCTTTCCCATGTCAATCGAGAAGACAAGAAGTGTGATATTATTTATGTGTGAAATCATGCAAAAATGTTTCCATACTAACTATGCTGCAAAAAAAAAATGCTTCAGTTTGCAACTCTGACAACATTAGTTCTATCTCTGGAAATGGACAGAATTTTTCATTATAAGTCCTTCAACATTCTCTTAGATTATCCTATTTATCAGAATAGCTAAGTAATTAACAGTTGATTATTGCACAATAATAGCATTACTATGTACAATGTTTTTCTCTTTCTGCCCACTTCATTTCCCATTAGTTTCCATATGTCTTCCTAATTTTATTTTGACATGATCCTGCTCATAATTTATTGCTGCAAAGTTCAATTCAATTATGATTATATATCACAACTTGCTCAGTCATTATGCAATTATTGGGCATTATGTCAATTTCCTTTTCTTTTCCACCACAAAAGAGCTCTATAAATATTCTCTCTATATATGGGATCTTTTTTTTTTTTTTTATTTTGTTGGAATATAGATCTCAAAGTGATAGGTAGTGAAGGGTTAAAGTTGTATGGAGTCACAGTTTTAGTCCTTTGGACATAATTCCAAAATGTTCTCCAAAATGTTATAAACAGAGTTTTTTGTTTGTTTTGTTTTGGTTTGTTTTGGTTTTGGTTTATTTTCACCCAA